>NW_011369951.1:2298531-2322879 GCF_000735185.1 Notothenia coriiceps
GAAAGCAAGAACCTGCCTCCTGCAAACTGTTCAAACAAACGCTTCAACTTTTACAATTTTGAATCTGTATTTTTGAATATGGATCTTAAGTTGGCGTGAAGTTGAAGTCGTGCGACCTTGCTGTAGTTCGTTTATAGCATAACGTTAGCATTTTGCTTCTGGCGACTAGATTTGTGATTCAAAAATTATAAAAGTAGGGTTGACATGTGGAGATTATCCGGCTGAACAAAACATGATCCCTCTCTTAAATGTGTGTCAACCACAGACCTTATTTCGAGCTATTTTCCAAATTCCTATGGAGAAATTGCATTGGTTTTTGACAAAGGAACCGGAAGAAGTTTACTTCCGGGTTTTATGACGCGTCACTGCGGTTCTCTATTGCGTGGGGTGCTACGGATACAGTAGCAATAAAGCCAGCGCTAGCCGCACTGAGTATGACTTTTCCACATACGAACACAACTTTTCCCGTCATGCACGCCTCATGCCCGCCGTACACACACACTCATATGGAAGGGGCGGTCTCTCCCCCCAACAACAGTGCATTACATAACTGTAAAACTTATATCTGTGCACATCTTATACTTATTTAATAACTAACTACTATATCCCTTGGTTACTTGAACACGCTGTTGCTACAATATTATCAACCAGTGTCCTACTTAGCGCAGAAGTAGACGCCTTAAACGTCCCAGAAATTGGACGTTTTAAAAATCGCTGCATATTATTGTAATACAATAGCTGAATCACTTGTATTAAAAAAAAAAGCGAGGGAACTTGTGTCCTTAACCTCATACGTCACACACACACACACGTCAAAACATGCAACTCCTAAAAAATGAAATTATTTCAAACAAAACATGATATTCAGATCTGTATTGTAACAATCATTTTATTACATCTATTAAAAATATATATATACGAAATATTTGTAGACATAGTAATGCTGTAACCTATTTCAGCGCAATGCCCCCCCTGCAAAATCCGCCTATGACTCCAAGTGAGAGAGTTTTCTGAAGGCAGTGTGTGTGTTTGTGCATACCTCCTGCATGGAGAGCCTCCAGTCATCGTTGAGGTCCATCTCCTGGAAGGACTCGTGAGACCTCGGTCCATTTTTGATGTTAAGCAGCTCAACGACAAAGGTCAGCGTGCTTTCAGGAGGGATCTTACCTGAGCAGAGAACAGCACAAAGCAAGAGGTCAGATAGAACTGAGACTGTATCAACTGGGGTTTATATGAGAGTGCTTCAGTTTAAAGAAAGCATTTGGTGTGGCATCCCTTAAGAATCACAAATATTAGAAAAGTCCTTTCAGGAAAGAAATGAGTGTGATCAAGATTTTTTTTTATCCTTCATCTCAAGAACAATGTTTAAGTTCAACTTTCAGTAAATGAGAAAAGCTAGTTGTTCAGGATAATCTAAATAAGGTATATCATTACATTACACATTAAAATAATAATCAACAAATCAGATGGAAAACGTTTAAATATAGTTTTTTATAATTGCTGCTGGCACTGATACTGAAAGAAAAAAAAAAAAAACCTTTCATTTTCCTTTTCGATGTTTTCCCTTACTCTGGCCCTAATATTTGCCCTCATAGCAACACATTGCAAATTAATTAAAGTAAACATAAGACGAAAACATGTTGAAAGTGTTACTAAGAAGTAAAATTAGGTTGCATTATTAGTCATGTTTAGTCATTCAGCTTGTTATTAGCGAGGCAAAAGTTAGTCAGGAACAGAAGAGATAGATGTTAGGGGTTAAAGTGGAGTGTGCTTACCAGGAAAAAGCATAACATTGTTCACATGCTCCATGTAGAGAAAAAGTGGAGTAATACCGCTGAATGAAACCTTCATTCAGTTTGGGAGTCCTGAAGAGCAATTCAAAACAAGACAGACAAGTATAATATGCATACATGCAAAATTAATGTACAGGAATATTACACATTTTCTAAAAACCTCAACCACTTTTATAAAGACAGTCCCATGTTTCTTCATAGCAGCATGCACAGCAGTTTGCATGAATATGCAAAGCTGCAGTACCTTTCCCTTCCTTCCCGTAGGCCAGGGCAGGAGGGACAACAAGTTTCCTCTTCTCTCCAGAGCACATGTCCTGCAGGCCTTTATCCCAGCCTTTAAGCACTTCCATGATGCCCAGAGTAAACCACATGGCGTGCCGGTCACCATCAGTTCGACTGGAAAGCAAACACAGACAGAGAGTGTGGGGTTACAGGTCTGCAAGAAGACCCCCTTTAGAGACAACAGCAGGTAACACTAGTGGAAATTAGAGTGAACAGCGCTCACTCAAATCACAAAAGAACACAACATTTCCTCAATTACAGTCCCTACTGAGGAATGCTGCATATCACGCCTGTTTGACCTCGGACCTCAGCTCTAACTATTACCACCTTTTGTACATGGTATGTATGATTTTTTAAAAGTATATTCAGTTTTCATAAGCTGTGTGTGGGTTTGTGCATGTGTGTATGTGCATGTATGTATTTGCATAAGGTGATATGTATGAATAAGAACATGTAATATATGTTTACAGAATGGTTTTGTTAGATCAACTTTTTTGAATTAAATATCACATTGTTGTCTTTTTTAAGTAAGTGCCTTATCTGTTGTCATGCTATGTTTGGCTTTTATGGTCAACTTAATAAAATGTGTCTTGTAACTTGGCTGAACTGACCCTTTACATGTTTTATCACGTGATCCTAACAGATGGAGGATTGACCAATGAGATTTGACACGTGAACACCTGGCATGGAGTAGCCATAGCAACCGGTCGAAAGAAAAGTCGGATTTAAAGTTTTTTAACAACAAATGTCAAACCCGTATGAGCAGTTTATTTAAATGAAGAAGAAGAAATACACTAAACGGCTTCCACTTAACGTCTTGAGAAAGTTAGTTTCATTACTTTTAATCTCGTAACAACTCCTGCTCTCTTGAAACTCACCGCGGGAGTTTTTCGAAGACAGTTTGCCGACATGAAACATACCTGGTGTACAACATTGTCCCATTCTCGAAGTACAGCTCGTGATGCACCAGCAGCATGTCTCCGTACTTAGTTTTACGGCGACAGAGGAAGGGTCTGTGCAGGACATCTATCTCCACCTCGGCTTCAGGGAGCTTCCCCCCGCTGACGGAGAGCAGCATGGAGGAGCATAGCCAGGCGAGCACTGTCAGCATGCTGCCACACTGTCACCTTACTGAGGAACAAAACAGGTAAGTGAAATGTTGGGAAAAGTTTGGAGAAGCTGCAGCGACACGCGTGCAGTTTATTTTCTACGTGGCAGTGACGTTTCATCCTGCATGTTGTTGCAGGAAGTATTTTCCTGATTGGTTGGTTTTGACCAGTAAACCCGCCCACAGACGCTCCCTCTTACAGATGTGAAGTTTTAAAAAAAAAAGTGTAAGGCAATTTTTTTGCATAAGGCACATAAAAAACACAAAACAGGGCATTCATATAAAAAGATGGCAAGGATCAAATTAAATAATGGTGGAAATTATACTTCAACACAATCTGTCTCAAATAATAAACAATTGAAGAATCCTTATTATATTATCATGACTAAAAATCTAATATTATTTTTAAAACTAAAGAACAGGTAAGAATAAGGTAAACAGACAAGGAAGTATTCCGTATTATTATACATCTGGAATGTGTTCTTGCAATTTGTCCATGAAACACAATTATATTTCAATACATATCAGAATGTTATCCTTTTGACAAAAGCAAACTATATAAATTCAGTTTCTGAAGAACAACATATATATTTTTTAATTATGCATTCATCTTTTTTGAAGAAAATCACCAACAAGCGAAATCATATGAAATGATGGATAAGAAGAAATGCACTCTGAATTGTTGGCCTCACCTTTATTAGTGTACAGTGTGAACTTTACAGTCATGCAGGCAGATTAAAATACACTTATTACATTTGGCTGAATTAAGGTTGAATTTCCTTTGATGTAACTGAGCAGTTTCTTCATGCTGCTGCGATGATCACAGTTTTTCTTGTTGCAGTACGACATTCGTTTCCCTCCTGTCGGTATTTGAACATTCACATCGAGAGGGCTATACTTTGGATATTACATTTATAGCACTAGGTAAACAGTCCAATGTGCACTTGTACACAATTACATGCATTTTCACAGTATTACACTTCATAAATACATGTTTCCTAAGGAATAAACACATTTACACACCCCTGATTTGCATACTACAGTATATATAGTATCAATAATATAATTGCCTCATTTGAAAGGCTCTTTTTCCTGTCTCTCTTTACAAAATAATTTCACAATACAGCTTATTTTTGCATTAACAGTCAGCAAGTCATACACATTGTAACTATTTCATATGATACAATCATTAAAACGTGTCCCACCACCACCACCGGTGTCCATAACAGTGCTGCAGCCGATGACTATAACAGGAAGTGGCTCCCTGAGGCCAGACAAAGATTGAAACCTCCAGGGGAGACGGTCGATTCACATGGCTCAGAGCAGGCGCAAGAGCTTCCTTTAGTCTCTTTCATTCCGTCATTTATTTTAAAGGGGTGAGACTTCAGTAGAAATCTGAAATATAGACCCCAGTGATCAGAAAGAGGAACTGCGAAGTTGCAATCAGGCAATTTGTCTCACTTTCCAGTTCAGGTGAAATACTTGCAACCAGTGGAGTCAATGAGGCAAGAGTCGGTGCATCTGAGCCGCCCAAAGGACCTGTGGAAGATGGGGAGATATGTTATGGAAACGTTTTCTTAAAAAGTGCAACTGACTTAAAGGGGGCTGTTGTGTAGTGGAAGCTTAGAATAATGAACAGAGCGGGTCTAGTCCAAACTGAACATTTTGATATATATGAATGCAGCAGTTTACATCAAGAACGGTAGTTGTAGTGGAAACGTGCAATCAACATCGGGTATTAATTTCAATATCAACTAACCGGAAAAACACAGAGCAGGAGACTTCATTGTACTTAAAAATAAAAAAAACATTTCTCCTGTGTCTTATGTCATTAAGCAAATAAACAATCAAACAAGTTTCAACAGGAGCGAAGGGGGGACGCCATTTCCCTGATTGGCAAAATGACCAAAAGACATCCCCTTTGTTTACCTGCTCACCCCCTATCCATCCCAGAGGAACATAATGCAGGGGGAAAACTGTGCTTTGTGGTAGACATAATATATGGCCCTTACTCTTGATAAATCCATGGAGATGTCCTTGGTGTTGAAGGAGCAGACATGTTTGTAATTGTGAATTTTTGTGAGTGTCTTGTCACTTTTGTCTTAGATCCATAATATTCTCTAAACTTCATAACAGCCAGACAGACTACCTGATTACCCTGCTTCGAGTCTTAATGCTAAGCTAAAGTAACTATACATCTTCTCAACTGTCAGCAAGAAAGGGAAATGTGCGTTTACCCAAAATGCTGAACTTTTCCTTTAAGCATAATAATAAAGCATGCATATGGCAGCTAACTCATGGTGGTTCCAGGGTAATGCACCATCATCTCTGCAGGGTTTGAGAGACCTCCCACTATACAGTAAGTACGGTATTTCATTCCAATGACCGTTTACTGCCCTGAGTTGGTGCAGTATGAAAGTGCTGCGGTCTAAACTGCAGAAAGTCTTATTGTAGTATTTCTACACCAATAAATGGACACTTAGTGATTGTTTATGCACACTGTCAGAGAACATACCCGGGGAGATAGGATTTGCAGATCTGATAACCAAAGTCCTTTCCATCACACTCCTCAATGCCGTCATGTCGGTAGCCATCGCCGCAGTAGGCCCACTTACAGTCTGAAGTGAGGAAAGGAAAGGAGGTGAGGACATCGTATCGGTGGTGGCAGCGTATTGAGAGAGAAAGGAAGGGAGAGAGAAGACGTTACTTATTGCTTTGGCACTCCTCCCGCGAGTTTTACAGTGATGCCAATACAGCATTTTGCTGCTAATTTAATTGAACAGAGGAGAAGTGAGAGGATGGCAGGAAAAGAGAGGGGGAGATGAATGATAGATCAAGGAAAGGTTTCACAGTGTGTGTGTTCTGCTTTTATCCTCCGCAACAGCAGGGCAGCGTTTCTGCAGCAACAGCCTAACCTTCTGTTTTGTTTGTCTTAATTCTAGTTACACTGTATTACATAACATGAAGGGGAATTGGTTTCCATATTCATTTATAGCACATTTCAACCCAATTACAAACAAATTAACAAACAAGTAAGCCGAATGAATGCTTGTCTTTATCCATTAAAGTTTGAATTGTTTTGAGCTAGTTCATTGAAATAAACAGTAGGTGCCGCCAATTCATTCATGTTCCGAAAACCATTATCCCATTGCAGAGCAAGAATATACAACGAGATGATATGAGAGCGCTAGTATTTCTTTTAACAGTGACACACAATATTCAAAATGTAAAAATATGACATTTCAGTTTGTTTCATTAATGGGAGGGAGGTTACATCAGATCTGTGAGGAGCAGAAGCTTCAATGGACTTTAAAGTCACATGCTTCATGTACATCATCTTTTGTGCGTAGAATCTTAATCCATAGCACTTTGTAGCATTCTGCTTTTAACAATACAAAAACTTTTCCACTTCAGCCTAGCTTAAATCTGTAAATGAATAATATAAACTGCCTACTGTCTGTAGATCACTCTTCCCCTCCACATTACCGTACGTGTGTGCACGTGTTCAAATGAGCAACAGATGCTTGTAACTCACTAAGACAGGCATCGGTGACAATCTGGTTTCCATCATCACACTCCTCTCCGTGCTGGGCCTGCACCTTCCCGTCTCCACACACACCAACTCTGTCGGGGACTTTCTCTGTGGACTGGAACGGCTGGAAGGGCTGAACACGCAGGACAACAAACGCTAACTTGACATTTCAGGCAGTGAGAAAATCGTAACTTTAATTGTTAAGGCATTACGCGGAAACTGGACTGTATTAGGGGGAAAGTGAGCCCCTTACTTAAAATGATGCATGTAGTAGTTATATACATTTTTCCATCAAATCTAGACCAGTTTGGACGAATAAGTCAAAGTCCACTTATTAGTTTTTCTACAGCTTTTCAATCGCGTCTCATGGTCTTCCTTTGCTCCTGAAAAAGCCAGTAAGTGAACCTTGAGTTGAGATATCTAAATTCTAGTCAAACTTTGTTTCTCAGGTCGAAAATGAACATTCACTCTTAAATACTGCTCAGTTTTAGCCTTGATGTGAGCTGTAAATGATCACTTATGTGCTCATTGGCATCAGTTTGAAAAAGTCCAGCACTGGTTATTTGAAGATCTTCAGTTTCATCCTAGCGAGTAAAAACGCTAGTAGTGTGTACAGTACATAATAGTTGTTACCTGTATGGGCTTCCATCCATCTTTATCTTTGAAGTACAGCGCCCTCTGGTCCTTCCTGAATGCTATTGAGTCGTCTAAACGCAGACGCTCCATCTCCTCCTCATTGTTTACCACAAATATCTGCACAGATACACAGTCAGCGCATTATGAGTCATGATTGTTTCAGTGGGAACAAATATTCAGTTTGGATAGATGAATAATATGGGTGTGCTTTTATGTGACGGATCTTACTGCAGGGACTTTATTGAGGCCCCCCCGCTGCGTGTAGCTTCCAAAAGGAGCATTATTGGCTCCAACAGTTGAATCACAGTCACAGCGACCCGATGCACCAGGAAGACCCTTCTCCCCCTTTTCCCCTACTAGATAGAGACCTGTAAAAAATCCCATAAAAAAAAGGATGATAAGATCACCTTTAATGTCTGTCACATTGCAAATAAATTAAACATGAATTCTACTTTGACATGGCTCAACAACAAATGAAACAAAGCACATTTAAAGACTGAAACACATACGTAAAATAGGACTAAAACTGTTAAAGCTACAGTTGATAAGGATAATACATTGAAGAGAATAGTGTCAACAGGTCAGGGTAGTGCCTATTTTAATTTGTTAAGGGTTATGTTTTTCCGGGTTGATGGGACGTAATGATAGCAGTAACTTAAATATGTGTTTGAGAGGAGTCCTGCTTTATCAGAGTGGCTTTCCTCATCATTGACCCACTGACCCGGAGTATAGTTAATAGTTCAGATGGGGCAGTTTGGGGCGAATTTGCATTTTGCTGGCTTTATAACTTATGCTGTAAATAATATAGGATTTAGTCATTTGAGGCTGATTGAGCACCAGTGTGTGAGTTGCTGTACCTGAGGCAGGTGGACCAGGTGGTCCTGGATGGCCATTTGGTCCTGAAGGTCCTTGGGGGCCCATGGCTCCTGGGGTGCCAGAGTGACCCTTCATGCCCTATGCAAACCAGGAAACATCCCAATATTAGAAAACACATACTGGAGGTACTCACATTTCACTGCCACCTGTGCATAGCTGCCATTTGTGTTAATGTAATGCAACAGACAAGGTGTGTGTTTACATGCATAGACTGTATATGTGTAGGCTGAGAAGATGCAACAGACCCCCCCTCCCTACAGAAGTCTTTGCTAAGGATATCTTGAGTTATTGAATTAGCCGAAGAGAAGACGCAGCTCTCACTTGAGCATCTTTCTTCCTCGTCTTCCTCACCTGTTTGCCTCTCTTCCCTGGCCGTCCAGTGGGTCCTCTCTTCCCTGCCACTCCCGGCCCTCCGTTTGTTCCCTGCTCACCCTGGGAAAAGAGTAGAGGAATAATCAGTTTAAATCAGATTCCTAACTCTCCTTATAATACCTACAGTATAATACTTACCTTCTGTCCAAGCATCCCAGGCAAACCAATGGAGCCCTGCATGAAGACATCATGAGAGCTTGGTGTCAGAAAAGTCATTATTTCAGCAGAGTAGAGATCCATACCATCTTTAAATGTAATCTTTCACTGAGGCTCAAGTGAGCTTAAAATGTCGGGACCTGAGAGAAAGAGTAAAGTCATCTACTTTGTATTCTAACCAGCATTTTACATTTATATTCAAGTCCATTATAACACAGCATGAGGTGCTTATAGTTATAATGCTCACAATCAAAGCATGGGCTGCTATTCAGAGAAAAATGACAACTGTCCACCAACCTTATCTCCTTTTGGTCCTGATGCTCCAGGGTCACCATGACCCCCCTTGAACAAATAAAAGAGTAAAATAAATCAAGGAAGGATTTAATAATTCTGTTGTGACATGTGGCAGACATGAGAGAAGTGATTCTGAACCTACCTTATCTCCTTTGTAACCAGGCAAACCCTGAAAACACACACGGGGAATATAACAGCAGATAATTAAAGACTGTTTCTCTTTTCTTCCCTATCATTAACATCATTGTGTGTATGCCTGTGTAAATGTGACTTGCCTTTATCCCTGGTGGTCCCCTTAGTCCTGGCAATCCCATGAGTCCTGGATCCCCTTTCTCAGCCTAAAAAACCCATACAGGTTCATGTTCTTATACAGCAAGGTGTAAGACCACAACACATTGTGATACAACAGTTACCTGGGGTCCCTCTGGTCCAGGCCATCCTTGTAGTCCTTGTTTCCCTGGGAGGCCTGGAGCCCCTGTACGTCCCTAAGGTACACACAGGGTCAGAGCAGGCACTTATTCAATCTGTTGATGCTTTTTCAAACTCTTCTTGTTGGAAATGACGACTCGGTTGCTTTAAATGGCAGTTTGCAGGTCGTTCCTCTTTGAGTGTTAATAGTCTTATCCTCAACAGCAGAATGTGTTAACAAATTGAATAATTGAATTCATTACGTAAAGAATGAGTTCAACAGGTTTCTTTGATTTCTTGCCAGAAGCTTGAGGAAATGATATTAGAGGAGGTAAGTGTAGCATACAGTTTGAGGCCTAAATTATTAGCCCCCTAGGAGTTATGGAACATTTTCCTAAAATTCTTCCCAATGTTTCCAGCGTTGACAAAACTTGATATAATCAAACATTCACCAGTGCTATTTAGTAGCCTTTGGTACATTTTGGAAAATATAATACGTTTTTAGGCTTGCTTTATATCAAATATAGTGAAAAATGGGTTGGTCAAAAATATTAGCCCCCAGGCCATTAATAGTCAATAGTGTACCCTTTCTGAGCCACAACTGACAACAACCTCTTAGAGTAGTTCTTTGCTAGGTTGGCACAGGTCTCTTGAAGGATTTTGGCCCATTCTTCCATTGCAAATTGTTCCAGCTGGTCCAAATTGCGTGGTTTCCGAGCATGGACATTCACTTTGAGCACCCGCCACAGATTCTCAATAGGATTCAGATCTGGGCTCTGTGCGGGCCACTACAGCACCTTGGTTTTGGTGTCCTTTAGGAACTGTTGGACATTTTTGATGTGTGCTTTGGGTCATTGTCTTGTTGGAAGACCCAGCGATGACCTAAGCGAAGATTAAGAGCAGATTTGTTCATATTATCCCTCAAAATGTCAACATCATTTACATTTTTCATGATGCCTTGCACCCGAACAAGGCTCCCTGTGCCCGAGGCTGCAAAACAGCCCTACAGCATGATGTGTTCTTAGGGTTGAAGGCCTCTCCCTTTCTTCGCCAAACATAAGCAACATCTATGTGCCCAAACAGTTCCAGTTTAGTCTCATCAGACCAAAGCACAGACTTACAAAACTCATCTTTACCTTTCAAATGTTCACGGGCAAACCTCAGTCTGGCTCTGATATGCCACTCTTTGAGTAAAGGGGTTCTTCTGGGACGATGGCCCTGAAGGCCAACACGATGAAGAGCCCTCACAACTGTGTTCCTTGAAACCTCAAATCCAGAAGAGGCCAGGTCGGCAACAATCATCTTGGCAGATGTCCGGGGATTCTTGCTGACATCTCCGACTATTTTCCTCTCCAGAGTTCTTGAAATCTTGCGCTTTCGACCACGCCTAGGTTTGTTTCTTACAGAATTTGTCTCCTTGTACTTCGCAATGATGCAACGTACAGCAGTCTAGACACTGTGAATATTGGAAATAACAGTATAGCCTTCCCCCTTATCATGAGCCTCCACTGTCTTCTTTCTGAGCTCAAGACTGATTTCCTTTGTCTTTGGCATGGTGAGTAGGATTAGTAGTATAGTCCCTCTCAATAAGGTATTCAAGTGCTTGTTTCTTGGAGTCCTTTTATGCTGATTGAATGCTCAGGTGTGGCTTGAAAGCCGATTGGTTGATTAGGTGTGGTTTGAAAGCTGATTGATTGACAACGTCTAGATACACGGCCGCCCAAGCCAGCCCAACGCCTTGATTAACCGTTATAACCACGCCATCGCCCCGCCTAAGCCATAACGTGCAGGAGCCCACGCGCCGTCGCCCAAGACTTTTAGTCTGGGCCACGTCCTGAGACCCGTGAGGGGTTGCGACTCAAAGAACCAATTCAGCTACAATTTTTTGGTGATGAAAAAAGTCGACGAATGGGTCTTCAGAAAAACTTAAACAAAAATCGTGTATGGCATAAATGTAACAACAAAAATTTGATAAGACCCATAGAGAACATACGTACAAAAATACTTAGACAATAAAAGGGTTAATACCAAATAAATAAAACAAGGAACCACGACAAAACAGCACAATTACCTAGTACCTACATTCGTGAAACTTAATGGAGACAGACTTTTTCACGATATAATTTATTTGCATGGAATGTAGAAATAAACAAGGAACACCTTTAACATGTCGAGAGGACTTCCTGGGTAACGTCCTCCAACTTGGAGCGGCTGCGTCTCGCCGAGGTATATCGAACAGCCTAACGGGTTGCGAGGGGACGGAGAACGGTCGAGTTGTGGGTGGTCGTCGGTTGTGTGTGATATATTCTCCACCCCCAATAATTCCTAGGGAACGAGTCTTTGTCGTTCGTATACGTAATTAGTAGAGTAGAAATCAAATTAAGGTCTCACTGCGAGTTGTGACCCTTCATTTTCTACAACTAATAGTCTCCCACCCTCTTCATGAGTCTATAAAATGAACTAATCCTTCACATTCGACATTTCCCAATTTGGTCCAATTAAATTTGTTATTCTACTTCAATTTTTTTCACAGTGGGGTATAAACAATAACAACCTACAAGAAAATCTTCATGAATTTTACATACATGCGTAACGTGGACACACCGCCTGACTAGGTGATCTCCCGACTATGGTGAGCCCTCCTAGATTTTAGTGACGTTCCAGTTACGTCAAAACTCGATGTTTGTCGATTGCAAAGAGGAGCACACAAACATATATGTCACCAAGATTCAGGAAGTTTACTGTGGTATCACAGGGCCATATTTCCCATATGCACAACCACCTCACTATACAGATAGCAACAAAGTCCGTCGATACACGTTACACTGCGATCGCCGATCGATTCCCACTTCCACTTTGCAATGCATAGTATCTGTGCCACAACGAACCACATACTAGCAATTTAATGATACTCCATATAACACAAAGTACGAAACCCAATTTATAACAAAGAATCTTCACACAGCACACACATAACATAACCTTAACTCACATGTAAAAGTCTAACATAAAAAACTGGTTAAGTAGTAATACTACATTTACGACTGAACGGAGTATCTTTTACTCGTATCTATTTACGAAAAACAACAACCTAACAAAAGGGGTTTATTTTCTAATTTAGACGTCAACTAATGTTTGTCGATTACAAAGACAGAACACACAAACAGTATATGTCTCCAATCTCAGACGACGACCGGGTCATGGGATCCGAGTAATTGTATCCGAAGATTGTATTCCCAAAAGGGTTACATTTCATATCATTTTACGTGATATGGTATACCAAGTGAGTATGTTATATAACATTAATCAATATCCGAATTTTCCACCCCATCCATTTAAACCCTTTGGCCGAGCTCTATGTGAAAAACAATATAAGGTACCTTACGAGAAGTGTAGGGCTATCGTTACTTATAACCTCACTGAAACCTGTTATTGCGTAATTTTTTACATGAGATCACCTTCGGTACCGCGACATTTTCGCTGCTGGTTAGTAAAAAATCGGCCGGACCGATTTTATTTGACTACCGATGGACCGGACAGTCGGAAGGTAGACACGTGTTTGATGATAAGCACGGCGAAGTAACCAGAACACGCACAAGCACACAACAACTTTCCTTCCGAGCGACATTCCTTCCCGTCTAACAAAGGTCAACACATAGAAAGTTTCAAGATCGCGTGAGTATCGACCAGAGAGGTCTTATGGATGGGGTGGGAAATTAGTTCATATTATATAAGATGTGTAAAGTAAATAAAACTAACACTATCAACACAAAGTATTGGGATACTTAGTATAATAAGTCTTGGAAGATTAGTAATAACCTTTATAGTGTAAGTGTTTTTGTACCAGGCTTAGTTTTGGGACGGAACTACAAAAACAATAGCATGAATACGTCTCCACTTCTCTTCATGAGTCTAAAGCAATGGTCTCACTCCATATGAGGTCAATCGACGATTTTCCGACGTAAGTTTTACATGGAATTTCGTTCAATTTCATCCTGTCGTAAAGGTACCATACGTGACTTACTCACTTGCTCCCACTAAAACATCAGTTAGGATTAATCACTCTGGTCCCTCGGTCACTTCACTTAAACTCCTATCCAGACTACACAAAGCATGAAGGCATAGAGACGGTAGTCCTAGGATCGTCGCGACCAAAGTCCTACATAACGTCGAAGACCCTCCAAGAAACGATCCTATAGGGTTACTCCTTCACCACATGTCGATCAGGTCGGACCTTCTCTGTTTCCACTACCTGTTCAAAAAATTCGTGACCGTCTAACTCACACACCCCGCCGTCAAAGCGTTATAAAGAGTCCACCATCTTCCTCCAGAACGTGATAAACAAACCTACACCCGAGTTTCAGTCCACTCCTAGGTCAAAATAGAGGGTCTAACCATTGTCACCTACTCTCACCTTACATGACTGGCCTCTTCCACTACGACACCAATACCACCTACTTGTCTGGACTACACCCCACGGTTGTTCTTACCGAACGTCAGACCTCGACAAATTGACTCCTTCAACACAAGGAGGTCCGTACACTGAATAACACCTCTTACCGTCTTGACACTCCAACCCAACGAGACTACATCTCGACACATAGTAGTCGTATCGTTACCTTGCTATAAGGTACGGTCGACTACCTGTGCTGGTTTCCCCCCTGTTACATATACCACTTTTCCCACCCCCGGCTCCTAACTAGGCAACCCCCTTTGGCGTCCAGTGATCACACAAAAAACTAAAACGCGAGGGTCCACTGCACGAGTCAGGAGGGCCACTCTATTCTCCACTGTCAAATCCCGTCTCAGTCTCTCAGGTTAACATCTCGCTTCTGTTACCTCATCTACAGTACCAGCTGCCATAGTTGTCCGAACGTCAATACTAAGATCATCCTACTCCTCTCTACCTCTAGGACCACAGTCGACAGTAGCCAGTGGGGACCTGATTCCGTCAAAAGACATGACACCGCGGGTCGTCTTTTGTCTGACCTTAAGAGTTTCTCAAATAAGTCAAAATCTAAGGGACCTAGACTTTCCGTTAATTAAAGAGGTCATGGAACCTTATCCCTTACCGTCAACCTCTACCCAGATTTCACCCAAAAAACTCCTCACCAAACTACTTTCGTCGAAAACTTACCGCTACCTTGTACGTGGTCTGACCTACCTACCAGTCGCTGAATACCGTGGTTACAAGCTAAATTGGTTTCGACCACCCCTTTCGCCCAGGTCACGTGTCCACCTCCCAAATAGAAAAAAAAGTTTCGGCTTCCAACACTGCACTCGACCGACCTACTTGAAGAAGTCCCAGAAGTGTCAACTCAGGGTGGCTTCACTGTTGGACCCGAGACTGTAATGAGACCTCCTGACTTTTAAGTTTTTTATGGCAAAAATCCGTAACGATAATATAGTTTATATCACTTTTTTACCCAACCAGGTTTTTTTTTTTTTAAATCGGGGGTACACTTAAAAAAACGAAAGTTTGGTGTGGACAATACTTGAGTCTGTGATCCTACATGCTGGGCTAAATAACGTGCTGGCCTCTGTCTCCATTTCATCTAACCATTCTATGAAATAAAAAAGGTTTTTTCGTTCTACTTGTTTTTTACCAGTGATCAGCTTAGAGTTACCAACTCTACTGGGTTTTTATACTCTTTGTTTTACTTTAGCGAGTGCATGACTCCTTGTTTTGAAAAGTTCTCGTGTTTGTTCTCTCGTATCCCTGCGACTGGTACCGTACTCTGTTCTGCTTGACTTTGACTTGTGACCCTCTGTTCCCTTAAGTTTTGTCCTATTGTTCTGTGTCCACCCTGCTAGCGACTACTCGGTGTCCTCCTGTGGTTCCCTTTGTCCACTTGTGTTAGTTTCTGTGTGGTCCTTGATTGCTGTCCCTCCTTTTGTGTCCCCTCTTCCTGGTCTGTTATGGTCCTCTCTTGATACTGTCCACTCTTGTCTTGTCGTTTTGTGGTAAAATGGTCTGATTATGGTTTTGATTTTGGCATCAGTAAAAACGTGGTTTTCTTAGCACTGTCTTGAAGCTGGATGCACAAAATTTCTACAATTCTAACTATGTATGTTTGTCTCTATTCCATCCGACTACTAATCTCGACACGTTTTATCTCCGCTCGAGGCCTTAACCCAGGTCTTGTCCTTCCACCTGTTTGACTAGCTCGGGGCTGTACGATACCTTGTAACTAGGACTTTAAGATAGGGATACGTCGTAGCTATTTTGACATATCTAGCCTGTAGGTGTCACTTCGATGACGCACAGACCACTGTAAACCTTCTGTATTTACTCAGTCCGATCGAAATATAGTTACTGTCCCATCTTGTACCTTCTACGTTTTATGTGGGTACACTTCAACAGACGAATGTATTGTGTTGATTGTTGNAGAACCACACGGGGGGACCTAGTCAATGACCTGCAGAGAGCTGGGACCAAAGTAACAAAGGCTACCATCAGTAACACACTACGCCGCCAGGGACTCAAATCCTGCAGTGCCAGACGTGTCCCCCTGCTTAAGCCAGTACATGTCCAGGCCCGTCTGAAGTTTGCTAGAGAGCATTTAGATGATCCAGAAGAGGATTGGGAGAATGTCATATGGTCAAATGAAACCAAAATAGAACTTTTTGGTAAAAACTCAACTAGACGTGTTTGGAGGAGAAAGAATGCTGAGTTGCATCCAAAGAACACCATACCTACTGTGAAACATGGGGGTGGAAACATCATGCTTTGGGGCTGTTTTTCTGCAAAGGGACCAGGACGACTGATCCGTGTAAAGGAAAGAATGAATGGGGCCATGCATCGTGAGATTTTGAGTGACAACCTCCTTCCATCAGCAAGGGCATTGAAGATGAAACGGGGCTGGGTCTTTCAGCATGACAATGATCCCAAACACACCGCCCGGGCAACGAAGGAGTGGCTTCGTAAGAAGCATTTCAAGGTCCTGGAGTGGCCTAGCCAGTCTCCAGATCTCAACCCCATAGAAAATCTTTGGAGGGAGTTGAAAGTCCGTGTTGCCCAGCGACAGCCCCACAACATCACTGCTCTAGAGGAGATCTGCATGGAGGAATGGGCCAAAATACCAGCAACAGTGTGTGAAAACCTTGTGAAGACTTACAGAAAACGTTTGACCTCTGTCATTGCCAACAAAGGGTATATAACAAAGTATTGAGATGAACTTTTGTTATTGACCAAATACTTATTTTCCACCATAATTTGCAAATACATTCTTAAAAAATCAGACAATGTGATTTTCTGGATTTCTTTTTTCTCATTTTGTCTCTCATAGTTGAGGTATACCTAGGATGACAATTACAGGCCTCTCTCAACTTTTTAAGTGGGAGAACTTGCACAATTGGTGGCTGACTAAATACTTTTTTTCCCCACTGTATGTTGCACTTTTGGAGGAGCCTTTGAGCTAAGTTTTTCATTGCCATATCTACACTGAAGCTAATGTGCACATGACAATAAAGCCTTGAATTGAATTGAATCAGCTGAGCTTTCTATCACCAGCTAACGCCATGCTGTCGCCACAAAACATAAAGAAACGGATGCATTCGAAAGCTGATTGGGCAGTCGATCACCATGGCAACAGTTAAAGCTTCAACGCATTGAGGCCTCCCTATGAGATTTTGAAGCCGATTTCAGACGGTGTTAGATGGTTAAACGTTTGTCACAAGTTGTTGGTCCACTTTCCTGCAGATCCACGCGTGACTCCTCCTGCTTCACTGTGGTGCTGAACAACCTGAGAGTGTTTCTCATCTTCGACTGGCTGCAGCTGGTCAGAGACTTCCTGCGGGTGCCGGTGGAGAAGGTGCCAGGAGCTGCTGAGCCTGGTCAGAGCCGGCCCGGTGACGCCAGCACGGACCCGGGCCCCGCCACCACCAGCACCACCGGGGCCGTCATGCCAAAGACGGTGAAGAGCGGTGTGGTCACCAAGAGGTCCACTGTGCCTGTCACTCAGGACCGCTGCCTGGAGGTCAAGATCAACGTCACAGGTCAGAGAAGAATGTCTTCTTATCTGCCCATTTATTATGTTTTAGGTTTATAAATACCAATACAACAGGTTTTTTTTTGTGTGGGGTGTATAATGTTTTTGATAAAAAAACGATATTTAATTTTTAAATTGAACTCCAATTGCACTTTTGTTATTAAATAAGGAGTACAGTACATTCACTACATTACAGTGGCCACACCTCAGCTACGATCATCAGCAGCACACTGGACCATCAATGAACATTTCAGAAAGCACTTTGATAGCCAGTGAGCTCAAGCACATTTAAACACTCTTCAATAAATGTGTTATTTATTGCCAACTGATAGCATAGGCAGCATATTTTAGCTTTAGTCTTTTTATTTATCATTTAAATGCCATTTTGAAAAATGTTTATACACATAACCTTTTAGTGAGTTACTCAGATGAGTACCAGGAGACAGAGTTTGGTACTCACCCCACACGAAGCGTGGTGTTAATAAGTGCAGTCCCCCTCACTGTCCTCTAATTCCTCTTATTGCATGCTAGATGATGAAGATGCTGCAGATGCACCTCCCTGTCCCTGTTTAAGCTTCCCATTTGCTTTCTCCAAAACGTGTTGCCAAAACTGTGCATTTCCTGAGGCCAGGTTGAAGGATCAAATACTAAGAAATGATCACATGACTTGAAGTCATATCTGATGTGGGAAGTAACTAAGTACACTTATTCAAGTACTGTACTAAAAAATATTAATGTTTTTTCATTATAGTAGCCTGTGAAAACCATAACAAATAAGTGATTACATGCTACAGTATTCAGCAAACACAACTGCAGAGCTGCAAACATTGCACCCTGATACAACACCCATTATTCTGAAATGGACCAATTTGCACAATGACTACTTTTACTGTCGCTACTTTCGCTATATTTTGATGCTAATACTTTTCTACTATTACTTGAGTAACATTTTTAATGCTGGACTTTTACTGTAACAGACTATTCCTACACAAGATCTGAGTACTTCTTCCACCTCTGTCTGATTTCAAACTCTTCCATTAACAAAAACTAAATAAAACTGCAGCCAGTTGGCGGAGTCTTGGCACAATTCTGTTGTACACACCGACGTAAACAGCAGCCCCTTCTGTGCACACAGCGACCGACTTAGACTTTCTGTGAAGCCTCCTGTAAAGGCTTCACCAGTCCGTCGGTTATGGCCTGCGTGATTTGGCCAGCACCCAGTTCAATCAGACAAGAACATCCGAAGATTTTTTGCAGGGAGCGAAACGCCAACTTAGCTGCTTAAAGTATTTAGTTTTTTGGACATGTTAGTAGTTTACTGAGTGTTGATAAGAAACATGTGTAAACGAAATATGTGTTTTTGTTTTGATGAGCTATCAGGTACGCAAAGGCGCTTAGTGACACAAGTGACGTTACGCAATTCAAATGCTTGCCCCGCATGCTTACCTGCGTACCAGTTATGTGCACCCCTGTATATACAATAAGTTGGTTTCTGAGCTGAATGGGAGCTTCAGTTGACCAGGTGTGTGTTTCTGCAGGCACAGAGTTTGTGGTTGTGGAGGACTCGTCTTGTCTGGATACCAACGCCATCATTCTGAAGGGCACCACCGTCCTCACATACAAACCCCGCCTGCTGGACAGACCCTTCTCTGGCAGCCTGGCAGGAATAGAGGTGATCTCCAACTATCATATTAACCCTTTAAATATTCTAACATCCTGCTGAGAGACAGCTAGTGTTATCTGCTACCAATCATCAAAATATCCCCTACTTAATTAAATAGATGAAGAATTAACTGAAATCTTTGCGGTTGTTGATCTGCTAAAATGTACAACTTTAACTTGCCACTTCAAATATTATTATTTCTACACAAGATAAGTCATTTTAATGACTGTTTAATTGTGTTACTGCCGCTACTGCCATACCACTCCCCATGCTACTCCTACCCTTGATTGGGTGAGTTCAGTGCAGAGTGGTATTGTGACTTTAGTATGTAATATGGGATAGGTAAACACTTCATTAGGACAATGAGGACTATTATTACTAACTGACTATTCAGAACCCAAGGTAATGCTTTGACCGTGAGGAGTCCTGTCCCCTCCCAGGTTTTCTCGTGTCGGCTGGGCAGTGAGCAGGAGACAGCGCTGTCCATTATCGACCCAGTCAACATTCAGGTGGAGCTGTGTGGGAGCCCCACATACCAGAGCAGCTCGGGTCTACTGGACGCCTTCAACGTGGAGGACATCCCTCCACTGCTGGAGGTCAGGATAGCACACAACCACAATTGGCTATATAATGATGTTACTGTTGATGGTGCAATGGTTATTACAACTTCTCCCAGTGTCTGATGGGGATAGGCTCTTACCCTGTAGATAACAGTTCAAACTAAAGGATGGATGCATGGATGGGACATGTAAGCATTTCTGTGGGAAAGTGTGGTCACTGAAGACACAAAAGCAAACTCTCTATCTGACAAATCCAAAGTGTTCCACCTTTCTACTTATATGAACAATCCTTACTGTTCCTTTCACAACATGTTTACTCCTGGCTCATTGTAAATGTCTATCAGCTTTATTTGTTAACACCATCTTTTTACCAGTACGTTTTAAATCGTTGCATGGTTTTCAAAGAGTACCCAAGTATGTTAGTATTTGATTTCCATAAAGTTGTTATAAATATGTGCCCATTCTACATTTACCATAATGCAACACAACAGTTTCTTTCATTAGACTATCCCTTCCTGTCAGATTTCCACATTTCTCAAACAGGTGAATCATGTCTCAGTCTCGACAAAACAAAACACAGAGGATATAAAACGGCTGTTCCGCAGGATGACTTATGCTCCCCATCACTAGTGAAGTGACTTTGTAAAGCGGCTGGATTGCCCCTTAAACAGTTTTTTTGTTTCTGTTGCAGATTCAGTTTCCTACTCTGGACATTCGTCTTTCCTACAACGACATTCAGCTCTTCTTGGCAATCGCCAGGTCCATCCCTACCTCCAGTTCTGCGCTGCCCTCTGACTGTGAAAGCAGCACTGAGCCTGCAGCTAGACCCAAGGACCTCTTCAGGCAGAAGACCGAGGCCCTCATAGGTCATGAGTGATTTTCAGTCCCCAAAGGGACCAAGTACTGGGTTATATTGGATTGCATGAAATTGTTAATTGTCATGTAATTTTGCTTTAAAGTTGGCAATGTTGATGTTCAGTAACAGTGATGTGCACAATGCTTTACTTTCTGAATTTTTGTTTTGTCTACACAGCGGGCCAGCTGACCCATTTACAAGACCTTGGCTTCAGGAAAGAGGATTGCAAAAGAGCCCTGATCCACTGTAAAGGTGGGTCAGACCTTTAACACGTTCCACACAGCTGGTGACCAGACAGAAGAACCTAGTCTCTTCATCATTATTGAATGAGCGCTTTATAAAGACATAATTATTCGTCCCTCAGGCCAGCTGGACCAGGCTGCCACGTGGTTGCTAGAGAATGCTGAGAACATGGCAGGCCATGCCAGAGCCCGGGCGAACTCTGCCTCCAGCAGCCACTCTGCTCCTCTGTCGGGGGTGGAGGTGAAGGCTGAGAGTGTGTGCATCTGCTTCATTGATGACTGCCTGGACTGTGACATACCACTGGCTGAGCTCACCTTCTCCAGTAAGTCACACATCAGGGGCCGTATTCACAAAGCATTTTATCTTACCGCTAGGAGTGCTCCTAACTCGCGCTAAAACATTTTACAAAATGTTTTAGCGCGAGTTAGGAGCACTCCTAGCGGTAAGATAAAATGCTTTGTGAATACGGCCCCTGATGTGTGACTTACTGGAGAAGGTGAGCTCNGTGACACCCTTTAGAGGGAGTTAGGAAAAAGTGACAGCTGCCAGTTACTGCATTAAGCTCAGCAGAAATAGAGTGTGTGTTTGACAGCTTGTGTTGCCCGCTTCAGGGAGAGTAAACCATAAGGATGGATCTGATCAAACTTGCCGTGTCCCTTCACTACCTGCTGTGCTCTGCGTGGGCCCGCCACTCTTACATGGACAGCATCCTCTCCCCCCGCTCAGGTAAGTTGAACATTTAACTTGTCATATAAGACAAATAAAACATATTCCACGAATCTTTTAAACTCTGGCTCCCTCTCAGTTCTCAGTTTTCTGGATGAGCCGCTGACGTTTGACCCCTGCTGTCTGATGTCCCCGCCCCCCCCGCCTCTCTTCCCCCCGCCGCCTCAGCTGTGGAAGCATGGCAGCCCCGTAGGTGTTCACAAACACACACCTGATGCCTTATTACACCTCATTTACACACATTTGCATGCTAAGAGTATAGGATTGAACCAGGTTGGATGTTGTGTGTTTGACTGAAGGGTGGTGTTAGCGTGTTGGAGCCAAGCGTGTTTGGAGGAGAGGTAAAGGAGAAGGAAAAACCTGTCACACCTGGGTGTTCAGCTGGACCTCCAGGACCCCTAGGACCCCAGGGCCCGGAGGCAAGACCCTTATATAAATACAACACAATGTATAAATACTCTCATCACGGCCTGCACCACTTTTCAGTTGATGTGCATCCATGAAACTGGAGCCATTTAGATAGAATATTGTTGAATTGAAATGAAACAAAATGACCTCAATATTATTGATTTCTTTACAAATGGACCAAGCTCTGTTCAATTATGTGAGCTGGATATAAATGTAGTCTTATTTTACAGGGTCAAGGTGGATTACCCGGCATCCGAGGACCACGAGGCGAGAAGGTGTGTGTTTGGGTTTTGTTAGTCTTGAAAATGTCTCTAATGTACTTTGCTGTTGAAGTATCTGTGCGTGTGTCCTTGTGTTCCTCTCTGCTCTAATGACTGCTGCATCTCCTCTCTCCTCATTTGTCCTCCTCCAGGGAGAAATTGGACGTCCCGGGTCAAAGGTGAGCCGCTCCTCCCCTCCCGCATGTCGCCTCCCCTCGCTCGTCTCTCTCTGGTCCATCTCGCATGTCCTTGGTATAATGGGATCTGAATTTCTCTCTCCGTCGTCCCCCCTTATGCATCCTCCATCTCTGTGATGTGATTTGTCTATTGATGTGCTCAGAATATCCTCTGCTGCTGCTAAATGGGTCACGCTACATTAGTCCCGCTCTTTCCCTGTAGCAAAGCTCGATCACATCCCAGGCTGTCTCACCTCTCTTTCTCCCCTCTATCCTTTTCCTCTGCTTCCTTCTTCCTCCCCTCTCCCTTTCCTTGGCCCGGATCCATTACTCTTCGTACTGGACTCCAGTCCTGCTGATCCAGGCTCTCCAGCACTCCACTTGTGCACTTTAATCTCCTTAAGTGCTTTTGCTCTCCGTGATAAATCACTGCACACAGCAGCAGCAGGTCCACGGTGTCTCTACAGGCTGCCTTTTTTAATGACGGCCAGCTAAATGAGAGCACTCTGGTAGCATGGCAGCCGCTCTGGGATACTTGTCCCATTGAGATGCGAGGCTGATTTGTAATGCATTCGGCTTTTCTTGCTTGAGGGGAGCTGGCGATAGAGCAACATTGATTAGGCTTTTATTCCTGTCTGCTAATTATTGAATCTTAGTGGCATTGTAAAAGCAGTTGGCATGCAGGGTTTTGTCCTCTGTCATGTCCCATTAGGAAATCATACGAGGTCCGTTTAACATGCTAATTTGTTTATGACCCTTATTTAGCCTGGTTACACTCTAAAGAAATCAGTGGCTCTTTTTTCAGGGGAAACAGGGCCATTAAAGAAGCATCTTGGCAAACGTAAAATGCTGCAGCTCATCAGCATAACAGCAAAATACAAACGCAGAATCTATATATCTATATCTACTATATCTTGTCATTTTTGCACCACAGATTGTGTACTGATTAGACAATATGTTTAAAAAAAATTATAATATCTTTTAAGAGTTACTGGTAGGCTGATTATTGGACGTTTGGTGAAAAATAAAGGCGTGCTGTTCCCCTCTTTCCAGAATGTACAGTTGAGGCCTAAATTATTAGCCCCCTAGGAGTTATGGAACATTTTCCTAAAATTCTTCCCAATGTTTCCAGCATTGATAAAACTTGATATAATCAAACATTCACCAGTGCTGTTTAGTAGCTTTTGGTACATTTTGGAAAATAAAATAAGTTTTCAGGCTTGCTTTATATCAAATATAGTGAAAAATGGGTTGATCAAAAATATTAGCCCCCATGTGAATTGTTGCTTTCAAAACACACCTAATCAATCAATCAGCTTTCAAAACACACCTAACCAACCAATCGGCTTTCAAGCCACACCTGAGCATTCAATCAGCATAAAAGGACTCCAAGAAACAGGCACTTGAATACCTTATTGAGAGGGACTATACTACTACTCCTACTCACCATGCCAAAGACAAAGGAAATCAGTCTTGAGCTCAGAAAGAAGATAGTGGAGGCTCATGATAAGGGGGAAGGCTATACTGCTATTTCCAAGCGCTTCACAGTGTCTAGAACTGCTGTACGTTGCATCATTGCGAAGTACAAGGAAGGAAACAAACCTGGGCGTGGTCGAAAGCGCAAGATTTCAAGAACTCTGGAGAGGAAAATAGTCAGAGATGTCAGCAAGAATCCCCGGACATCTGCCAAGATGATTGTTGCTGACCTGGCCCCTTCTGGAGTTGATGTTTCAAGGAATAACAGTTGTGAGGGCTCTTCATCGTGTTGGGCTTCAGGGCCATCGTCCCAGAAGAACCCCTTTACTCAAAGTTTGGCACATCAGAGCCAGACTGAGGTTTGCCTGTGAACATGTGAAAGGTAAAGATGAGTTTTGTAAGTCTGTGCTTTGGTCTGATGAGACTAAACTGGAACTGTTTGGGCACATGGATGTTGTTTATGTTTGGCGAAGAAAGGGAGAGGCCTTCAACCCTAAGAACACATCATGCTGTGGGGCTGTTTTGCAGCCTC
>NW_011369951.1:2322924-2336242 GCF_000735185.1 Notothenia coriiceps
CATTAAGAGGCCTGATATGTTTTGCGTGGACTTAGTGGCGTCGTCGCCGTATTGGTGAGAGGCCAGGTGAAAATGAAAACGCGCGATGGACCAGAGTGAGAAAAGGGCCGGAAGGTCGACAAAGGACGACCCTTGGGGCGCGAATTTCACCCCCAAGCGCCCTGCCGTATCTCGGTGAATTCAATTCCACAACCCAATCGAACATTGTTAGGAAATATCTAATCGGCGGTGGCAATAGTATTTGGCGTCGCAGCTTTTATCCCCTTTTTCGCGGCGCCGAATATCAGGCTTTTACATGCCATGACGACAAACACGTGTGAAAGTTTTTATATAACTAAGCTGTATTTTTTATTTTTATAGTCTACCCTCTGAATCTGACACTTCAAGGCGACGAGAGGGAGGGGAGTATGCTTGAGGGAGGTGCAGATAGCGCGGTACGCCACGCCGTGTTAGCCTGTCTTATAGAGAAGATGTGGTTATTCGAAGAACTGATCCATCGTCGAGGGAGGGTGAAAGGACAGGGTACAATACCCTGTGTTAGCGTTTACACAACCCACTGTAATTAGTTCCCCCCCCCCCCCCCCGGTGGTTATAGTCAGATATTATATACGATTGAAGGGTTTCAGGTAATTGTAGAGTTTAGGTTGGATATATAGGACATAGAACATGTTAATTCACTTGTTGTCAAATTGTAAAATTTCTGACTATAAGAGTGTATCAACAAAGAGAACAAATGAAAAACGGTATTTAGACCTAATATAACAAAAAATTGTCAAAAATAACTCAGTTAGAATTGTGATCGGTGTTTGTTTACTGAAGTTTAGGTGAGGTGAAGTCTCGTGAATAAATCTACAACATAATATTAGATATAGACTTATGACAACTTAATAAGATACAGGTATTTTATCGTCGACCAGATCGTTTCGCAGGACATACAGTATTTAATTTTACTCTTTCTGTATATGTCGAGACACAATCTACTATGTGTTATCACACTTTTATTATTAGTGTAGAGACTAGAGAGCGAACTTACATAGAGTAGTTTATTTTAGGCAGTCTTAATGCGACGACCGCACAGTGTGTTTACAGGAGCGATTGTTTCTTTGGAGAGCACTAGAATTTCGACACAATGGCGCATTCATGCAGCTGGACCTCTCGGTCAACTTGCACTTACTTTTATGAGATAGAGAGCAAAATTATGAGAACCCTTCCATTTGTGATAAAAATTGTGTTACAACCAACGCTTTCGAAAATAAAACTTCGTTGGCGATATGTTTCTCATACACATGATGGAGAAGAACCACATATAAATACACCGCGAATGGGAAATTTTTGGACAGCAGTGACGATGGTACAACTTGTGGTAACGACAGACATATCTTGTCAGACACCTAACTTTGTATTATAACCATTGCCTTTGTCGGTAAATAAAACTTTGTAGCCAAGTAGGTTAGTATTTGTATAAAAGATATGGAGAAAGGACACAGCTCTGTACGTCTATCCAATCACAAATAAAACTATAAAAAACTCCTATAAGTGAAGCTGAAAAACTAGATAAAGTAACATTAGTTAGAGAGGAATTAGCTAACCAAGGTACTTAGTTCATTTTTATACTAGTTAAAACAATTAGGCCGATGGAAATTTGGTGGTAAACTGTACAAGTAGTATGATTGTGACAAGCTCGCCTCTCGCCTCGACGGGACATATAATCCTCTTTCAGCAACAACTTTGTATATAACCAGCCTTTTCGAAAATAAAACTTTGAAACCAGAAGTAGGTTTAGTGTTTGTACTAAATATAGCAGAAACAGACACAGAGTCTGCCTCTCCACGTCCTTATGGCCAATCAAAATAAGAACTTATAAAAAAACTCTATAAAACCTATAAAGAAACTCCTATAAGTCGAGCTGAAGACAACTACGCAAAGAAATAAACGTAAACAGTAACATTTAGTTAGAGAGGAATTACTAGTTCATTCCTTATAGCTAGTAAGAAAAAATTACGGCCGATGGGAAATTGCCCGTTGGTAAGAAAACTGCACAAGAGTAGTATGATGGGTACAACTGGCTGTGACGACAGGGATTAGTAAGTCCCTTCTAGAACAACTTTGTATATAACCATCCTTTTCGGTAAAAATAAAACTTTGTAACCAAGTAGGGTTGGTAGTAGTTGTATTACAGGCAGATGGAGAAACAGACACAGATCTGTAATCCCCCGGGTCTATCCAATCACAAAAAACAGTAACTACCTCCATAAAACCTAATTAAAGCTTAATCGTCTGAACAATTCTTTACGAGATAAGATTCTCGTTTATCCATCCGTTTTCGAAAATAAAACTTGACACAAACAGAGCCCTGTATAAAACCCATAGAAACTCTTATAAGTGACTGAAGGAATAGTGAAAAGTACACACTTAGTTAGAGAGCGCATATCAGCCTTACTAACCAACGGCGTACTGTGGTTTTTTTTTTTATACTACTGTAAGGAAGTTGGACAGAATGGAAAATTGGTTGCGTTAAACTGGGACAAAACTAAGATTTAGAATTAGAAAAGTAGACTTCCCGTAACAAGTGATGTTTTAATTGTGTTGTATATCAACGGATCACCAGACTGTGTAGCGTCTTATCACAACCCCAGAATAAAAGCAGAATAAAAAGGTTTTACAACACTGGGTATCAATTTGTTCAAGGGACAGCAGGACATAACATCGTTAAAGGATTAGAACCGTAGTCATCTATCTTGTACTCGTCCGCTTGGTTTACCGCGAGAGAGGATTTATGACAATCTTGTTATTTTTAGGTAGTTTTCCGTAGTCGTATAGTTGAGGGTCTTAGTTGACAGGAAGGGATTCATCGCGTCAAAAGTAAGTTTTTTAGATCACTTCAATTTCCGAAATACCCTTAATTAGACGTCTCTGTTATAATCCACTCGACAATCTCGTTTACAGTTAAAACGTCTTTCCGTTGACGTTAGTAATATTAACCTCCGCTATGCGTCTAAGTACTGTCAAAATTAATCTTGCCCTATTAGACCATCTTTTTGTAGGGGTCCGTCACTAAGATGATACACAGCCTGTAATACGTAGCGGTGACTACCGTTCAACAGACCTGACGTATTATAAGTCGACTTTCCTTAAACTGTGAACGTCCTCATTTATTTAAAAAAAAAAAAGAAGCATCCCATAAAAAGGGCACTATCTGTGGAGGGAGAAAAAGGGCAGGGGCTCGAGCCCACTTTGAGGTCTATGTGTGCAGGTGCCTGCTAACCCAACACTAATCTAATATGTATGAGTCCTGCTGCAAAGCCTATGGAACAATATAATGGATCACTGGAAATGTGGCCAAGAAGGAAAGCCAGCTTTAGACCAGGTGGAATTTAGAAAAATAAATGATATGTACCAAATGCTCCACCTGTGCAATAATTCATGTTGCTCAGAAACAGTTTATTGTTCCTCACCTCAGATTAATGTTGGAAAATAACTAGCTGGTTGGCAAGCTAAGGTGAGATAATGCATTTTAAAGTATCATTCGTTCTTTTATATCTTGGCTCCCGAGTCCCTTTACACATTTAAAGAATGCAAGAAGGAAGCCTTTTTCCAGCTTGAAGTCGGGAGAAAAGTGGATATATTTCTACAGAATGACATCCAGATTTGTTTTGTATGACTGTATCTACACTAAAAAGCAATTTAAACTGATATGAATCTACTAACTTGTCCTTTACAAATGTGAGATTTCTATAGATATCTGTCTACAACTTTGTGCTATAAGTGCAATATATATATATGCCATTAATAACGGTGTAATTTAAACCTGGCTGCTAAACCCTTGTTACTGTTACAAGGTATGTATCTTGTATTTTGTAGATTGTGTAACTCGCTGCTGTTAAATACCGTCAAACTATGTGCAATATATACTTTATATACATATGCCATCTTTAATAACTGTAATATATACCGGGCTGCTAAATCCTAAGAACTGCTACAGGATTTGATTTGTTTTTGATCTGTATTTTTGAAAATTATGTAACTTTTTATCCTTTTTTTAGCATATTGTTGTTTATATTATAACTCACTACTTTTTTTAACGCATTTCAGATATGCAACACTAAGCTGTCTTTGGCTCTTTCCTGCTGTAACGCTGCACATTTCCCCTCTGTGGGACTAATAAAGGGATTCTGATTCTGATAAGGAGGTCTGAATAATTCCTAAATGTTGTTTGAACAGCACACATTTCTTTGAAAACCATCACAAGAATACTGTTGAAAAATTAGGACATGTTCCCAGAAACCACTGACTTTGACATGTGCTAACACTGAACTATTGAAATTGTGAAAGATTACATTTCTCACACTAATTACATTATAATTGAGACCTATGTGTCCTTGTTGTAGGTGTTTCAGACTGAACTCAATATCATTATCACACTTTCCTAATAATGAGATGAGAATCAAGGCATAGAGTATACACTTATTCACTGATACAAACTCACTGCAGTGATGTGTATGAGGATGGATGTAACTGATATTAAAGAACAGCCTTTCAACAGGGCTTTCCAATCCCTTTGTGATTCTAACTTCATTGTTTCCTCGCTTCAAATGGGGCGTATAAAAGGAAACAATTCAAAGTCACTGTCTAGGAGAGATTTCCTGATCCTTCTTTAGTGATTTGGCAGATAAAAGGAAACAAGTGGTGGGATTAAATATTCACGAAACCTTAAACGTGGACGCATATGTTTTATTGATTGAGAGCAGAGAACAATGGAGTCTCAGGTTTTTCTACTTTAAAAGCACTCTGAGAGTTAAATCGAACTTATACGCACTCCCAGCCGAAGCAGGGAAAGTGACGGAGTCGTCCCTCCAGAGCCATTCTCCTGCTACGCTACAAAGGCTAAGGTTAACACTTTGCTCGAGAGGCTAATGGAATGCATTGCAGCTCTCCACTTAGGGGCATGTAGCGCTCACCGTCAGGGGAGATATTATGGGGTTTGAAAAATGAATAGTGGGGCAAGGAGACTGTTTGTTTAGGGATCAAAGAGCCAAGACAAAAGAATAGGCGGATGACAAAGAGCCTTGCCAACATGGACGCCGGTTAAGTGTATTCGCTGAATGTCAGATGGAGCATTGTTCTTTAATGGACCTTGCGGGGGGAAGAAGTCGAGGCTTTTGTTTTCAGACCATTAAACGGGGCATAGGTCTACCTGAGCGGCTTCACAGGGGACCGCAAAGATACTAATGGTTACTTTGCGAGGGAAAATCCAAGAGGGGGAGATTCTCAGCAGGGGAATTCCTACAGTTTGGCGGATAAAGCTGCTCCTGAAGTTCTAAT
Source organism: Notothenia coriiceps (assembly GCF_000735185.1). NCBI lineage: Eukaryota > Metazoa > Chordata > Actinopteri > Perciformes > Nototheniidae > Notothenia > Notothenia coriiceps. The sequence continues at coordinate 2,328,247 of NW_011369951.1, forward strand.
CCAACCACAAAGACTGGATGTATATGTTCAGGTCAATACAACAGTGGCGAACCGTCAGGGCCTTCAAGGTATTCAGAGAATACCCTGGAACACTCAGATAGAACAAACAAAAAATCGATTTAATTATATATATAAAATGTAAATACAATTAATAAATGTGTTGATCTGTAATATTACAGTGTAACGTTGATTTGTTTGTCCTTCTCGGACCATGCACTTCACATTTGAGTGTTAGAAAACAAATTCAACCAATCAGATCTTGTTCTGGGTCTCTGGGTAGAATATCCTTCAACCAAGGTATTCAACAAGGCATCCTTGATAGCATGCCCTGGCCCTTACATTGAATGAGAGTATATGTTTGGATTGACAGTTTGATCAACCAATCATATTTTGATTTGAAGCCAATGGGCGGTTCCAGGGTACTCTAGAAGGCCCGCTAGTTCACTGGCTCGAGACAGAGGATCTAGATAAATGACACGAAGCGATTAATTTGCCGTTTTATGGCGTTTAACGTTGAAGTGGCAAGTACAACAGGTGAAGATGAAGTTGTTGCGGAATTGTTGTCAGTACCCTTTTCAAGGCGACAATTCAGTATTAAGACGGACGTTATAACGGCGTGGGGGGGTGTGTGTCTACAGAAGGTCCAGTTGTGATGGACACGGTTCGGCACGGCAATAAAATTGTCCGCTGTTTAAATCAAGATCTCAGCGTCATATGTGCATCATTCCCAAATACTATGCTGAACAGTTTTCAAGTTGAACTGTTGTGGATGGATATAAGTTCTGGTTCTGGTGTGAAGATTCGCCATACATGATCCTGGTATCGAGCATTTCATTGCCAATGCTTGTGTATCCTTGGTTGGTGATGAGAAGCTTGTTTCAACTTAAGCTGTTCCGTGACCAGGCGAATAAGTGCTGCCTTCTTCACCCCGGACCTCAAGAGGGGATTTGGGTCCTGGGTTGAGTCATTAACTGGGCTGGATTGTGAGCTCTCACAGGGCATTGTTCTTGTTAGGGTGCGCCATGCGATGCCAGTTGTTGATTTTGTTTTTAATTTGGTGGGAGTTAGCGGGTATTCCTGTGAGGGCCGATGAGCTCCTGTGATTATTCCTAAATTGCTTCGGTCTGTGGAGCCGGAAGATCGTGATTGGTGTGATCCAAGGGTTTTTCCAGCCTGCTCTTTGTGTGCGCAGAGTCTTTACTCAAGATCCAGGTGTTACTCTCAGCCTGAACTGTGACTAAACATGTCTGATTGTGAGCCGCCCTTTTTGGGGTGTAGTCAGGTTGTGGTCGGATCTTCCTTCATCTGCTTTGAGGGAGGAATAGTTGCGGAGACAAAGGATGATACATATTTGTCTGATTTGTGATATAAGGCTTTGCTGGTTGAAGAATAAGATGGGTAGGTTTACACTTACGGGTTCTTTTTCCAGGAGGATTTGTTATTTAGAAGGCAGGAAGTGAGTTTCAGCTTGATGTGTTGAGTAACTTAGGTGATGATGTTTTGCAAAAGCACTTGTAAGTATTTTTGGGTAAAGAAAACGTATGACCGTGTTGAGGCGCCTGCTTTGATCAATCCAATAATTTAGATCAGGAGTGGGGAACCTTTTTCCTCTCAACGGCCATTTCAATTTTTTCAATATCCTCCGAGGGCCGTACAAATGATTGCCCTCTGCTTAAAAACACTCAAATCACAGCCCATTCATTTGGCCTTTCTTTCATGCTGTGCAAAGAAAAAGCAACCTCTCAATCCAGATATCTAACCATTTGTTCTTAAATGTTGAAGTTAAAAGCATCAATCTGGTGCACTTTGAGAGCAACATTAGGAGATCTATACATCTCTCAACACCCATATGAAACAGAACTGTAAGCAGATCTCTTTTTCTATATGGATATTTTACAAATCACTCCCCTTTTAAACTGTATTCTTGTCTTTTTACTGTCATATAGTATTCTGTACCTGTTTACTTTATTCTCTTATTTTTGTATAGCTATGATCATATAAAGATGTGCCTTTACCTCACTGGTTGTAGAAGCTTCTTATATTCGTTAGCATAGCTAGCTAACCAGATGCTAATAACAAGAAAGTTATTGACTGTATGATCAGTATGACAGATGAACAGATCGCCACTGGGCTTACAACTAAAGACACAGCCACGCAAAAACTGCGGCATGTGTACGGCTCCTTATGGATACTGCAATTTATGAAGTGCCAGAGCGGCGTTGTGGGGCTCTCCGTCAGCACTAAACCCCTGTCAGACGAGGCACACACCACGTGATGACACGTTAGGCTTGTGTTGTGTTCAAGGACCCTGACCTTGGCCAGGAAAAACAAGTACTCGCTTGTTTAATTTTTTTGCGATCTAGATTTATTTTTTCATCTGTTTATAAATTACCTCGAGGGCCGTTCCAAATGGTCTCGCGGGCCGTATACGGCCCGGGGGCCGGAGGTTCCCCACCCCTGCTATAGGGCGACCAGATGGCATTGAGCCCAGAGGAATAGGCTGTAACTCAATATATAGAGACACCCATTTGCTTCAATCTTCACAAGAATCACTCAAGCCATTCTGGAGTGGAATCCGAAACAATATTCAACTAATATGCATCACTGTGGACATCCACTGAATGGAATGTTATATTATTTTTTTCTCTTTTTTGGAGCAAAACTGTCTCAAATATAAATAAAACCTTTGGTGTTAATCTTGTTAAAACAGATGATTCTTGACTTCTCAACGGTTGTGTGTATTATCCTGTAATAGTAATGATATCAGAATAAAGTTTCCCCCTGCTTGCTGCTTAATATATTGTCAATTTATTTTCCTACTCTTTCCTTTACTCGGTTTGATTTCTCTCACATGGCCCCTTCCTCTCTCCCTCTTCCTATCCCCTACAGGTGCGGGAACATCCTCAGCGGGCTTCCAGGGTTCTGCTGGATATTGAGGCTGGTGCCCCAGTTATTCTCATCCCAGAGAGCTCATGCTCGCCGAGGGTCATTGTGGCCAACCTCGGCCAGCTGAGGGTGCAGAACAGCTTCCTGCCGGCAGGGGCTCATGGGACTTTCTCCCTCAGAGACAAGGTAGAGAAACTCACCATGGCCCATGCCTTTTTCCCTTCTCTGGTGAGTCACGCTGCCCGTGCATCCACCCCTGCAGCCCCGGCTGACCTTTCTCTCCCTTGCTTTTCTAATGGAACTGTATTCATTTATGCATTGAATGGTATTACCCACAATTTAACATGCAGGGTTACCAATTTATTTTTCATACCACATACCAGACTCCCTGAAAAGCTCAATGCCCTGCACAGAGAACCTTTTGCCATCTTATCATTTAGTAATAATGTAACTATCTGAATCTGGTCTGCAATGCTCAATGAATACAGCATAGCCTGACTCTTTGCTGTAACGTATGGTCCCATAACTAAACCTTGTCATTGTCTCTAATTGTCATTGTTCATATTTTTCCAAAAAGAGTCCAATATGTTGGCTATCATGTTAGTTTGCATAAAAGGACACTATAAAAGCACATAGCATATAGCACACCAATGGCACGGTTATGAGGAGCCTCCTTTTCAACAGAGGCAGTTCAAGGTTAAGTTCTCCATGTTTCCAATGCAGAATAATTGGCACCCGAGCCCAGCTGGCACAGAGAACTGAGAGCTGCATAGTTTGAAGACTACTCTCTGTGGAAATTAACCGGACATGCGTGTGAGATACTATTTATTATTCACCATACTTTCAATGACTACCTGCTGCCATTATACATTTTGAACGGGTGTCAGGTGTAAGTTGTCATGTCAGACTATCATAAGATAGATCACAGTGAAAAATATTATAAGCAGCCTACTTACTAATTCAAAGTATTAAAGGTGAGTAAAAACTATACCATACATATGCATGATGCTTTTTCAGCAATTTGGAGTTCTATATAATGTGAATCACATTGTTTTCCATTAAACTTCTCAAAGACAAGACAATAATAATGTTGGCACATCTCCAACTTAGTGATGACCCGAAGACCTCGCTGCTACCAGGCTCTAGTCGGTGGAAAAGGAAACTACCCCAACACTAGCTCCAGCAAAGCATACTGTGTTATTGGTGGGAGAAAACTAAACAGATTTTGTATTGGTCTTTCATATGCATCTTGTGTTTTTTGTCAAGAATTGTATACTGCATGCAAGCTCATACAAGGATCCATTCCATTACAAGGTACCTTGCATGCTTTTGGTTTGGGGTGAAAGGGGTTTTCCAAATAACTTACAATTTGTACCACTTACCAGAAACTATCCTAGTACCAAACTTCGGAAAACTGAGAGCATATGTTGATATTTACTTTTGGATCAGATTAAAAAGTTTACACTTCAACTTTGTGGGAGTATTTGGTTTAGAAATATAGTCTTTATTTCTTCTCCTCTGGTGAATCAGTTGCTAATGGTCTGGTGCTGCTTTGGTTGTCAGGGAATATGGTCCAGCTCTGGTTTACTGTTTTGATTTTATGGACATTTCGAGTGCCGCATGAATTGTTTAAAATAATACACCAACTTCCCAAAGGATTTGTTCTTATGAAAGCTTAACATGTGTCTTAAATATTGATCTATTTTTATTAAAAACTCTTGCTTTACTGATATGAGTGGAAGACTACGTATAATGTAAGTTTCTTAGCAGTGCACCCTATTAATGCGGTCATAAAACACAAAGTGAGAAAAGAGAGCTCTGCCTGGCTCCCATGGCGCACCAGCTGTATCAGGATGCTACGCTACAGGAACCTCCAGCATATGCCATGCTCGCTTCACAATACATGGGTGTGAAGTTAACCATTTTTAACAATATAATAATGTGTATGGCAGGCAGCGACAACAAACATTTCAAAATCCTAGTACACCACATCCTTCTCTCTTTTTGGACATCCTTGACTCTGCTCGCATAGAGGAGGCAAATCATTTAATGACAATTTAATAGATGTCAGTGAAATATGAGGTATTGAGCATCAGCTGCCATCGTTTTTAATGCCGCTCTGTCAGAAGAGCATAACAGTGTTTTGTATTTACTTTAAATTCAATTAATTAAACACAAGTAATATTCAGTTGAAATGTCTTCAAAGAATGCAGTTAGAACAGCGCTGCACAAGCGCTCCACCAACTGAAGCTCAGTTTTATTGTGCAGTTGATCTACTACAGTTTATGAAAAGAAAATGAATAGCTAATGTCCTGACATGGGCTGAAATTCCAGATGTGTCAACATCCCCTGGCAATTACTTTCAGAAGTTGGTGTATTGCTGTGATACTTGCTTTTAAAATGACACTGTCTCATGTTTTTGACTTTGCCCTCTTGAGAATGTCGCAGTGTTTGACTCTCTGGACCATAATGTTAAACATGCAAAAATAATAGTTCAAGTAATTCCTTTGTAGAGGTCGTCTCATTTTTAGGTTATAAACAGTGGAAAAGACTAACGGACTTCTGTGTTGAGTTGTATCTTCTGGCTTACAATATATTGGCCCAGTGTCCAGTGTTTCCCCTAGGATGGAGTCATAGCAGCGGTGCTAAGGCACGTGGGCCCAGCATAATCGCGTGGATGTTTTTAATGCGTGCGAAGTGCGCCCCGCCAATTTGTTTCTATGTGTCTGCCAGCACAAGAAAGGCTGTTGAGGCCTAGTACCAGGGCCGGTTCTAGCCAATTTGCTGCCCTCGGCGAGATTTTAGGCGAGATTTTATATATAAAGATTAAATGAAAAATCTCTACGAAAGACAAATACACTACAAAAACAGAAACTTATTGACATAGGTAATATACGTCAAAATGGCTTCAAATGTATTCAGTATTGTATGAACATGTTTTAATTGGGGTGTGGACGTCACCTCCTCTAGGGTGGTCCGGGGGTATGCTTCAATCTGGTGCACTTTGAGCACAGAATTACTAGAGACCTGGGGCCGTATTCATAAAGCATTTTATCTTACCGCTAGGAGTGCTCCTAACTCGCAACAGTTCTTGTTGAGAAAAACAAGCATATCTGCCTTCTCAGGCATACCGGAAAGAAATGTTTGAACATTTTAAAGTAAAATGCTTCAATCTGGTGCACTTTAAGCAGAATTACTAGAGACCTGGGGCCGTATTCACAAAGCATTTTATCTTACCGCTAGGAGTGCTCCTAACTCGCGCTAAAACATTTTACGTAGGAGTTTTTTCTTAAAAGTTATTCACAAAGCCACTGAGACCTACTCATACTAAGGATAAATCACTAAGAGTGAACTAAGAGTGACGCGCCGTTGCTATGGATGACGTCGATTCTCGTGCATGAGTTTAGAAGCGGTCAGTACGGTGATTGGTTGTTCAGAGTAGGCGGTCTCGGTGAAACTCATCCGCAACATCCCACAAACGAGCCCACTAAATCACCGAAAAACAAGGAAATAGCCTAGGCTAGAAATGTATTCCTATCAAATAGTTATGGACAGTGCAGTTAGCAGAATACACGCATGATGACAAGTTTGTGCAGACCACGATAATGACGTTGTATATGCACGTTAAAGAGAGAGAGCAAACAATAAAAATACGTAAATTGCATTAAATCAAGGAGGCAATTAAAAGCACCCTGCAAACTATTATCCAATGAGCATATTTCCAGCACTTAAACACTTTCAATAACAGCCCATACCGCCGTTCAAGTCTCCCTATCATGATGAATGAAAACAATCTGCGTGTTGATGGAATGTACTTTCTTTCTATTGACGAACACGTCCTCATCTTTTGATGGCGCAATTATTTTTATGTGCGTCCCGTCAATAGCACCGACCACACCGGGCATACCTGCATTGCCATGAAGTTGGCTTTGATCCTGTGTAGTTGTTGATTGTCCAAAGGAAACCGGATAAACTGTTGGATGATATGTGGTCTAGAGAGCGCGTTGATGGTTTGGTTTATGGCACGGCTGACTGATGGTTGCGATATTCCTAAATCGTCGGCATTGCGAAGTTGCATTTTCCCTGTTGCTAAATATCGTAGTGTTGCCAAACATTTTATTTCCGGACTAATCGGGTTATTCCTGTTAGTCGGGGATGTTATTGCATCCCGCACTAATTCCACAACAAGTTTGATACCCTCACGATTTAGCCTATATCTCTTGATCAATTCACAGTCTTCCATTGTCTCCAAAACATTTCGTCTCGCAGCCATTTTCAGATTCTTTGTGAATAGGTCTTACTGAGTTAGGAGTCCTCTCGAGGACTTTTAAGCTCTCCTAAACTTAGGTGCTACTTTTAGGCCTAAAATACTTTGTGAATTGCTCTTAGTGAGTTCAGCTAGGAGAGGACTCTTAAAGAGAGACCACTACATACCGGATATACACCTGAACATCAGCAGAGAGACTCTTTAAAGTAGAGAGACTACAATAGCTAGATATACACATGAAGCATCAGGCCCCAGGAAGGACTCCTTTAAAGTAGAGAACTACATACGATATACAACACCTGAAGATCAGCAGGAGGACTCTTTAAAGTAAGACACTACATACCGATATACACAGTGAACATCAGGCAGTAGAAGAAGCTCTTAAAGTAAGAGAACTAAATAAAGTCCTCACAAGAACCCAACGAGTTTTTTATTATCTGCTGCAGAAAGTCATTAAAATCAAAGAAAGCACTTCACCGTCCTCGTGAACGCAGCAGAAAACTAGCCGTCAAATTAAACCTGCACACACACAACAAGCACACTTCACAACACACACACGCACGACGCACGGCACACACCCAACACACAACACACACACACACACACACACACACACACACCACACACCACCACACACACAGCACATACACACACTTGCTCGCATTGATAAGGACAGGCAAGTAAAAAATAACATTGGTATTGTGCACTAATGGAAGAACCTGAGGCTGGAGGCGTCATTTAAAAACAGCTTTCACGCCTTTTATAAGAAGACACAAAAGGCCAGCAGGCTACAACGGAAGTCATGGATGATTTTCAAATTAAGAGCCCGAGGGTTGAGGAATA
>NW_011369951.1:2336287-2350067 GCF_000735185.1 Notothenia coriiceps
GTCGACTTGGCCTGCTGTTCATCCAAAGGATACGATGGGCTCGGTGAGGTTGAATACCCCCTCTCACAACACACAACACCACACACAAAACACACACAACACAGCACACCACACACACAACACACACACACACACACAACACCACACACCCACACACACACTACACATTATGCTGCAAGACTACCGATCCGAGGATACGGGAGCAACCGAACTACAAAGCATATAACTGATCCCCTCTGTCGGTCCTGAATCGGGGCGTTTGTGAGCCGTTGACTTCTTTACTTCCTAAATGTAACGAGCTCAGGCGTTATCACTGGTAAATTTAAAGTCTGAGACGTTTTAGTGTCTGGATTTGCCAGTCCAAATCTTACTGTACCAGCATCCTGGGATCACGCACGCACAGTCTTCAATTGTCTGAAGGCAGGATCATCGTATCCAAGAGATGATACTGAGACAGTGACGCAGAGGAGGTGGTGTAAAACTGTTCTACTTAATCTAAATCTCTCTACTCTTACAGTAATCTAAATGTGATGGTTCTAGCTCTTTCTAATATTTTCGAAAAAGGTCTAACGGTCTTTGCCATTCGAAAGTAAACCCAGCCTTTTGTATCTGGTCAGCATTAAACTAGATTCTCTTCCGTTTCCTTATCATACATAAAGCGTGAAACATTGCCAAACCTCTATTTGGTAAAGATGTTGTTTCAGAAGTTCAAAACCCTTTTTTTATGGCCTATGCAGTAGTATAATCCATGTGATGTAACAAAGAGGACTTTGTGAATTCACACAACATCGTTGGACAAGCGAGACTCTCCCCCATTCAAGAGTGAACCTGTGGAGCGTTCGTTGAAGCTGTCCAACGAACGTGTGGTACCAGCGGGTAAAGCGTAACAACGAACCTCAACCCGCGAAGACAACCCTTACGCCTTAGCACAAGCTTCACGGCATGACAGCAAGACCGTCACTCCGAACACAACCTACGTCTATAAGAACCATTACTCCTAACAAGAACATTTTCTTACAAAAACCCTACTCAAGCGAAACTGGCTTTCAAAGACATTAATATAAGATTGTTCACAACACACACGTTTCTTTAGTTTCATAATATCGTATGTTACTAATCTACAAGGTACAGTCATAAGACATATGAAGACTGTGAGAACACTGCTACATAACGCTATACAAAACTTGAGATAGAGACATGTATATTATAGAAACATACTGTTTAGATGTACTACCATATTAAGCATTAAAGGACTACATGTGCTATACGTTTTTACATGGGGAAGATAAACGGAAGAAGCGGACCAGGGACCCAGCAGTTCTCTCGATCTTCTTGTGTATATACCCTCTCATGTGTGTGATGCGCTGTGTTGTGGTCCGAGGTGACTTGATACCTTTGTTTATGTTCCCTTAAAACATATGCAAATTATTCCAGCCACTGTCTGGAAAATAGAGGACTCAGAGGGTACACTTAATGTACCACTCACACACATTCAGCACCACACACACAGATTCCTAATGCTATACCCATCTCCATCGTTAGAAGAGGCACACCATGTGTTACCTTTCCACCCACACCAACAAACCTGCTTCACACGAATCCCACTCAAAGACCATTGATGTTGACCTAACCCATAATCTTGATTCAGGCTTTCTCCACACACCAACACACACACACACCCACACACACACCCCCACCACCCCCCCCACACACACCACACGACCCAAACACACACCAGACAACAACACCAGAACCCCCCCCCACCGCACCCCCCCACCCAACACCCCACTAATCACCAGTGGCCTGCGACGTTCACGATCTGCCTTCACAGCAACCTTAAGATCCCTCCTTCTGTCCTCTCACCACATCCGATCACCTCCTGCCAAAGTACCAAACAACCATACACCACAAGCACAACCACACAGGGAAACGAAACAAGCAGGACCCAACGATGAGGAAACCAACCAAAGCAGCTGGACGCAGTTATCGCAACTGCAATCCCTCCTACCCCCCCCCGTTACCACAACCCCCCCCCACACCCCACTCGCAGCACTTCCTACACAACCTCTTCTCATTACTCCCCCGGCACTAGCCCTTCAACACAAAACTTCATCCATCTCTCCCCTCATTGTGATGCGCTGGCCTCGGAACGGGCACCTTTGACTCCTCACCCCCCCTCCTCACAGAAAACCCAACTCCTCCACGCCTCACCTCTCGCTCTCTCACCGCAACACCGACCCCCTCCATCTTACCCCGACCTCAACCCTATCTCGCTCCTCTCATTTTACCTCTTGCTGTACCCGCGCCCCTCTCGCTCCTCCGCCCCTCCCCACCACTCTCATCCCTAGCGCTTCTCCGCCGCCCTCTACACTCTCTCTCTCTCCCGCGTCTTATCTTCTTCCTAAACAGCTTCTCACTCCTCCGTCTCTCTCTCTCTCCTCTCAAGCTCTCTCATGAACCACCTCAATCACACCTTCACTCCATACACCTCCGCTCTCACCCTCAGCCCTCAACTCTCCATTCCTTTGTCACAATACATGGGAACTAGAACCGGTGAGGTGAGAGGATTGAAAACACACTCGTCTGTAGTGCAATACAGAGAGGAGCGTACATTTTGCGTCTTGATTACGCCAAGGAAGCATTCTGTTTAACGAACTATATACGCCTCTATTCCATTTCATAAAGCTTCAATGTTATCTGGCCAAGTGTAATGCCTGAGACTCAATGACCTTACTCCCAACCTTAACTAACGCTTTGTGAAACTGTTGGTTTAACGGACTCCCGTGCTACACCTACAGCATCAAAAATCTTGGAAGCTGGCGTGTCGAGGCTTGGCGATTTCTCACGCCCAAGGCGACCACCACCAATAGGAATCTCCCGCCCGCCCCCGGCATACAAAGCAAAAAAAAGCCCGCTTCTTCAACGAAGTAAACTGGATATAAACTCCCCAAACAGTTGAAAACCTACCAGTTTCACCAACTGTCTCTGCCACCTCCCGCCATGCCTGGTTCTTCCGGTTTAGGTCCCGTATAGGTGAACAGAGTACAGTCATACAGGACTGGGACACTTGCCACGGCAATGATTAATTTATCCTCCATTTTATGACATATGGAAAATAGTCAAGACCTGCGCTATCAGCATACATGCGGTTTGATTGGCAAGCGCTTGTACTGGTGGGAATTGCAAAAACGGGATTTGATTGGCTGATGCCAAGCATCGAGCTTGTTCAACTTTTGATGCCGATAGATGCTCGTGATGCTTGCAAAGCCATGCCATGCTCCCCACAATGCAGTTCGGCGAAGATTAAAAATCTTCTACTTCACCCCATTCAAGTGAATGGGCGAAACGTTGAAAGCATTTTTCGATGCCTGTAGTGTGGACGGGCTTACACGGAGACAAAAACGAACAGAATTTGATATCAAAAAAGTCTTCCGTCCACACGGAATCGGCTCAATAAACGTGTCCGTCCACATATAATAATAATATCAATACAATCACAGACACATTTTTCAAACTAAATATCTTGTTTAAAAAAATAATTTTCTAAAGCGACATTGTTCTGTTGTCCATTTTGTAAAAAAGTAACAATCAGGTTACATAACTTTTTATTTTGATATTTAGGTTACTGATCACATTTACAGGTAACGAGAAATTCCAACAGAAGACATTTTAATAGTAACCCTGCCTGTGTACGCAACTCACATAACCCAGACTGAATCCTTAATTTAAGGGGAAGTGGAGGGAGATTAAATTACTTTTTTCCTCAATATTTTCAGTTAAGACTGTGTACTTCTGAACTAGAGCAGGCCTTAAAAGCTTCTTGTAATGTACTTAAAGCTGGCCATTGTCATCCTTCACGTTTCCTTTTTATAATCTGTTGTTTTTTCCCCATCTATCCTCATCTCTCCATTTCCCTAACATATTTTCTTCCTTTTCTCTGTCCCTTATAACCATTAGTTCTCCTTCCTCATTTATCTTTATACATCTTCAATCTTCAGCATGAAAAAATCTGTCTATTCTTCTGATAAAGAAAATAATTACAAACTGGTTAGAAAAATAAGTTTTTTTTTCTTTTTTACTCAATTTTTACCTGAATTATTGAAATGTGATGTGCCAATTTTCTGACGCTAAAGCATCAACAAAGTTAAACCAAAACCAAAGGCACGACATGCAGTGGATGCACAGCAGTGATTCGGGATCTGACACTATCCCCCAGGTAGTGCGCTGGACATTGAAGCAAATATCCGTAGTCACCATACGGTGATACTACACAGGGTGTCCGCGGGGTCTTAAAAAGTATTAAAAGTAAAGAAGAAAAGAACATTAAGGCTATTAGAAAGTTTTAAAAAGTTTTAAAAGGCATTTTCCAAGGCATTAAATGTTGTAGCTTTTTTTCAATAAGTATATAAATTGAACAAAGAGGTTGTATTCTAAAGTTTGCCTGAATGTAATCATTGCGTAGGTGTGTAGTGTGATTCTGTGTAGTTTATTTATGGCATCCAGTTGGATTTGACATCCTCTGAACAGGACACCGCACGCTCACTGCTTGATAGCGCGCGAAGGTCCGTTTACGCCGGTTGTTAAACAACATCGTTATGGGGAAATGCAAGTTTGCGTCCAAATGGTTGGAAAATAAGGAGGAAGGACAATCAATACTGTATTTAGTCAATGTGAGGTAAAGTGTGTCGCCAATGTAAACGGTTAAAACTCAAAGTGACGATGAGGTCTTAAAATGTATGGAAAGGGTCTTAAAAAAGGTCTTAAAAGGAATTACATTTGACTTCCTGCATATACCCTGAAACAGTATAAAGAAAATATTTGTACAGACTTTTTTTTGCCTTTAATCGATCGAACAGCTGTAGAGAGACCAGTAAACGGGAGACAGCTAATGACATGCAGCATGGAGACCTTGTATTTGAAATTAGCACAACATATCGCCCTTTTAATCACATCTTTACTGTATAATTCCAGCAGATGATTTTGAATCCAAGTTCCAGTTCCACCCCGTAGAGGACTTCCCTCCTCCAGAAGAATTCAAACCTTTCCCTCGGACTTACCCCAGCAAAGAAAATAGAGGTAGAGCCTCTCAATATTCTTCATCCTAATCCATGACGTCATCATCATCTACAGTATTGAGTTGTCTTCCTCTTTCCTCTCCATACAGTGAACCCCAACCCTCCTGGGATAAGGACACACCTCAGATGAGTCATAGCACATCCTGATCTTCATCCCCCCACTCACATATCAGGCAGTTATCCTCCTCTTCCTCCTTCTCGTGACAATTACATAACTGTCATGGACTTATTTGGATGAAAACTGTGTGTGTGTTCATGTTTAGTGTATGTGTGTGTTTGTGTGTGTGTGTGTATGTTGGTGTCAAACAGGGTCCCGCCTTATTCTGACTATGTGACCTCTGACCTTTTCCAGTGTGGAATGTTTTGAATGTGTGAGGAGGAGGGCGACTCTCCCTCCTCAGACTCACACGTTACATACAGACCGTACACACACAAGAGACAGTGTCTTCCAGCAGCTGAATTTAGTATGACAATTGATACATTTTATAAGCATTTCAAAATCTACGTGCAGATTATTATATTTTCATTTCATGTCAGGATCTGCCCCTTTTACAGAAGCACTTGTAAAGCGAGTGGTTAATGCAGAAACAATGTTTAGCACACAGAAAGTAAAACTCTTTTAAATATACAAACTTTGGTCCAGCAATGACTACTGCACTAAAATAAACTCTTTAAAAAGGTTTAAGCAGGACAATCCGTTTAAAATGTTATCTGTCAAAAGCATGTAAGCAGAAAACTTAAAGAGGCCCTATTATGCTTTTTTAGGGTTTTCCTTTTCCTGTAGTGTGTTGAATAGGATTTTATGCATGTAAATGGTCTGCAAAGGCTTAAATCCCAAAGTTCTTGGAACACCTATATTGTAGTCCTTTGTTTACTTCTGTAACATAATGACATCACTTGAGCTTCTATTGGCTAGCTCTCCAATACATTGTACGTGATAGGCTAAGGGGCGGGACATTTCTAAGTGGTTGACCAATCACAACAGAGCCGGCCAGCTAAACAATCAGAGCAGACTGGGCTCTGGTTTCAGACAGAGGGTGAAAGAGGTGCTGCAGCACAGGCAGTATGAGAAAAATAAAGAGCTTTTTGAACATTAAAGCAGGGAGACATGTCACAGTAGAGGCATAAAATACATATATGAACCTGAAATAGGGCCCCTTTAACCTCAATGAGAACAACAAAAGTGCAGATGACTACTTGGGCTATGCTATTTCATCTATCTTTGTACATATGGCGGTGCTCTCCTTTGTGTTTAATTTTAATAAGTAACTAATGCATCGAGACATTTAATAATCATGGGAATGCATCTGGTTTCTCTGTTATGAATACATAATGAATGAGGTGTAGTGTTACCTTCCTCCCCGTGTTAACCAATACTAACACCTGTGAAGACAGTGCCACCTGCTGGTTCAATGTGTAAAGTGTTACAAGGTGTGGAAACCAAATAAACCACAGTATTTTGTTTTAGAAAGTTCACTTTTATTGATCACATTGGTTGTAAAAACTGAAAATTGTAATATGCCTTGACTAGAAGATACATCTTCATAATGAGTTTAGTCTTGACATGTTTACAAAAAAAAACTGGACAGTCTAGATACTGTGGGAACATTCGGTGGTTTGAGACGTGTGTGTGTTGGAAATATTGGAAAACAGCTCCAGCGTGTTGGTAAAAACAACAAAGTACAGTTTCTCACTTTGTCATTCAGACGATTTACTTTGGATAGTAGCGTGCAGAGATAATTGTATGTTTCAGAATTTTAAATATTGATTCTTTCAGCATTGACACTGCAGTGTATGCATGGCAGTGCACTTTCCCACAGCGGCTGTCACCTGTCAAACAGGTGTCTCTTATAACAACAACGATGGCTGCTTTGTGCCAGGACCTGAGTATTGTGTATACTGGCTCGCTGGGAACACGCAGAGAAAATGAAACTGAGCCATTATGTTCTCGGTTACACCTGCTTTTCCTGCTAAGTCAAGTCATCACGGTTGCCATGGAAAACTCACGATCATCAGTGCACTATACACAATACATTTCACTGCTCCATAGAAACAACAAATAACAAAGTTCACATTTTCCTTGAACCTAAACACAATTTAATCAATATCATACGACTGATTTTAATAACTTTTTTCCAATTCTTCTATAAAATGGACGCATTGATTTGCCAAATGTATTTATATACAGGTATAAAAACAGTCCCTTTACTTATGAACCCACAAAGGGTGAAATTACATTTATGTATTAAATTTTTTTAAGGGAAATAAATACAATTTCTCCCCCAAAGTTGAATTTTACAGCCAAATGTAGCAACTGTTATCTACATACTTTGGATACACTGTTAAAGGCATTTACTTCTTGTCTACTTTTCTTCAGATATTTGGTGACACTGATAAGCGAATATCATTTGAACACATTCTTAAAAAGTAATTTCAAGTGACACGGAGTGTAATGGAGTATTGTAAACACATTAACAAAACATACAAAATAAAAGAAGACATCAATTAAACACACCAATTGGCTCACAGATCAGACACACAACGCTCCTATGCTGGAAATAAGGCTCTGCATCAAAGTATTTCAACCACAAATCACACTGAGCGAGTGTGTGAGAATTTAGAGTTCATCGTGTTTGTAAGTAAACTCTCGGGAGGATATAAAGCCGTCTTTGTTCGCATCCTCTTTGTTGAAGATGTCCTTCACCATGTTCTCATGCAGGGTGTCGTTGGGAGGGTAGCCGTGGCGCTCAAACTCTTTCCTCAGATACACGCTCACCTGGTGGATGAAGGTGAGAGCAGGACGATTAGTGAGGATGAAAATAAAGCCCTTGAGTGTGGAGTCAGATACATAAATCCAATTCCTTAATTTCTAAATGTTTTTGATGAAATAATGCCAATGTTGTATTAGGATGATTCACGGGAGGACTACTTCCCATAAGCTATGCTTCAGCCCTCCCGCTTCTACTGATTTTGTTTATCTTTGTTTGTATGAATTATACTTGTTTTCTTCTTTGGATGTTTTAGTAGAATAAAATAATAATAATACAAAAAAAAAAGATTACATCCAAGATTAACAATACACTGTTAAAACAGATACTGCAGTTTATTTTTGACAAACAAATAAAGATATGGAATAATAAAATGGACACTACTTAATAGTCCAAATTGCTTTACCGGCACAGCACTTATATTTTGGGATATTCATTTTAATGTGCATCCACTTCTTAATTATTAGCCATTTCTAATAATTGACACTTGGCTGTGCTGGTCTGTTTCAACTCCAATTAGCAATTGTTTTGAGATATCAACATATATCAGGTAGAAGTAGCACAGTGAATGACTTGTTTATAGCAGTGTTAAAATCTGATGGGTCATGAGGTGATTTACCAGTTAGAAAATAAAATGAAATAATAGAGAGAATGTCACCCTTCTGGCCTCTTAAACTGTCAGAAGACCACAATCTGAGAAGGTAACTGCTCATAAATGCTTAGTGTCGTGTCAAATTATCATATAATCATTTAAAACATATAGTCTTATACTCTGATTGTCTTTTACTCTGTTAAATTATATTTTTAGTCTTGTATGTTTTTAACAGAGACATATGTTTAGGATTAACATTTCAGGAGGGTAAAAGGAAGTGTAAAGGTGGATTTGCAAATGGTTACCCTTAACCATTTGCAAATCCACCTTTACACTTCCTTTTACCCTCCTGAAATGTTAATCCTAAACATATGTCTCTGTTAAAAACATACAAGACTAAAAATATAANAACGACATACATCCACATTTACCATTTACCTCACTGTATAAAAAAGTAACTGTGTTGATAATAATAATAATAAACAGGAATTATATTTGCAAAGTAGGCCTACTTTGTTTCCAAAAAAAATGTGTTCAATCCTGTCGGTTGGGGGGGGAGGCCTCATCTCACAATGGTGCTTGGGGCCCCAAGTTGGCCAGGGACGGCCCTGGGTATGTGTTCCCCATACATTGCAAACGACACACCTCACCTGCCTTCAGATGGGTGTGACCGACATTCTGAAGCTGCCTCTTCACTGAGTTGCGCAACGAGTTTATCATAAAGTTGTATCACTGCTTATTCGATCCGACCCAACAGCTCCCTTCCTAAATTTGGGAGCAGATCCGGTCGTGTACTTGTTCGAGTAGTTTAAAAGGGAAAACAGCTAAAAACTTTAGCAAACAACAACAACAACAACAATCACATTCTTTGGAAAGAGGAGGAGGTCCTTGAACTACACACAGCACTATTTGGTAGACTAAGGTAAAATCTCTAACTTTTTGTTACGTTGTCTTGTTTGTTGTATTTTCACGTCTTCCTCCGGTAAACACAACATGTCTGTGCTGAATTATGTTGTCGTCGCGTTTTACCACGCAGTTTCATGTTTGCAATAGTTAAAAGGAAAAAAAGATATAGGCTATAAGCGATCTTTTTCATTCAGGCTAACTAGCTGTTTTACCTTGACCTACTTTCTACAGCATAGGTCTGTCTTTTTCGACATAATAACATAACAATAATGTAGCCTACTAGGATTTCTAAAACAACCCGTAAGTAACCCGTAACCCGTAAGTGTGAGGGTTATTAAACTACCAATATGCCCAAGGCAACATTGTTTCATAAATAATTTCGGACTCCATATTAATTCCACTCTCACATTTTGAATCACTAGTGTTTTTACCCTCAGTGCTCCTGACTGTAACTCTCATTGTTTGCCACCATTTCCTCTCCTCCCAGCTCCTGGTCATGGGGGACATCAACAAAGGGAAGAAGGTGTTTGTTCAGAAATGCTCCCAGTGTCACACAGTGACAGAGGGGGGGCGTCACAAGGTGGGACCCAACCTGTGGGGTCTGTTTGGGAGGAAGACAGGACAGGCATCCGGCTTCAAGTACACACAGGCCAACATCGACAAAGGTAAGGATCAAAAGCTCATACAGACCAAACTCTAACCAGCCAAAGAGGAATTATCTATATAACAATGCACCCCAGTAGGCTATAGCAAGCATTAAGCAACGTTTCTAACCACCCCACACTTTTACTATAAAGTTTACCCAAACATTTTAATCCAGTGTTTACTTGTTTGTATATCTTTGACAAAAGTAGGCTACATTGTAGGATGTATGGTTGTTAATCTTAAACCATAAAACATTACATTAAACATGTTTACCAGTGAATACATTCTAACAAAAGTGTTGTTTTGCACTTCAATAATGTTTTATTTAACCAGGTCTATGTCATGATGTTAAAACCACCATGGCAACCTACCAAACTGTTCTCTAACAGTGTTGAAAGGAAAGACAGAGAAAGCATATCAACTGTACTATTTAGCACAATTTCTGATGATTTCTTTAGTGCTTTAACTCATCCAGTGCATGGCAGCGTTCCTGAGAAACAGTTGTGCTTGCTGTCCTCTATTAGTGGATTAATTGTTCCTGCTGCAATGAAACTTTATATTGTATATATATAAAGTTGCATTGTCAGTACAACTTCCTATAATTGCCAAAAACCAATGCACCTAACTGAGGGCCCTTCGAGTTCATTCATTGGCCCAGATTCCACAAGTTAGCTGTCTAGCCCTTTTGACAAGCCTTCATAAATCTTACATCAGCGATCATAGTGTAATCATCTGATCGTTTTACTTTAACTCAGAATTATAATTTGGTTTAAACATGGTATCAAATTCTGTCTCTCCTTTGTCCCATGAATACAACATATCAATATGCATCTGCATGTTTTATATGTGTAGAAATGATCTCACAAAGTTATTCTACAGAGCTGAACAAACAATTATCTTCGTTGTCAAATATTCAATCTCAAGTATTTTTCTGGATTATTTGATTAACCTATCAAATGTAAGACAATTGTGAATGTCTTTACATTTTGTCAGTATAAAACCCCAACAAATATTAAGTTTAATCATATGATTAAACTATATTTGAACAATAAATGGAGTAGCGAAATAGTTTGCAAGTATTTTCCTGTCAATCGACTAATTGTTACAGCTCTAGCTGAGAAGCAGCTTGGTCCTTTCTCTAACTGACGATAAGAGCAGCAAGTCTGAACAGGCAGACTCGCTCTAAAAACTGCTCTAACACTAGGTCATAAAACCTAAAAACAGTTATCAGATGTGTGAGAAAGCAGCTTTTTCATACTTATGCAAAACATGTTGTTTAATGTGTGTGTTTGTTTTGTAGGCATCACATGGGATGAGGAAACCCTGGAAATCTACCTTCAAAACCCTAAGAAGTACATTCCTGGTACCAAGATGATCTTCAGTGGGATCAGAAAGAAAAGGGAAAGAGTGGATATTATAGCGTATCTAAAGGACTCCACCTCTGATTAAACTGACTAACAAAACACACACACACACAGCTGTGGACAGAATCACTGTACATTTAGGAGAAACAATAGAGTGTATTCTTTGTTTTAAAGTATAGTTAGAGTTATCTTTCTGCATTTTGTTACATTACAACATTGCTCCCACACAGCTTTTCTGTGAGACTGTTTTTAATTATCGTATGAGTCAGCCTTCGTGTGTTTTCCAGACATTTCTCAGTCGAGGCTTCTTAAAGAGGCAGCCTTCCTTTGGGACTTTCGGAAAACAGTTGTTTACCATTTACTAGTGCTCGCACAAACTCTGCATGTTTGCCACTTTAACTCTCGCTGTACTGTTGACAGCTCATGTTCAGGTCTATTTTTCTATTATATTTTGTTTACTACTTGTAGAGCTTTTCTCTAAAGTCTCAAGACTTTGAAAAACTGTTTGACGGTGCTCGATTGTATTATATTTCTTCTTTGTAAGCTACTTGGTGTGATTACTTTTACGAGAGCTGCACTTTAATATGAGTGTGTTTTGTATTCATACACTTATGAATGAATGTGTTTCTGACTTAAGAACTGGAATGTTAAACTGATTTGTCATTTATATAAACAGCCATTATTTGGTTTAAATAAAATGTACAGTACTTACAATTGGCCTAATAATGACTTGTTGAATGAGGTCAATCCAAATTGCTTCAATTATGTCCCAAGTTGCTTTTCTTTACTCTATTTTTACTTTTCTAGACAATACCTAGACCTTGACTTGAATAAATGAATGTGGCAATACAATATTTCTACTTGAGTCAGTGATTCCAGGGGGAAATACATGATCCTGTTATTTTTTCCTTCCACTTAGAATGCACTTTTCTTACTGAGAATTATTTTGGTTTTTGATGTAGTAAGTTAGTTATTTAGACTCTTGGTTGTCTGTGATGTACTTGGTTTAAACACACTATTGACACCATAACATAAAGGTGTTCCAATGTCAGAACAATTATTACAAAGACATAAACATAGTTATAAATAAGATAAGATAATAAGATGTACTTATTTGCGTTGCAGCAGCATAAAAAGACAAGGCATTGTACATTAGAAAAAATTAAAAGACTAGAAATAAACAATTCAAAATGTAAACATCTCTAAAAGAAATAAAATACTATTAAAAATGTAGAAAATATACATGTTGAAATACACATTTACAGTAAGTAAAAATAATCCAGTTATTGTTTCCAAAAAATAGAGGAAACATACCGGACAGAGATTGTGTAGTTAAAAAAGAACCCTACCCTATGTCAGTTTCACTCATCTATTTTAAGAGTTGTATAAGAATAATAAGTCAATAATGTAGGGCAAAGTTAAGGGATATTGACTTTTCCTATTATTTCTGCCATTAACTAAAACATCCAGCAGAGGGCGCCAGTTCCCTGCTGCAGAGACCACCAGTAGACTTAAAACGTGCCAAACGAGTGTATACATGCCGACATAAAATGTTGGTGCCATCCCATATATTCATCCAGCTGATGTGAAGTCGATCAAGAAGACACAGCAGAAGCCTCTGATCCAGACCATAGACTGTGTCATCCAGACCATAGACCCTGTCATCCAGACCATAGAACGAACCACCTGGACCAGACTGGACCACCCGGACCCGCTGACAGTGAGCTGCCACCGCTGTGCTGCCTCCACTCAGTGGCCTCTGCTGGGCATTCAGCCCCCGGGGAGAACAAATACAAACCATCCTCCTTCTGCATCTGTGTTGGTATTAAACAGCAGAAGTGGGTCGATAAGTGGATCAGATTTATTAGCGGTCTAAAGCTCGCCAGATCCCAGAGGAGCCCCAGTCTGAGGGTCTGCACACACCGCGCATTAGGTGAGAGGAGATCCAGCAGCGTGTGCGGCACAATCTCAAGTGGAAGGTAAGGGTTGTCTTGTGCATTGGAAAGCATGGATGTTAGATGACATTGCTATCATTTAACTATATCATCTGTGCATTGAGGCGTTGTGTACGTTAAATTAGATGGGGAATGTTGAGGCTTATTAATAAAGACTACTGCATGCATTCTTTCTGCATTGACTTCTAATAACATCCACTACCAGAAAAAATATGAGCATACTGGAAATGAAATGTTTGTGTAAATGAAGAAGCCTTATGACTTCTAACATGAAGTGTTAGAAGTCATAATTAGCCTGAGTGACAGCACCCCCCCCCCCCAACCCCCACACACCCTCTGTCTAATTCTGGCTGAAGGGGGTTTGGTGCACAACTGGTATTACAGCGGTGCTGTGCTGCATCTGCTGCAGAAAGTGTGGAGCTGCACAAGTTATATTACAATGCTACTCGAACAGGCAAAGAAAGAGACAGGAGCA
>NW_011369951.1:2350112-2360302 GCF_000735185.1 Notothenia coriiceps
TGTCGAGACTGACCCCTAGGGCGTTCCGCGAGGGTCCGGTCGCTTCTCTATATTAGGGAGGTAGACCAAGTCCAGATGGGGAACCAGAGAAGGGTCGACCTGCACGGACCTTGTGGAGATCCCTCCGCGGGTCCACCGTAGGATTGATCCACTTGGCTTGTGGAGTTGACCGAGAAAGCTGCGCTTCTCCTCGCCGAGTTGAGGCTCAGGGAGGGGGACTACTGCTTGAAGAGTGGAATAGGATTCCCTCTGTGGTCGTGGGACGCCTCTTTTGGGTAGAGCGGCGAACATTGGCGCTAGGAGCAAGAACAGCCAGTACTGGGTAGGAAGTACTGGGTATCCACTCCCATCCTTGCTTTTACCGCGCCATCTGCTCTCGAAAACCGGAAGACCGAGTCGAGGGAAAAGCAGTTTGCCACGCCATTTCTCTGACGCATGGCGAGGGCGCGAGGCTAAGAGGCTGGGTAGAGTGACGAGTGTAACAAGGGAGTGAGCTCTTGTTCTGGGCTCTATGAACTTTTGAGGGAAGTGAACCCATTCCTGGTAAGGGATGAACCTCACCTGTCAGGTAGCCAAAGACACTCTTGGTACCGGAGTCTAAACCTCCACGACTAGAGTAGGGTCGCGAAGTGTGTGAGCCAACGCTTGGCTCAGGGTCACTCACGACTTCCAGCGTCTGGCTACTTGGTAGTTTCTTGGTGTAGAGACGTTTTTCGTCACCACGTTAGGAATCAGGGTGGCTTGACCGTCTGGGGAGGAGGTGCTGATGCGGGAGCTTTAGGCTAGTACATATAATGTTTGTCCTAACCACTGTTTCGCGTCGGAACCGCCTCCGGTTAGGGAGTGGACTTTACCCAGGCCTGAATACGGCTCCTGGGCCTGTGTCGAGAGCGAAACCCCTCATGTCTCTAACCTACGGGACCTCATGCTCTGGGGAGTGGGGTAATGAGGGCGTGTGGAGGGTGTCACTGAGAGGACCCTTGGGCCAGTATTGGGAAGGAGGTTCAGATGGTTTTGTGTAACATCGACCTACTCCGCATGAGGGTCCGGGGGAGGTCCTAGGAAACGGGCTCCATTTTCGGACTAGGCAGCAAGGTGCTGTCGCTGCCTTAGGCGTAACAAGAGGGAGTAGACTCCAAGCTGTAGCCGGACGGAGCGAAAGCTCATGGAACTCATTTGAAAGTGCCCTCCGCTCATTACACTACGGAGACATTAACCGGTGTAGTGTGAGACTAAGGGGGAAAATTTTTTCCCCTTTGGTGGTGGGCCAGGACGGTGAGAAGCCATGACAAAGGGCAAGGGCGTTAGCAACTACTCTGACAGGTGGTATCTGTCAGGGGATGTGGGTCTCGGAAGTCGTAAAGACCCGCTAGAGGTAGGTGGGGGCCCCGAAACGGTGACACTCAACAATACTGCTGGAGTCACTGGAGGGTGGCCCTCTAACCACACTAGGGGTGGCAGTATGAGGTCGAGACGGAGATTGTATCTCCCGCTAAACAAGCCCAAGTCCTCAAGGAGTTCAGAAGGAAGGTGCGGGATTTGTGAGGTAGTCCAGGGAAAAGAAAGTTTGGGGCTCTCTGCTGGAACTGCTACCTCCGCGACCCGACCACGGATAAGCGGGAGAAGATGGATGGATGGATCCTCTCTTTATTGCCAATACTTTGAATAATTGTGTATTTTGTTGTATTATATATTTTTTTATAGGACATTTTACTTTAAATTCTTATGTTTATGTTTGTTTGTTTTTTTATTCTAAAATGGAGCAACTGTCACAAAACCCAATTTTCCTTGTGATAAATGATCCCACATATATACGAATATTAAATATATTCTAATTAAATTGCTTTTAATTGAGGGCTGTCCTCTTTGTTTTAGAGCTTCTTTCACATCTAAATGATCTACAGTGTTAAAGATGGTCGGTATTGGTTTAAAACTACTTTTATGTCCTGTACAGCCGGGTGTTTTTTGTTCTGTTTGGCTGCTGTTATGGATCAGGGTGTGGAGTGAGGGGGGGGCGCGTCTCCAGGGTGGGGGGTATTAGTGATGCTCTGCTGTGTCTCCAGTGGATCCTGTGACACCTCTAATGTTGGTGTGATTTACAGACCGCTGGACAAACAAGCATCATTACCGCAGCCTGTAAACGTGGGCTGGACCGACCGCTCTCAAAGTGGAGTCTGGGGACCCTCAGGGGCCCTCAAGAGGCTCCCTGGGCACCCCTCAGTGAAATTAGAGACTTTTATTTCACTATTATTTCATTCAGGAGGAGATCACAGACGCAGTGAGAATGAGCGATCAGAGGTCTCTGCTGTCGTCTTCTCTCAGAACGATTACTCTGCAGCCTAACTTTCTGACAGGGCCCATGCTGGGATCTTAACGGTCTTTATAAAGGAAAAGTGCATCTAAAACACTTTAAATGTTGTTAAAAACAGCTGAAGGTCATTCGGTATATTAGCCTCCTTTTCCCTGCCAAAAAAAATATATTATTATGATAAACTATTTTCAATAAAAGCGTACTTATTTCTAGTATTTTTCAGTGTTATTTATTAAGCTTAACTTTATTTTATGTATTATACACATTGTCATGATTTTTTCTTGAAGAAAATAGCGTTTTTCACAATCTATTCTGGACTAACTATTGGGTAAAACATCAATCAACCCTTGCCCTCTCTTTCCTTTAAGTGTGTGTGTTTATCATATGTTTGTTTGTTTGTATGTTGTATGGTGGCCGATAAGTGCAAACGCGCTACAACGGCCCAAAACACTCCCATTAGGAGAAACATTTAATGCAGCATTTAAAAAAACCTTCACCAACTTGATGAAACATACACAGTTTACTAAAAGCACTGCATAAACTAAACGTAACATTTAACATTTTGTTAAAGAAAACCTGCTGTTCACAAACAACAACTTCGAAGAAATTGGGGAGAATAAAAATCTCTTTGAGTTTAACGCTCGTGTGTTTCTGACATTTTCCAGAACATCATCAACAACGGTCCTTATCTCTCCGGGGTCACAAACTGACTCTGCACTCACAAAGAAACTGAGCCCACTGTCAATTACAGAGGCAAATTAAAATAAGACACCAGTTTACTGCAGGTTATTCATGATATGTGCTCCCAGTGAGTCGGTCCTCCGGGGACAAACAGTCTGAAGGCCAAACAAACACTTTAACAAGGTACCGCTGCTGTTTTCATGCTCGGAATCAACAAAATCGACTGCGTGACAGAAGAGCTAAATGCCAAACGGCTGCTGAAGAGCACAAGTGTTGCTGTTGGAGGTCTGTTAGTTTCTGCTGCTGGAGGTTAACAACTGCAATGCTGCCCCCAGCTGACCCTGCCGGGGAACTGCAGACCGGCAGACAGCAGCACAGACCGGCAGGCAGCAGCACAGACCGGCAGACAGCAGCACAGACCGGCAGACAGCAGCACAGACCGGCAGACAGCAGCACAGTTTACATCAGGAAACATTTAATGCAAATACCGATCATGTTGCACCAGAGGGGCAACGATAAGTCTCTTTTTTTATATATATATATTATATATATATATTTGTTTTACATTTGTAAAGTATTTGTATACTTTAAGATGTATCTTATATCAATGAAATTGGTTAACAGCTCTTGTTCTCTGTACATTTGATTTTGGAAAAATAGTACTGTTATATACAGTTTAAAAATTATATAGGTTATAATGATCAAATATATATGTACATTGTCCAAACGCTATTATTTTTAAAGGAAACTTGTGAATGACGTGAAAACAAAAAAATTGGGTAAATGATTCAAACTTTCCGAATTTAAATTCTAAGTCTACCTTAATCACATGATGTAATTTATTTAAAATAAAATGTCAGAATTTCCCAAGAAAACATGTCAATATGTTTAGATGAGTTGAAAGAGAGATGCTCTCTTCCATCATCATGACCTAAACTCTAATACTTGTTCTTGCTAAATATCAAAGTAAAGATTTCCTGTTTGGGAAACTATTGCCGCTCAAAATACGCTTCTTATTTTTGGTACATGACTGTACAGTAGAGCTTCATTAGAAATAGACAGGGAACAATAATTTTAACATAATTGGAACCCGTTGTGTTCAGGTCTGGGTTGAAAGGTCCTGTTGCACAAAGCTTGCTGTTTTTTCTTTTAATGTAATTTTTTATAATTGTGCCTTTTTTAAAGAAATGTGTCTCTTGCTCATCAGCGCTCAATGTGTTAAAGCCTGGCGGAAAGGGTTACATTGAAGGTGGTAATGTTTTATCATTCTCCTTCAGGCTAAATATAAGCCACAGTGTGTGGGCATTATATTACTCTTTGTCATGTCTTGTATTTGAAGAATATCATAAACATTTTCTCTTTTATTTTTTAAACCAACCGGAGGTAAATCCGCACAACACATTTGTAATCTCTTCTCTGGGTTGACCGTTTTTTGTGGGTATTTCAAAAGGGTTAATACAAGCCTCAGCATGGCGATCAGCCGGGACAGATGACGTAATGACGCAAAAAATACCCCTCTGGCCTCGGGTTGGATTTAGATCTAGTTTTGGCACTGCCAGTTGGGTTCAGTTGGGTTACAAAGACGTGGGTTCAGAACTCTAGTTTAGGGTCTTGCTCCATGTCACCAGAGGGCTTACTGAGGTAAGGGCTGTTCTGTTACTTCACGACCCAGATTTATACCACAAGATACATTCTATTCAAACATCTTGACTGACTGGACGCCCTCTATAATATTATCAGTAACATCCACACTGTGAAGCCAAAAGGTTCCCATGTTTTGACGAGAGAACACGGACAACGACTGACGGACACAGAGAAGAGGGGAAGTTCTGGGTCCTCTTTCTTCATCGAAAGCCAAGTTTGGCTCTTTGTTTGAAAACAAACTGTCCGTTGTCTTGTTGTCGAGGCCAAAATGCAAATGGTGTTTGATCTGCATGTTAACGACAAGCCTGGAGCCTCGTGTCCGTCTGAAGGCCTCAGCAGAAGACGAATGGTGTTTATCAGCCGCTCTGGAATCACACAGGACACCATGTAATTACCTTTTTTCTTAAAGGTTGTATTTATTAGGATCCATCATCGCTCTTGTTTCATTAATTAATGCTGTTGACGGGCTGAAGAATTGTCACCCTTGCCCCCCCTTTCCCTTATCCCCCCTCCATCCTTCACAGGCAGAAGAACCTCCTCTCCTCTCTCTGGCTATAAAAGCCTGACATCCCAGCATGCCGCGGGGCCTACAGCCCCAGCCCAGCGGTGTCAATTAAATTTGATTGACTGAGTAAAAGAAGCACACAAATAAGCCAAAACAACAGACACAAAAATCTATACGACTCCCCACCCCCCCCTCCACTCCTCCGCCCTGGCTGTCAAATCAAGCGCTTGTCTCGTCCGTTTTCATGGCGTGTGCCGTGGACGTCCGCTGCCACACAACCACTTCTGTGTATGTGTGTGAGCATCAGCGGTCAAATGCACACACCGCACCCCCTTAAAACCCCCAACCAGCCATCTCCAACCCCCACTCCATCCACACACAGAGACCAATTTACGGCTCCGGAGCCTCGTCCAACGCTGCAAGAAGCAGAAGGGCCCCTGGGGTTCGACTCAATGTTTGTCCCAATAAATGAGGTCTATTTATACAGGTTTAAATTCACCACCCCCCCAAAATCCCATCGAAAGAGGAGAAAGAGAAGCGGAGAGGGTGGGAAAAAAAAAAAACAAAATCGCACTTGCTTTTTCGTTTACATGAACCGGCCTTCTTGATAAATCCTGCTTCATCCAACAGTTCACGTTCCTCGTTTCTCTCTGTGTTCTTTTGCTAATTGTGAGCCGGGGAGCTCATGTTCCCATATTGGTCGGCGATTGATTGAGGGACGCTATTAGGAGCAAACCCATTAGTCTGCTGTGGGGAAGCAAGCCAACCCTGCGTGGAACCATCAAAAGGGCCAAGTTTGCTATCCAAAACACCATAAATCTCTGCCGCCGTGTTAAGTGACTGTTTTTTGACATGCGCCTGACAGCGCACGGAAATAATATACGCTTGGTTAATTTATCGTCCTTTAAATGAACCAGAGAGCACAATTTGAACATGACATCAACTTGAATCAGCTGTGGTCAAAAGTGGGGCGTACCAGGGGAGCCCAGCAGAGGGGGCATCTGACAGTGTTAGGGGATGTCTAAGTGAAAGTTAAGAAAGCTTCAAGTCATTACTGAAAGAGCTCAACACAACTTGGCTTCTGGACTTTGTTATGCAATCAGCTCTCAATGGCACTGGTTTATACAACCCAGTTCTCACAAAAAAACGTGTAAGTAACTACGTCGGTCCACAACGTAGGACGTAGTATTTCTACAAAAACACCTCTGAAATTGTAGGATCCCTACGTTTTTGTTTCACCATTCATTCCAATGGCTGGCCTGCTATGATCACGTGATCCTTCAAATATTCTGGAGACACGTACCACGGTGCAAACGGCGTCGGCTGCGGCGCAAGGGAGAAGCAGAAGGTTGTGCCTAGGTCGACCGGCGAGGACGGTGGACATACCCTACGCTGAGAAAGGCGTTGTTTATACCGTGCATCGTCCCCAGGAACAATCTTCCTCAGGTGAAGGCACAGCGACCGCCACGCGGAGCCACGGTCAGTTTTCAAGCAGGGAAAAAGACGCTTTCGATACACAAAGACGGTACCCGGTTTGACATTCATCGTGTACAGACAGGTTGTATTAATTTGCACACTGAAGTTGAGAATCGCTGACAAAATGCATGCTTGCCATGATGTACAGAGTGGCATGAAATACTAGGGCCACCTGGTAATAATAATGACGATGTGGGCTACAAATGCAAAATGATGGTTGACAGATACCCGCAGATCAACGGGGCAAAACCATTGTGATGGCCGACACCAAGGAATGTTGAGGTGTGGGGGGGGGTTTCGGGCAACCCTTTCGCCCAAACCAGAAATACCGACCAACCCTGATTAGTAAGAGCAAAGGCTCCATTACAAATGGTACACACGACTAAGCCGGTCCAGTAGCTACAGAGTCAAGAGACCCCGCTTCACCAATATGTACAGTCACTCTACTGATGACATGCCGGTGAAATATTTGTATATGTTGTTCTAAACTAAAATGACACGGTACCAAGGCCAAACGGAAAAATTCCAGGCTGAGGTCGGGCTGCAGTATGCTAAACTAGAGAGAATCGCTGTCAAGGGGGCTACAACTACACAAGAATGACATATTCTGACAGTGATTTAATTGGTAATACAACGTTTCAAAATGATGCCGAAGTAACCACATACCTGATAACCGGGATAAGTAAAGAAACCGGATGAATTAAAGGCTTTGACAAGTCTACAGACCAGACGGCAGGCGAAAAACCTTTTAAAATGCGTGTTTTCTAGAATGGACGATTTGGCTAAGCATAACGTTGTAAAATGCTGCCGACCCGTCTAGACTTCACAAACGGCCTATCAGACATAAATAAAACCAGCCGACTGTATTGCGCCATGACATCAGACAGTTAATGTGGTTTGGTAACCTGTTTAACTTTTGTCTGTTCCTGACAGATATGAAGAGCTTGTGAGCTCTGAGTGCTAAGAGCTAACGGCTTGTTGTTTGTTTTTCTGGGAGCTCATGAAGATGACGTCCAAGGCTCCGCTACACTCGCGTACTATAGATCAGGGGTACTCAAGCATTACAAAATCTTACAAGGGTCCACAAAGAAAATGTTCAAAAGACAAAGGTCCGTTTAATACGGCATTCAAACTTTTTAAACAATTGTAACAAGATTTCTTAAGCAAACGAGATTGCAAAAACAGTCTCAAGAAGTAATCAAAACCATCCCAGGAATCCAAAGTCGAAATAAGTCCAGAACTGATTGGTACATTGTGTCAAACCACTGTTGCTTAATGAGAGAAGTGGCACCTTTGGTCTGTTGCCAAGACTTTGAACTTGTGGCACAAAAGGCGTGATGGCCAGGCGGACACACTGGATGCAAGTGTTCATTGGTGAGTCGGCTGCGGTACTTGTTTCTTCACCATGTTCATTGTTGAGAATGGCAGACTCACGAACGCTGTAGGTTGAGCCAACACATATGTGAGAATGTGAAGTGCCATCTATGGCATGGAGGGGAATTAGGCTGGCAGTGACGCATCTTTGTCCCAGAAGCGTGGGAGTGTCAGCAGTCCCCCTCTTTCAGTGCGAAGGTTTTCCTGGAGGTCCAATGCAACTCACTTTGCAGAGAAGCAGCGGCACGGCCCATGGGAAGATTTTTGTGCTTGCTGCAGAGAAGCTCTCCTGACCATTTTCTGACGCAGCAAATGGGTTTAATCAATGTACAGTCAGGACTTGTTTTGGCCTAAAACTCTGAAGTCATCCAAAGGGCGAGTCTTGAAGTTTCAAATGCAGCCTTCTCCCAGGAATAACACCAATGATTCTGAGGAGGGCGATTGTCTCCTTTGCGGTCTGTTCGCAAAAGTTGGGGAAGTGGAGCAGTGCCGCCTCCTGTAAAGGCGAAAAAATAATAAGAAAAATATAAGGAGGCCAGCTGGCTTAAAAGGGTATGATGAAAGTATGCAAAAAGGTGTTCATTGGATCCAGTGAAATGTGTGTGTGAGAAAATATTAAAAAGGCCCCTTAGCCTGTAGGTCAGCTTTTGAAAAACTCGCAGTTTTCCCTCTGGAAAGCACGCAACTGCAATGACATCGCTCACACACTTGGTGTTGTTCTGCCCTGTAGCTTGGAAGATTTAGGTCATTGAGATGATATGTTCTAATCAGCCAAAATGCAACAGCTTCGCATCCTTCCCTTCAATTTGCGATGAATTCCATGAACTGTTTTGCTTTTGCACTCTTTTGCTCTGACAAGAAAACTTGCAGTCTTTCCTAATGGACAAAAACGCTCCCAGGGACCTGGTTGCCTTTTTTGCTCAGTCCACCTGATGTGTTGTGCAGGAGCAAATGTCATCAAACAGTTGGCATTGACCTCTGTCAGCGAATGTTCGCCAGCAAGCCGATGCTGCAAGGAGATGATGCTCTCAAAAAGTTTTATGAGTCTCATCACTGTGGCCATGGAAATTTCAGAGTAGCAACTTCTCCAGAACTTGTGCACAAAAGGACAGACTGGTGGACTTATGGCAGGGGTATGGAGATCAGGTCACGTGGTGGTGTCTTTCAGGGCCGCTGAACCATCCCTCGTCTTCTCCCCATCATGGCTTGGAAGCTCCATCCACAGTAGCAATTGACACCACTCTTCTTTAGAATCTATCCCTCTTTCATATCAGCATTCCCCATCTACTGCTGTTATAAATGTCTTTTCCCCCCTTGTGTGTCCACTGAGGTTCGTCAGGCCACACATCTTCGAACAATCCCCCTTTGCCTTCATCATAAATGCTCCACCAAACACCCAGCAAACTTGAGCAATTGGTCAGTGGTGTCAGTGGACCATCCACACTAAGGAAAGTGCGCTGTGCCATGTGTTTGATTCGCAATCACAAAGCTGATTTAATCAAATCACCAGGCCCAGTAAATTTCCCGTTCTTCTGTTGGCTGTGGAATCTGAGAAGGGGGGATTTGCTTAATTTAGCTGTTATGTTCCTCTTTTTTGTTTGCCTTTCAATACATGGTCTCCACACTTCGAGTCATGGCATTCTTTAATTATTTTCTGCATCAGAGAATGGCTTCTTGTGTTTAGCCACAAAACCCATGCAGCTCCCCTGAGTGAGGACTCAGTTTGGCCTTTTCTCCTTGTGCATAGATGTTACAAGGAATCCTGCTTGCAGCTTTGAAATATTGAGGCATTTAATCCCATTTTACTTTTTGTTGGTTCTTTACCGCTGAATTTTGAGGGAAGGTCGCCTCAAAAAATTATGTCGTTTTCATAGTGCCGTTCAAATTGGCCACTCCTTCAACAAGAAAGCTAACCGTTTCTTGGCATATTAGGCACATTGGTTTTGGTGGCTCGCTGGAGGGAGGATGAACGCATAAATTTTGGGCAGTCCACTCCATCTTTGAATTGCCGAGGTTTCACTGTCGACTTTTCTTTATTGGTCATCTTTGGAACATGCCATTTTTCTTAGGCCTTACCTAGCTACACTAGGCTACAGCCTGAAAACTTAACTAGCTAAATGCAACTAGATTGGCCTGTCCTCCTCGCTCTGACTTTAATTTATTTTTAAGCTCCCGCGCTGACTCAGAACAGGTTGAAAG
>NW_011369951.1:2360347-2383368 GCF_000735185.1 Notothenia coriiceps
ATACTATATTATTTTATTATAATATAGTTGTAATATAGTCAAGACAAAACATGCTTATGACATGTTCAAAAACTGATATTTCTTAAATCTGTATTCAAACGTAGTTCCCTCTGTCAGCAATTTATCAACAACTACACACACTATCAGTATTTCTCTGTGTCGTGGTTGACATGATGATGACTGTTAGGAGTTAAGGGGAGAGGCGGAGCATCACCATGAAATGTGCAAATTGCGCGGAGAACTGCGCTGAGAATTGCGCACAAGCCGAGCTCATAAGCCGAGGCCCCCTGCGCAAGGCCCCCTGCGCAATGTGAGGCCCCATGCAGCCTGCATGATCGGCCTGTAGGGAGGGATGGCCCTGCACATACCTGTTGTGAAAAAAGGCATTATTGATCCATCCATCCATCCATCCATCTTCTCCCGCTTATCCGTGGTCGGGTCGCGGGGGTAGCAGTTCCAGCTGGCGTTATTGATATCAATGTAAATTAGAGAGTGAACAATTACTTTAAAGTGCATTACAGAGATTATGAGACACGTGATAATTTGATTTAGGACTTTACTGTGGTTTAAACCACAATAATGCACTAAAAAGTAAACCAGTAGAACTAGACCGGGCTGAAGTAAGTTTCATGTTGGAGATTTGATCAAAATGTCTTCTGCCATGCTAAGTTGCCCATAACTGAAGTGTCATGATTTGATTTTACAAAGATAATTTTTTTTATGACAATTCTGCAGTTTTTTATTGAAAAGTCATGTTTTATTTTCAAAATGTTCACGTCACGATACCTTGTGATTCAAATCATTGCAGAACTGTATTACTGCACTTGACAATTAGAAGACACCTCTTTTTTATGTAATGTATTTTAGTAAATGTTTTACTTTACATGTATACTGTTATGAAATTCAACAGTTTCTTTGTTGAAAAGTCTCAATACTTAACGAAATGTCATATAGTGACCCATTGACTCAAAATGTATGCAGCATTGTATAACACTCATGGACAAGTACCTATTTTTTCTAATAGAATGTAGTACTTTTTATGTTTTATACAAATATTGTTGTCAATATTCAACAGTTTCCATTTGGATGTCAAAGGACAATGACTGTTACAAAATACAAAAATGTCATATTCATATACATCTCCAAGCAGTACAAAGTATAATAGTGACTCATAACAAACCTGTTGTATAAGAGCACGGCTTATTGAACATGTTCCTTCACAATGAACATGGGCGCTGATTTAATGCATTTTTCACATTCATATTTTGACATATCACAGTAATAATGGATTAGCAACAACATGATTTTCCTGCTGAAATTAGTCTCAATATCTGCTGTTATGCGTATAGACATATTCTCGATAATGATGCCTTTTCCATTCAGGTGTCTTATATGGGCAGCCATATTAATGAGCCACAATAATTACCAGGGTGTTAGAAATGACACACCTAAGAAGAATGCAGCCATTGTCAATGTCAATACACTGGTGCTCTTCCTGTCCAGTCTATGGTCCTGACACGTGTCTGCTGTGAGGAAGATTTACATTCAGATCCAGTTATTTTGTCAAAGAAAGAGCAGGGATTCAGAAAGAGCAGGAATTCAGAAAGAGGTGATGTTTGGATGCTGACAGGAACATGGCACAGATAAGGGACTGAAAGGGGTGTCATCTGGGAACTGGCCCCTTTATTGGCTTCTCTCTAAAGGAGAAAGGTAAAAATAAAAGGCTATATTTTCCAAATCCTACCATTTGGTCCTTTGAAGAGCTGTTTAAACGCTATTGTGTTTGTTGGTTTGTTTGTTTGTAACCCCTTGAGTTAATATAATTCTCTGTTGAGACACTAAACTAATGTGTGTCTCCCTCTAGTGGTCAGTCACTGCTGACACACCCACACACACACACACACACACACACACACACACACACACACACACACACACACACACACACACACACACACACACACACACACACACACACACTGTTTTGAAGGTGATCTTCAGAAGGCTTCAAACTTTTAAGTCCCGCCTGAAGACCCATCTATTGTCCCTCGCTTTCGAGTCAGTCTTATCGATTTTTATGCTTTTATTAGCCTTTATGTGCCTTTTATATATTCTTGTGAGCCTTTGATCTATTATTGTAATATTATATTTTATTATGTTATGTTTGCTGTGAAGCACTTCGGTAAACCCTCTGTTTTTAATATGTGCTATATAAATAAAGTGGATTGGATTGTATTGGCTTGTTATGATCATATCATTTAAAAGCCACTTCAAATACGTCTGCAGCCTGCTTGATTAAAAATATGAAAACAAATTTTAATGAATATGTATAACATCATTTAAAAAAATAAATCCTCTATGTTTTAAATCTTTTGAAAGGAGTTAAAATAATGTTTGTTTTGATTTCCATTAGAAGCATCCCCCCATCAATCTGATTTCCCAAATAATTATAAACCCAATAAAACCCAAACCACTCGCTTGAAACTTTTATTATGATGTCACAGTAATATAACTTTAGAATGACTCGTACATTGGAATATTTCAACATGCTTATCTATTCTTTAACCTTTGATATTTATCATTCTGACTGTACAAAAAAACACTAGTGATATTTACAAGTTATATAGACCCTGTTGGCTTGTCAAAACCCCTTTCATCCCTTTGAAGGTCTTTCCTTGCATTTCCAACTCTTCTGAGCTGGTTGTAAAGTCAAACACTTCAGCCCTGTGGGAAGAGAACACAACGTTGTTAGCAAACAAAAGTCACAGTCATGGTACATTTATTTGGAAATAAAGGGGTTAAAATTGCACCCACCATTGCAAGCCAGCATTTAATATCTGTGCTTTGGTCATTGTCCTCAGAAGGCTCCAGAAGGGACTGCCTCTCCCAAACCTCTGGGGCAGCTGTGCTTCTCGGTCCTCACGGCACTCGGCACACAGGTCCCAGGAACGCCCAAACCTCTGGGGCAGCTGTGCTCCTCGGACCTCACGGCACTCGGCACACAGGTCCCAGGAGCGCCCAAACCTCTGGGGCAGGTTGGTATTTTCATCACCAGGCAAGTTCTCCCTGCCGAAACGCATGGGCATGTTGGCGTGCAGGTGGAAAGGTATGGCCGTGGGGGGGTGGAGCTTGATGATGGTCGGGAGGCTGATTCTGCTGGTGGTCGGGTTCACGTGCACTTTGTAGCTCTCCAGATCCAAACTCTTGCGAATGTCACTTTTTGTCTAGAAACAAAAACATGTGGAAGTCAGAATCAGTCTGATTTAAAGGTACCATGCCATGGCCATTCCTACTGGTCATAATTCCATTGTTGAGGTCTACTAAAATAGATTTATATTGTGCAATTTTCCAAAATCACATTGGTTTCTCATACAGCACCTCTGTATAGTATGTGTATTCACTCTCTGTCCTACACGGCTTGTTGGAGCTCCTGCCCCCCCACCCCCTCCCTATTAGGCCAGTGGCCGTCTGCGAGACACAGCGAAACCCAGCCTGAACACACACACACCCGCAGCCTGGCTGGGAGTTTGTGTGTGTGCTCACACATCGACTCACAGCCTCGCCGCGTCCCGCCGTCTCAGGGAGGAGAAATCGGCGGAGCTGCAGCTGAGTGTGATTGTGTGTGTGTGAGGAAGGAACGTAACAGATCCGCGGACGTAACGTAATGGCTCCACAGATTGGTCCATTTGGAACAATGGGTCCATTTGGGTATGGGCACGTCACTGTACACTGGACGAAAAAGAAATATCTCCAACGAGGCGTTCTGGGGCAGCATAGACAGGTCTTTTCTGTGTCAGAGTTTTACTCGCTTCAGGGTGTACTTTGAGGGTTTGTGACTCTGCAGACCGTTTACATGCAGAAAAACCTTCATAACACACAAGGGGACGGGTAATAACCGGAAAAGCATGACATGGGACCTTTAAAGAATATGTTCATGAATGTTGTCGATTACTAGTTCATTAGTCAACTAGTTTCCTGATAATTTCATATTTTTCTGTAAAGTTTTAAACAAATATGACACATTGCTGGTTCCATCTTCTCATATGATGAGGATTTGTTGTTTTTTTGTCATATAAATAATGATCACGGCAATATCTTAGGTGTTTAGACAGTTGGTTGGAGACATACATATTTTAAATAAGTCATCTTAGGTTCATCTTTGACATAAGACAACAGTATAATTTATTACCACAATTATTTGTTTCAGAATTAGTTTTGACCACTCATATTTTCTCAAGGTTGGATCATATAGTTTCCCATTATTGTTTCATACACAGTATAATCAAAACCAACACCATCATGTACGTGAACATGAGTGATCCATTTACACATTTTCTTGTAAAAGATATGTGACATTGCTTTAAATAGTTGGAATCAATTGTAATTTTGCGATCTTGAAAGTTGTAGTACAGAATACTAGGAAAGTGGAGCTGTCCAAAACACATAAATGCTCAATTTATAATCATATATGACAAATGAAAGTAGGAAATCCTTACATTTGATAAGCTTCAATAACACATAACATGTGGCATATTTGTTTGAAAAATGACAAGTGCCAATTGAAAATTAATTAATCTACTTACATTTGATCTATAAAGGGAAACTTAAAAGGACTAATTGAATAAGCATCATTGGATAGTCCTTACCTGTTGCTGTTTCCTCACACTGTGTCTTCCATAGTCGCTGCTCAGCAAAGTCTTATCCCTGTTGATGAATGTCCCGTGTACCTGCAAGTCAGACGCCCCGAGCATCAGGAGCAGCACTACAGTCAGCATGTTAACAGCAGGAGACATGTTGTCCGAGGACCCCTCTGACCACAGTTATTAAAGACCCCTGAACTGTACGTCACCTGTCGCATGTTGTAGAGACACACACACACACACACACACACACACACACACACACACACACACACACACACACACACACACACACACACACACACACACACACACACACACACACACACACACACTAATACCTTCCGCCTCATTTAAACTGAGTAAATTCCTGCTTTAATAATCTTCCAGCTCTGAAGAATATATTTGGAAAGGCATTTATGTCCTCATTAGGCTGCTGAATGAACCTGTTGGCAGAGGGGAAGGAAACTAAACACAGGCATCTTATGGAAATGGCCAACTCACATTCAATACACGTGATACAGGGTGTGTTGTTCGATATAAAGGTTCTATTTTCCCCTTTACTACAAGCTCTACTCATTATGTGGCAACGTCAATTAGAGACTATAGCAAGCTGCTTTGAAGGAGACAGGTTCACAAGTGGATGTGTTCGAGTTTTCTTTTATGTTTTGGAGAAATTTGAGCTCTCTGTTTTTGATTCATTCAGTTATTTCCTCTTTTTTGCCTCAAACAATTGCAATTAGAATATAACAATTGTAATCTAACATTTCCTTTAACCCTTTTTTTGCCATAATTTAATTTGAAAGATTTGGATACTTTAACAGCTTATTTTTCCTTATCATTGAAGTTATTACTAAGTTAATGAAGAGCTGCAGACAAACTGTAATTTGTAATTAATACAGTGGAAATAAGAGTAAAGGTTGAAGACTTGCTTTGGCCAGTACGCCAGTATTATAGAGTCCAGTATTTTTACATAATGACCCATAAGATAAAATAATACTTATATGACAAAGCTGGTGATATTTCCGGTATTTTCGACACACAGTAGAGCAAAAATAAATACATAAATAAATAAAACGATAAAGAAGCCCATCCCTCAATAATATAGCAGCCTGTGTCCCTCAGCCCAGAGCGCACTTGCCACTACTGAAGACATACATCTTTCAAAACTCTTAAAGGTAGGGTAGGTAAGAATGGAGAAACCAGCTCGAGTGCGCTAGAATTTGAAAATACACAACCGAAAAAAATCTGCCCCTTCCTTCAGACTTCCTTACAGAGCCCCTCCTCCAACACACATAAACGCGCATGTGCGCGTTTATGTGTGTTGGAGGAGGGGCTCTGTAAGGAAGTCTGAAGGAAGGGGCAGATTTTTTTCGGTTGTGTATTTTCAAATTCTAGCGCACTCGAGCNTACAGCTAGATCTTGAATACAGTTTTGAAAACAGTTTTGAAAACAGTTTGAAAATATTTTGCCTAGTGTCAGAAATTATTACCGGCACTTGTGACTGCAGCTGGTTGCTAGGTGACGGGGGCTGCAAAATGTAGGGGTAACTGCCGGTGACGTACAAGGACATGCTCCGTAGACCGTCTCATTTCGCAGTCCGCGGAGGACCCAAGCTGGGTCCTCCGCGGACTGCGAGGCTGGGTCCTCAGGAGGACCCAGCCTCTGAATTGGGACACAGCAGCACGAATATTTTCATCTGAGTCCGGCGCACTTCCTGGGGGCTTG
Organism: Notothenia coriiceps; assembly: GCF_000735185.1. Taxonomy (NCBI): domain Eukaryota; kingdom Metazoa; phylum Chordata; class Actinopteri; order Perciformes; family Nototheniidae; genus Notothenia; species Notothenia coriiceps. The sequence continues at coordinate 2,366,716 of NW_011369951.1, forward strand.
GTTTATATCACCTAGTCTGTTCTTCTTCTCTGTCTTCCGGTTGTTGCCTGTTTTGAATGACGAATACACACTACCGCCGCCTGCTGGTAAGGAGAGTTATTGCCACTCACGCATGCGCAGTTCTCGGCTAGTAAAGTAACGAGTAAAGTAACGAGTTATGTAGAGAGTAACGAAGTAGTGTAATATATTACTTTTTTTTTTTAAGTAATATGTAATATGTAATATATTACATTTTTTTAGTAACAACCCCATCTCTGGACATGAGTCATGCAAACTGAACATTGGGAGTGTGCTGCACTTTGGCTAAATACTAATACTAAAGAAACAGTGTGGGTATATGTTTGCTTGAAGTCAAATAAAAAGACATACATTAGTCTTTAATGTACTATAACCTTAAATAATCCAGGTTACTTGGACAAGCTGTGCAGTATGCGAGTAGTAAAGGACATTACATCATGCTGGCTGCACCTTTTATAATAATCAAAGTTTTCATGGACTTTGTACAGTTGAAGATATCATAAGTTGAAAGAAAATGCAAAATACAAATACAGGGGATAGACACAACAACACAGTCACATGTACACTGTAATTCATTTCATTATAATAGACATGCAATTGTCATACTTATGAGAAGTTTATGATGATGTTTTGGACTAAACAGAAGTCTTTATTTTTCTATAGGAAGTTTAAGGGTTCCTGATTAGTTTTTAATGACTTATTTGAGGGCAGAACTCCACTTGGTGCTATCAGTGCTAATCATAGCATCATGATACCTTGCGTAAAATACAATAACAATACCTTTTGTTTATTAAGCTCATTTCCAAGTTATAAAACACACTTTTGAATACAAAAAAACATACAAGCATAAAAAACAAACAAACATACAGTTAAAACGATGTGTGGGCGTGGCATACTGCTGACATCCGGTTATCCCTGACATCTATGAGAGTTGAAGGAGCTTGGCGTCCTCTATTGTTGGAGCTTTTAGTGGGGCATTACATCCCTCTTCACCACCCTGGGGATGATGAGCGCCCAAACCCGACCCCATCGTCTTTGTTTGTGCACAATTCACCTCCTGTATATGGTGCAATGCATTGATGTAAGACAAACTGGTAATACTAATACTGTCCTTATTCACCCCGTAACACCAGGACAGGAGCCCATCAGTTTTTAACTACAGCAAAGTCAAAATTAACTTTAACTTTGTTAATGAGGTGGTTTGTCACTTTTTTGGCAGTTTAGGAGTTAGGGAGAGGCTGTAACCAAGTATATAAAAAATTATTGTGTCTATAACATTGTATTAATATTTAATTTTTAAGTAACAATATCAGGAATATAGCAAAAAACCCTAACCTACAGTATTATTTTTTTATTTCCTGACTCAAAATCTCTTATCCATGGGCCTACCCTGAAAAAAACAGAAAAGTTGACTTGATTATTTAATTAAATGTATTATTTCAAAACATTTCACATAACTGTATTAAGTTAGTTTAAAGCAATACCTTTACGTTTAAATACAAATGATTAGGTTAAACTTAATATTATTGCTTTCAACTAACCTAATACAGTTATGTGAAATGTCTAGTAACCTTAGCATTCATTGCGTACCGTAAAGAAAAGCCTCAAAAAGCATGTCATACCTTCAGGCCTGCATATATGTTTAACAGGCAATCGCAAGAGAAAGTCTAGACATTGTGAAATATGTGTTTTGTCGGTTTTAAAATGACAATGGACGATGTGCAGATGCGCTACAATGGCCCAAAATACTTCCATTAGGAGAAACACGCTGCAGCTTCTGAAATTATACAAAAAAAAAACTTTTGCCAAAAAGCAGAACGTCTTTACCAACAAACACAAACGTTGTAACTTCTTTGCACCTTTTGGCCACCTTACAAATACACAAATATTGCTTCACAAATGTACTGTTTGTTCACTCTACAGTAAAAAACACGGAGGGAATTGTCAGGCACAGGATATATAAGAGTTTTAGTGTAAAACTCAATAGTTATGAGCCCAGTAGTGTAAGCCTCTGAGACCTATTTCTTTAGAAAAGTATTGGCGAGGAAACAGTGCGGAAGTTTCTGCCGAATCGTCTTGGGTCCTTCTGATAGACAGAAGCAGAACAACATGACAGAAAAGTAAGAACACAAGGAAAGTTGGGAAAATGCAACCCAACGTGTGAATAATTTAATGATCCCTCAGTGATCAGTTCCTTCAGTAGATGTTGAGAAAGACAATATATTGAGGAATGAAACTTACTGACCCTTTTGAAATGTTTCTGTTTTCTGCTTTTCTCTGAATTCAAAGAAATGTAAAATAAGTGGCTTTCAGACGCATCTTATTAGTTATAATAAGGTTTTGAGTTTGCAGAACAGTTCCTATTGCTGATATATGTCTGTAACATACATTCTATCAAAAGGTGAGGGCAAGAATGCTTAACGTAGTGAAGAAATAACAATTAAAACAGCTCATTAATCCTATCTTTGACAGGAAAAAGCTGCATCTGGGCTATTTGTGGCACTGCAGCACGCTCACATTCTGTGGCAATGTCTATTCTGCACTTGTCATTAAGGACCATTAAACAAGAGTAAAACGAATACACATATGCAACAACACCATGATGCTCTTCTTGTATCAGATGTTTGGGGAACATGCAGTAGAATACACTCCTCTAAAAGGAGAATAAACTGCAGTCAATGCATGATTACACAGTTGATTGTAAATGGTATGATACACATTAGTTTAGCTTATGCTCTAAATATAAACACAATTTCACTTATATATTCAGCATTCATTAATTCATTATATTCAGCATAATATGCTTGAATACATTCATAAGCACTGATGTGAGTTAAATTGAAATGAAGTCATAGAATATTAGACATCTTTATTACACTGACCTCTAGTGTTTAAAACATGCCAGTACTTTTAATAGGTTCAATACATTACTAGTTAATATCCACTGAAAATAAAAATAATTTCAAAATGTGGTTTCCAATGTGTCCTTTTGACATGTTCATTGTGTTATTTATGTTGAAATATAAGTAAAAAAGTAGGAATGATGGCATTTAAAAAATATGAAAATGAAAATCCCAATGTTCTATTGACACAATTACTATGGGTTAAAAAAAAAGAGAGACAATATTTGTTGTTACTTTAGTTTTATTGTGCTCTGAAGAGCATGTAAACGTGTCAGTGCTGACCCCTGAGCAGTTTGCCAGTATGACTGGAGGATGGAGAAGCTGTTAGAGTTCAGTGTGCGGCACCAACTTTTTGGCTTTCCTCATGTTTTCAGCCACTGTTGAAAAAAAAGAGAACAAATGAGAACAAAGAACTTTACTCCTTTTTTCTGACAAAAAGCTCACAGCCAAATAATTTTTTAACTAAAACAATAAGGACATTCACTTTTATTATAAATTTATCATCAACACATTACTGCATTGGAATGTAAGATAGTACATGTACTCATGAACCCCAGAGGATGAATCCTATAACTTGAGTGATCTCCTGAGCTTCCCACTAGTCTTAGCAACAGGTTGAAGTTTCCCTGAGTAAAATATCCCAGCTTCTACTATTTGGCTTGGGAAAGAATTTGGTTTAGATATTCACATTCCACAGAGGATGAATCTGAGTAACTTGAATGTACCAATGCATTTATTTCCAGCACCATCTGTATTTCAAATGTTTAACTTAGTTGTTGGCCACATGCACGGCCGTCCCTGACCTATTTGCTGTCCTAGTCAATATTTGTGCGCTTGCTAACATTAGCCTTAAACTAAAATATACAGCCCTCAGGTATCAGAGCAACTCTGGGTGAAATATTTCCATCACCAGAGGAGGGTTATAGGTCTCAAAATGATGCTTAGATGTATTAACTATATACCTGCATGAGAAACCATATGACCCCTTATGTAAACAGTTTAACAGAAAGTTTAATATTAATTAACAGATAGACTTTTTTTCTCAAATTTCAAAAAGAAATTCACTTTTGATCTCATCTAAAAAAAATCACATGTGGCCCTAATCCAGCTCAATACAATAAAGATGTTTAGAACATGTAAAAGCAGAAAACTTGGACGGATGATGTTAATACATAATAGGGGCTAAGCCTGTCTTCACAGTGACGGGTGAGGTGTGCAGCCTTCCCCCCCACCCCCCAGAAACAGCGGACAGTAACTCACAGACTTTCATGTCTCCAGGCTCGTAGGCGTAGGCGAGGTTTCTGTACCTTCCTACAATGTTGGTGCGCACTGTCAGAGATGGATCTGCAGTGAGAGTGAAAATAACGTGATACAGGTGACACGTGTCCGTTTCAGTGAGAAACCATGTGGTGAAATCTCTGGAGGAAAACTGAATCTAAAACTCCTAGTTTCCCCGACACTTCCCACACGATCATTAGGATACATAACTACTGAGTCTGTAAGCCCATATCCCTTTCCCTTTCATTAGTATCTGTTATACCCAAATCCTTTTTCTGCTAGACATAAAATCTGCTATGTGTTTTTTTGTGTCTAAAAAATATGAAAATATCTGATACACTGGGACTCTCTTTGGGGTTGAGTTCTGTTGAGCTCATTAGAATGATGACAGAGAGTTAAGAAAGGGAGAGAATTCTAAGTAAGTGTTGCTATTTGAAGACAGATTTAATTAAAAACCATAGAGAACATTCGTTATTTAAGATAACGGTCCAATTAGACTTAACATGTATGAATACATTGTATATTATGATGTCAGTTTTTACCAATAAAGAGGATCCTGGGAACATACTGGCCATCAGGGGCCAAATTCGTGTCCTCAGTCTCTACCTGTAAAATACATATATATGCAATCTAAGTTAACTTAAAGTGCTTTACCAAAAAACATTAAAAGTATTAAGATGTAAAGCAGAAGAAACCAATGTTCAAATAAGATTTAAATACTATGTTTTTTCTTGCAAAGAAAGTGTGCATAAAGTAATCTGCTGACACTTAATTCTAGATGCTATTCTTCAGTCATTTGAAGTATTATGTACTTACCAGCAGATTGAGCATGATGAAATCCTCTTTGGCCATTTTCTGGATGGTCTTATCAGCAGCGAAAGCCTTCTTCAGTGCTGTAAAAAACATTTGGATGGCAAACCTTTTATCTATTTAATTTATTGTATCTTTTCAAACTGCATAGGCCCACTTAGAGAACATTGGTATTTCTAATAATGTTTTAATCAAGCCATAATCAAGGAAGGAATACTGATAAGGATTCATTCGGAAAACTATTTAAAAATATATAGTTTTAGACCTCAGTTAGAATGAGTATTCAATAAATCTTTATTAAAATAATTAATTTGCATGCCATTGCTATAAAAAGTAAAAAAAGGAGTACATATTGTACATGTGGTAATGTCAGTTATTCAAATGTCAGTTATCACAGTTTGTGTTAATAAACTTCTGGCCTTTTGTACTTTTTGACAGTTAGTCAAGTCAGGAACAAGTTTTGCAGGTTGGATTTACAGAGCCTCCATGTCTAGTTTTCTTACCAGAGGTTACACAACAATTATTTACAAATGTAAGATATGATGAGCACTGGTATGTTCAGGCGTTCAAAGGCAGGCTGTAAGATATTTGTACCTCAGACCTGAGGACAGGAAAAGCCAGGTTTTGCCCTGTACTGTAGGTAGTCTTTGTTGTTTATGTGTTAATAAAACACCAGTGGAGACTTCCATTGAGGCTACACCCAGGAAACCAGCTCCGTGATTAATGGATAGGACTCAAATCTGTGTGCATTGCTTACTTGGCAGGTACATAGGAATGCACCCATTGTGTTCCCTGTGAAACCAAGCCCAAAGCTCTCATCAAAAAGACAGTTCAGATATGCTTTGCTATGCTTTACGTCCATATTTTCAGATGTTATAAAGCAGAGTGAGTGAAGTACCTTGACTGTGCGGGCAGTTCAGATGATGATGGATGACCATCAGAGGCTTCACACTGTGTGTGTGGGGGGGGGGGGGGGGTAAATCACAGATAAACACATTCCTCAACACAATGAGCACAATGATGGGTGTGATGCAGTTTGACACAACATAATCCCTCTGAAATCAAAGTCCTAATGCCAGATTTAATAAGAAAAATAGCATGTGTTAATAATACCTATTATCAAGCTTCAGCTTATCGAGGTGTCCCATTTCACATATCTCCATTATGTCTTATGATTGTACTATTTTTTAAACATGTGAATAAATAAAATGATGATGATATGATACAATAATCAGATGTAGTTTTGCATTATACAATATGTTATCCCCAATTTAAGGTCACCTCTTAATGCTTGTGTGAGCATCAGGATGAAAATAAAGTTCTGTCATGGATTGCATATAACATGTGGTACAGTATTTACAAAAGTATTAAACAATTGAAACATACAGTACATTTAAGAACATCAAAAACTTTAAATATATCAAATAATATTCAATATATCAAAGAATCTTCAATATATATAAAAATATATATATCAGTATTTTTAGGAGCTGTAGGAATACGTTGCGTATGCGTAATTAAGACAATGCACATTAAGAAATTAAAGTTAACACATTTCTCATATATGTTTACATTCTGTTCTAACTGCCAAAACTCATATCCAAACAGAGTCAACAGATATGTAAGGATGTTATCAAGGTGCAGAGTCTTACCTTAGACCTGCATTGAAAAGACCTTCTTCATAATTTTTCACCCAGCGAATATTTAATCCCCATCCTGCAGGTTAAAAACAGTGATGAATGCATTCTGCATACGACTATCATTCATTACATTATTACAATATGATATTGAATCTCTTTAAAGGGGCCCTGTTACGCCTTTTGGGGTTTTCCCTTCCCTGTTTCTCTCCCGCACAATCCCCGCCTGCCTGAAAGATCTCCATTTGTTTACTTCCGTAACATCCCTATGTAACACCTACGCTTCTATTGGCTAGCGTTCAAACACATTATTTGTGGCTAAGGGGCGGGACATCTCTAAACAGTTGACCAATCACAACGAGCCGGCCAGCTAACCAATCAGAGCAGATTGGGCTCTGGTTTCAGACAGAGGGTGAAAAGAGGTGCTGCAGCACAGGCAGTATGACCTTTTTGAACATTAAAGCATGTAAACATGTAGAGGCTTAGAATACAAATATGAAGCTGAGAATGAGCATAATATAGGGCCCCTTTAATGACAACTACAATTTGCAATATTAAAAGTGCCTTAATACTTAACTAATTTGTTGTATTGATTCAACCACTATTGGAAAGGAAGCAACCACTGAAAAACCAAGCAGGTTAACCCACCTCTTGCTAAAGACTCATTCTTCGTTTTCCTGTGCTTCTGTTCTCCAGCACTGGCACAGAGACCAATGAACAAAGCGAATAAGACCAAACGAAGCATCACTTCCTGTCCTTAAGAGAACTGCAATGAAAGAAAGAAAAAAAATAGATTACATTTAATTATATGTTCCTTTAAATATTGGCTGTTCGGCTTTGCAATATCAACTCACTAAACCAGCTTGACAAGGCTGGTACTCAAAGAGCTGTAGAAGAAGTTGCGAACAGTTCAGAATTAAAACTTAAAATCATATATTTGTACAACCTCTTCACAGTATTTTTACACTGTTGATTTACTGACTGACCAAGCCTTTGTATTTGTTTGAGCTAAAACTGATACATTGTATCACTCTAACCCTAACCCTATCTCAATAAATTAAACTTAAAAAACACAAGTAGTAGTATTTAACCAGTCACTTAAAAATATACAACCTTTTTTTAGTCAGTATCATGCCTGAGAACCATTGCTTTTTAAGAAAATACTTTGGTAGTCTAAAGGGAAATGGTAATTCCAGTCTCTCTGTCACCTAAGTCATATATATTCGGAGTCTTACCTTGACAGCGTGAAGCAACAAGCACCTGTGAACACCACTTCAATATGCCTTCTCTTTTGTTGTGCCTTTTCTCCTTTAACTGAACTCGCCAAACAGGTATTTCAAATCTGTGTACTATAAATAAAGAAGACTAACAACTCACTCAATCAGACACATTATTTGAACTGTGGCTAGAACTTAGATTAATTAATTCATTCTGATGTGGTTATTGTGAAACACCACCTTTTTACATGCGGTCAGAAATAAGTAAGTAATACTGGAAATAAGGAAGCTACATTTAATTAAACTAGCAGTGAATTTATGTTACATTTAATAACTTTAATCTGGGACAATGTCTCTTGAGTTTCATTTGATAGAAAAAGGCCATTATTGAAGTTTTGTGTTCTATACTTATACCGATTTGTTCTCATCTTTCAAGAAAGATATGAACTTGGTTTCTAATTCTCCCACAGTTATTTTTCCCATTCAACAAATTTCATTAACAAGATTCTGTCATTGTGAGTTAATTAGATTTTTATATATTCAATTGTGTTCAACTTCATTGTTCTTGTTTTAAGCCTACATTATGTATGTAGGCTACAGTATATGAAATGCAACAAGTGGAAATTACCTGTATGTGGCCTACACAATTTCTTGGCCTTTACAACTGATTCTGATTCTTCCAATATTTCTCATCCCTTCCCTAAACTACTGATCTCCTCTGATTGCTGACCCTGAACATATACATTGTCATTTATTCATGGGGTTTCAAAGGACATCCATCTTAAAAAGGCATTCTCAGCTTTCAAAAAACAGAGATGTTTTCTCATCCTCATCCTATTTTATTTTTGTATCTGCCATCATGGTCAGTATGAAAGTGAGTTAATACCGCAATTGTTGCTTTTTTACCCTTGCTTTTCCTTCCTAAGGAAGCTCCCTTTGTTTATTAAATATTATTTCTCTAATTATCTACCTATCTGTCTGCCAGTCAGTCAGTCAGTCAGTCTATCTGTCTGTCTATCTGTCTGTCTGTCTGTCTGTCTCTGCTGCACTGCAGACTGCAGCTTTGTTGCAGTCAGATTGTTAGCTGTTGCTATGGACACAAGCAGTGCTTAGCAACCTGTAACCCTCCGAGCATGCGCAGTCTTCATTAATGATACACTGCGGGATTGCAGAATATTGACATAGCAACCAGGCACAGAGCCACCAGGTTTCTACACTCCGTACTTATTTTTGCTGTTTCCCCTGCATTCAAGCTTCTCATAAGTACTTTCGACCGCTGCCATGAATGCGGCGGTGGTTAAAAAGACCCAGGACACGCTGGGCAAAGTGATAAAGAGCCGCCCTTCGGGAACTGCTAAGCAAGCCGCCGTTTCGATACCTGCACGACATCTTCCAGTGAGGTGAGACTGACATGCTATCGTTCACGATAAGGGTTGTAGCTGAGGGGTGAAGGCATGTGGTTTAACTGCGGCCCTTTTGCGTTAAAGTTAAAGTTATGAAAAGGCTATTGTCTACTGCATTGTATGGCCATTTTCAACACTGCAAGCTATGCCGGTTAGCAGGGCGTAATACAGCGTAGATGAACTGGCTAAGCAGAAAGTGCTAACATTAATCTTCGCAGTAGCTTACCTTTGTGAGCTACCAATTCTCTCGGTCGTTATACTGAACGCTTTCCAAGCAGCTTAAACATTAAGGTCCCAATGAACTAAGGAAAATAGCTGCTACGATTTCACTAGCAATCAAATGTAAGGTTGCCGTACAAAGTTATTAGTGGGTTGCTAGTTGCGTAACTAGCATGTCTCGGCTCATCTTGGTTTTTTGCTCTAGGCACTTTCACGATTATTATCTAACTCAGATACGCTGTGTTGGCTAAATCGTGCTTGGTTCTTTGCCGTGACGTGAGATCATGGATGCTGGGCAGCTTATTGCAGCTGCGCTGTTTGATAACACTAAGGGTCACGCGGCTATAATTATCACCGTGTCATTGTTTGTCATTTAGATAATTAAACTGCTGTTTTGGATTTCCTATCTGCTGTAAAAGTGTATGTACACATACAGTATCTGAGCAAGCTACATCTAACCTAATTGCGTTTGTTGATGTGAAGTGATCTCTTTTACCAAGCAGCTGTCGCTCTCAGGCAACAAAACCAGGTCAGCTTCTACTAATCTAGGGGCCCGCATGTTGTTTTTCCATTCTACGTGCTGTACACATAGAGGTGGATACTGACGTACTTCTATAATGCGTGCATGAGGCTGTTAAGAGAGGCAAGCTATGAGAATACTCTTGTTCAAAGGGTATATTGGTCAACAATATTTTCCACTCCTTATTTATTTGGTTTTTCTTCACAAAAAAAAAAAAAATTTTTATTAACATTGTTTAGTAAGCAAGTGTATTTGCGTATTTGCTTTTAAGAACCCTCTGGCTACACCCTATGTTGTGGTACACTGTTTTGATCATTGGGGACTAAAACAACATCGACCCTAGCTAACATTTTCTGAAGCGGATTGTATGGTCATCTGGTATAAGGATTCTTCAGCCTCTGATTAAATATTGCAGTTCGTTAAAGGTGGGGGTATGGTAAGTTGGAAACCGGCTCGGCTAACTTTTTGTTATATTCCATGGAATGCTCTCTAACATCGCCGATAGCAATGAATATTTCTTAATGCTTTGACAAACAATCCATTTAAAAATAGGCTTGTTTGCGAGCGAGCTGCGCTCGCCTCGAAGTAGACTAGGAGAGCCGATCGAGCGGGGGATGGTCTCAAAAAGCTCGCCTGAGTCCGACAGCCGGAATCGGCTTCTTCTTCTCTTCTTCTTCTTCTTCATCAGCTAATCACAGCAGCCGTGGCAGTTTACAGGTGTGGTTTGAATATGCTAAGATATATAAAGTATGGAAAACGTAAGCAGTGGCAAGTTAGTATAAAATTATAGATATTAATTTCATGATGATAACATTGTGGAACAATGATGAAAATGTGAATGGAAGTGGTGAGGTAATGCACAACAACACAACTTTGGGTCGAGCAATTGGAGAGTTTCTCACCGCACGTTGTAAAAACCCAATTGGGCGCCTCAGCTCGAGTAAGCGAGTCGTTTCCATCAAGCATTTCGCTTCCGCAGCCCGTGGAGAGAAACTGCGCCGCATCGCCCGCCTCGCCTCAAGGCGCAGTGTCTTTGTCCCCGCGAGTTGCGTTCTCATGTAGGCGAGCCTCCAGAGCAAGTCGGACAAAATTGACTAACCAGTCAGGCACGCACTAGCAAGCGTTTTGGATCGCAATGCGCAGGTTTGCTTGTCTCAAACAAGCCTTTGTCATCTGTGGAGCCGTAGTACTGTAAAAAGCCACGACCGAATCATTTAGCCGGCCCGGCTAACATTAACTGGATGGTCCTACCTGCCTGTCAAGCTTCCATCTGTGTACAACTTATCTCGTGTTGTGTTGTTGGAGGAGGGCTCTGTTAAGGAAGTGCAGATTTGTTGCGGCTGTGTCATTTTCAATTCTAGGCGCACTCAAGCTGGTTTCTTCAATTACCTTACCTTTTAATATTGCAATTATCTTCAAACTGAATGACACTTTTATTATTCTCACCCTTTCGGTCATCAAGTCACTGGTTTATGAAGGTCTGTTGGAGAAAATGAAATTTGGAAGTCAGATAATGTTCAAGTAGTTGACCACACTTTGTTCGACCTGTTTTATTGTTCCCATCATTCTTTTCTTCCTGTAAATGTGCTTTCTTGGCACAGACTTTGCATTTTGTCTGAGCCAGCCTTATTGTTTATGGCGATCACCTGTGGTTTCATGGACACTCTGAGTGTGTCTGTGTGGGAGTAATTTACCCGCTCCTTTTTCTTCACTGGTGGAGGATCTGGCAGGACATGATGCAGGAATGGGTCAGAATAGTCTCTTTTAGGAGCTGCTGACCTCAAACTAATGCATACATACTGAGGCTCCGTTTTACACCGAAACGACCCTGAATTCGGATCTCAAAAAAGTATTCCTCCAACGGAATTGCTCAAGGAAATGTGTCCTGTCCACTGGGGCTGTCCCGAATTATTCGTTCGTTTGTGAGTATATCTCGCGTTTCATTTCGTTATTCGGATTTCATTTTGTTTGTTTTTTCGTTTTTTTTTTTTTCAAAGATTTATTGAAATCTCTCAGTATCAACGTAGAGCTTGTTCGGGGTGTGCTAACACATGTATCGGTTTATTTTCTCCGTCTTTTTATGTAGGATATTACTTTCCTGTAATTCTTCTGTCACAGCGCTCTTTCCTTCAAATAAAAGCATGCCATACTAGGAGCCGGGACTTTAAGACCATATACAACTGCACGCATAGTAACAAAACATGCGATATCATTTTCAATTTCAAATGACCATCAATTGGGTTAATACTATATACAACAAACTGGTAGAATAACTAATCTGAATGCGTGAATACACCAAATTAACGGTTGAGCGGTCGCTGCTGTGTTACAGCTCCTTCTGTAAAGGCGGTGCACCGCACCCCTGCCATAACTCTGAGCTCCGAGCAGGACTTCGTCCCCAGTGAGTCGCACCGCAGATGCAAACATCCCCACCTCTCCGCCTCTTCCAATGGGGACCGAGGACCGTGCGGCTGGGGGGGGCTGCTGCGAGGGTACCGGGACCATAGTCCGCGGACCCCCTGTTGGCAAGTGTGTACATTTGAAAAACTGAGTGCCACCCTTAGACATAAAAAAATGATAAACTACATCAATAGTTATGATTTTCTTAACATAATGTGCTGTATACATTGATATTAACGTCATAGTATATATTTGTATCGTCAGGTGGCTGAATTTATTTTCAATAATAACATCAGTCATCTAGGTCGGTAGGGTTTCCGGTGGATAGTGACGTAATTGACGCGAACACCACACACTGCAGAGTGACAACGCTTTCTTATGGGCAACAAAAGGTTTTTGATTTTTGATTTTTTTCTGCCAACAACAACCCATAAAAGAGGTGGCACCAGCTACTCCTCAGCCACCACCTTACAACTAGAGTAATATGCAGCAGAAAGAGACTGACACATCTGACGTTTGATGCATGGTCATAGTAGACATTTTGGACAACTTGGGATGTATCTGTTCTAAATGAGGGTTTCATAGTGCCACCCATAGAGGAAGGCTACATTTAGGGTTTTGCTGAATCCCCAACACAAGGTAAGAAGATATTTTCCTTTAATGCTGCTGCTACTGTTGTTCAGTAATTTTGCCTTGTCATCGTTCATTGGAACTTCTATTTTTATTAATATTGTAGGAATAATATGTTCTGACTATTTTAATGTTCTGTAGGTTTGTAAGGCCCATGTTAGGCATGTGGGCATGTGCAGCTGTTGCTAAGTGATGTAAGGTTACTATAATGGTTTTATTAAGCCTAACAGTTAAGGCCGTAACAGGTAATAGCTGTAATTTTTGTAACTTACGATATCAGCTAGCATTTCTCCATTAATTACTACGATAAGGATTGTTTCGTTGCTTCAAGTTTTTGAATACGCAAATGAAATGAGCGCTTATTCATTAAATTGGCATTTTTTAACACTTTTCAGGAACCAAAATCTGAACTTTGGATGGGAAATTTCGTTTCTTTTGTATCATTTAGCATCTGGGTTTACAGAAGGGATTTTGAATATCTCTCTTTTTATCACTCCATAATCAGAAAATACTGTAACAGGCCCTGGAAATATCATTTTCGCCTGTTTCTAGGTCTCAAAATTCTTAATTCAGGTATGAATGCATTATGAACAAACCCTTCTGTCAAAGCCTTCATCATATTGATTAGGATATACTGAATGATTTGGTGTAGTTAATGTGCATCTGAAGTGTGACATTTCGGGGTCTCGGGTATGGAGAAAATCTCTCTTTTGGAAACACCTTTAAAGATTGCAGTGTGTGCGCTAGTAAACCCTCTGTTCTTTGTAAATGCAGTTTGGCCTCGACGCACTCCCGTGAAGGTATTTCATGTTCGGCTGGGTCATTTGTTTATTGTGTATATCTTGCTTTCGTTGGCAAGTGCAATTGTGTTGTCTTCTCTGTGAAGTTTTTTTTGCCGTCTTTTGCCATTTGAGATTTACATTCGTAGCGGTAAAGTAACCAGGAAAGTGTTTTAGAACCCGTGACGCTCTGATCACGAATCACGTTGTCAGATAGTTGACCCCAGCCAATGATGGATTCGTTTCGCTTGGTTTAAGACCTTTGTACTTTGCTGATACAAAGGAAAGGGGGTACAGTATTTGGATCGATGAGATTGTGCAGGAGAGACGGAGCTTTTCCACGCAGTATCTTCTGATGACATGGTGCAAACAGCGGTCGCGGTACTTTGTTAAGTTAGGAATGCTATTTTGATGAATTTCGAGAAATTTGCAGCGCAAATAGGACACACTATAGTAAATATAAACACGTTAAATGTGTATTTTGTACTCTCTCCTTCCAAGCCTGAAGAAAACATATTATGGATCAAATAGCAGAAACTCTCCAACATTTACGTGCATGAAAACGATGTTTGCGCCTGCCGTGTCTGCCTTTAACAACATTTTTATGCGCTGTATCGCTGACAGCCGTTTTGGCGGCCCCCTGGAGAACAGCTCGGAACCTGTTGTTGTTGATGGCATTTGGTTGGCGAACACATCCGAATGACGCGTGTGACAGGATGAGGCGGGCTATGGGTTATGGCGCACCACGGAAGCCGTTTTGAGACCCCCCCGAGCGTTTCCGTCCGCAGTCTACCACCTGGAGCGTGTTATCGTTATGAGGCTGGGCGTTCGTGGTTTTTCGTGTGAAAAACCGGTCCTACGATAGAGACGCCTCGCGGATTACAACCCGCTCTCGTCTCCGTTAAACGTGGCCTCAGATGCCTGGCTCTGTCATGTTTGAAACTAGGTGATGTTTAGTTATGTATACATTTGTAGTTGGTGCATTTTATTCAACACCAACACTAATGTCCTCTGCAATCTCTCTAGACGTGGCACTGTTCTTTCCAGTGTTAAGTAGGGAATGGGTACTGCAGCCCGGGATTAAACGGGCCCCGGGACTGGAATTATTAAAGGACCGTCGGTACCGCTTAACCTCTGATTGTTAGCGGGTCTTTTTTCCGGTCGGCGAATGTAAAACATTATGTCATATGGTATTATTGCTGCACCACATTATATTCAGTTTTGTGTCGCACGTTCGTTTCTACATGAAAAAGACTGCAAAACGCTTCTATGATTATTTTTGTATTTTCGATCTCTCTCCCCTGCCTTGCTTGCAGGGGGGGGAGTTTACACATCTCAGCTCTACATGCAGCAACAAACCACACACACAGAGGAATGGGCGGAGAGAACACGCTCCCGCAGGGTGTGGTTAAACTTTTACTGTCTCGATGCTCGTTACCTAAAGTGCAATAGGTTTAGGATGTAAGGCGGCGGTAACCGGGCATTTGTCTAACCATTTAGAAAAGTGCACCACGATTGACGGAGAAATGCACCGGGTCGACTGCATGTGTTTCTATGGCGTCTGTATCCCATCACGAGTAACGTTTGGAGTGGCGTTATGTATGTGACCACACACAGAGTTAACTGAATTATACAAAAATGGGTTAATGATTAGAGTAACTGGTTTTATTTGTTAGTTTCAGCTTATTCTGTTTACAATTTGTTTCACTGTATTTATACGATTTGTTTAAAACGTTTATTTTTATTTTTATGTGAAATATGTATTTAATTTACATAAAAAGCATGTTATTTGTTCACATTGTTTAGTCAGTTTACCTATTTTTCTCTCAAAGAACCGATAAAGGTACCGTTAAAGACCGGTCAATAAGCCGGTTATCATAAAAGTGTGTACGTTAAACCTTACGTTACCCATCCCTAAGTGTACGTAACTTTTATATGGCGTCGGACAGGAGAGAGATTTGCGAATTCAGGGGCAGGCGAGTGCAAGGAAATGCTTTTGCACCTATTCTTGCTTACTGATTTGGAGGGGGGCACTTTCTTGTCTTGCTGCGTTGGTTTTTCAACCTGTTTGCTAATGTACAAGTACACATATTCTGAACCACTAGGTACTTAATTGACCGGGGCTCAATTGACAAACGGGACGATAAAGCGGACGCTGATGTGAATGCGAATTCCAAAAGAAAAAGGCAGATTTGGTGCATCCTCCCTTGGTGACTTAAACTCAAATGGTTCAGTCTTTATCTCAAATAGGGTCAGCTTTATGTAACATGCATACAATAAATACATAATTGAGCAATATAAATAATTGAAGCATTGTGCGCGTTACAAATTCAAAATTGCTAGCGAGTTTATGTTCAGGAGGGCTTATTTGGGGTGCAGGAACAGTTTTTAAGGCAAAACACAAATAGTATTTAATCAACATTGCCAATATGGGTTGTGGAGCCTGCAGAGCAATCCGGGCCTACAAATCATATGCTATAAGCGTGGTCACGATCCTCATAAAGACCCCACCATGATTTTTAGTATATTTAAGATTAACACGATCTCTAGGGTTTATATCTTTAAAAAAAAAGTAAAGCACTGGGGAAGAGAGAAGAAATCAGAGTGAGCACATATTTGACTTTTAAAGGATAGCACTATCAAGGTTTATCTTCCTTTACTTTGACATACTGTACCTGTTCATATCACATCCTTTTTCTTTCCAGGATAAGGACTCTAAGTATAGTTTCTCAGAGCGATAGATGTCGTGATGCTGGGTGAGCGGAGAGCCGCCCTGGCGGCAAAGCCGCGGGCACGTGGCCGGCCACGAGCGCCGAGAAAACCAATGAGTTCCTGAGGG
>NW_011369951.1:2383413-2473429 GCF_000735185.1 Notothenia coriiceps
GGATGGACGTACAGTCTGAAGGTAGACTACGTGTTGAATAGAGTACGGAGTCAACCAGTACACGCCGCAAGTACAG
Organism: Notothenia coriiceps; assembly: GCF_000735185.1. Taxonomy (NCBI): domain Eukaryota; kingdom Metazoa; phylum Chordata; class Actinopteri; order Perciformes; family Nototheniidae; genus Notothenia; species Notothenia coriiceps. The sequence continues at coordinate 2,383,490 of NW_011369951.1, forward strand.
CACAACCTCCTCCCCGAGACAGTTCCTTCAGATTGCCTTCCCCGTCTAAAAAAGAAGCGCAACGACAGAAAAGTTAGATCGCACGTGAGTTCGACCAAAGGAGTAAGAATGGGATGGATTGGAAATTCTCAAAACTTTCTAACATACAGAAGCATCACCGTTCACGGCGAGCAGCGCGCCCTCCGCGCGTCGGTCTCGCCGGAGCGAGACTCCCGCCTCGCGCGCTCGACGCGCGCAGGAAATGAGCAGGCGCGCGCGTGTGCAGTAAATGTGGGGAGAAAAAACGAGATGACACACAGCTTTTATGGCCTTGATAGGTCGAAGACGAGTATATTGCGATAATAAATAGGAATACCCCGAGTAATACATGTTTTATGACCCCTGAGATGATGGTATGACCGCATGCCGGTTTGCGGCGTTATTTTAGCCGGGCCGGCTAAAATGATTGGTCGTGCTTTTTACAATACTACGGCTTCCACAGATGAAATTTTTTTATGTAATTATTGTCAAAGCATTTAATGTATTCATTGCTATCGCGATGTTAAGAGCATTCCATGGAATATAACAAAAAGTGTTTCTGAAGTGAATTACCTACCCCACCTTTAATGATACCTCCTTTTGCACAACCATATATTACAATACATAAACATCGCTTAACCATTTTTACTATTAATAATACATATTGATGATTCGCTTCAAAGATGTGCACATGGGGGTCGAAAGTGTAGAGAGATAGACTCAATGTACGATTGTAGGATTTGTAGTCAATATCAAAAATATACAATATCACCAGCTTTCTTCTTCAAATAAATGATGTCTTATACGTCATACTTAATAAACCCTAGAAAATACCCAAAATGCACGTGCATCACATTACACATTGTTCACAAAATGCAGCCTAAGCCTCTATGGAAACGTAAGTATCTAGCAACCGTTGGACAACAGCTTTCGGCAACAGGCGTGGGGTCGACGTCACTCACCATTCCTGTTCCTGAATGTGCCAATAAGTGTATTAAGAGGCAACCGATGACTCACCGAAGCTGTGTTTGCATCCTTGGCAGACAGAATGTGAGGAATGCTTGGTGTGAAACACAGGTTGATAATGACAGCGCACAGGGAACTTTCATTTGATCCATGCGTCATGACTATGGTCATGACCCTGACATTGTTTCCATTTGCCTTGTTGCCATGTCCTGTCTCACCTTTAGCATAGCGGGCCAGTGGAAGAGTATCCCAGTCATCTGGTTTCAGTGATTCAGTATCATCCTTAAGATGTTTTTTTATGGCTATGGTTTCAGTCTATCTTTCCGTATTATCATTTACCTCCCACCTCTCCCCAGCCTCTCTCTTTGTGCTCTCCCTCCCTGACCCCCGGCCCCAGCTTGCAGACTATGGGGTTCTGGATTTACGATCCTGTCTCTGACACTTATCCAGAGTCTTATCCGCAGAAGGCTTCCCTATACCGCGAGCTCTCCCTTTGTTCTTTCACAGAGCACTCCCTCAAAGACCTTGTTCTCGGACACTGTAATTCTCTCTTCTTAATGTTTTTAATGTGCATCCCTCGCCACCCCGGCGGCCTTTTCATCTTTCCATTTTCGTCCTTTTGGGCCTCCTCTCCCTCCCCTCCTCTTTGCTTCTATGCTGTCCACTTGCTTGAAAACAGACGCCGCTTCTTTGAAAGAAATACTGCCCTACAGGTTTGATTTAAAACGCCTTGAACCTCCCACTTACAGTATAACATGCGTTTGACTCATTGTGCACCCGTGGTTGAGGTGGCGTACGGTTTCCTGAAATGTCTAAAACAATAATGAATTATTTTGTTAACTTCAGGAAAACTAATCAGGCATACAGATGAAAACTATAGGGAAAAGGTACAAATAGGTAGATCCAAAGAAGAAGAAGAAGAAGAAGCACCTCTCTCTCTCTGTCTGACTGGGATCTGGCAGCCTTCCCAGAATTCCTCTCTAGGACCAGGACACCCTCGGATTCCTGGGATGATTTGTGGGAATGTGCTGTTATCCCCCTGCTGAGCTGATTTATGTTCGGTTTTATCTTCCCCCTCACTTAGACATCAGCCGGGTCATCATCACAACGCTTTACATGCCCGTACACTCAGCGAGGAGACACATTCATCAAGCTATAGTGACGGGCTATAGTTTTATCAATGATCAAATCAATTTCTGCGGAATCACAGCATTATGATGTATGGGAAGACACACTGACGCCAGGCAGACAGACACACACACTCGCACATGTGGTCGGCTGTGTTGCGTTGTTCTGATTGTAGTGAGAGGTGATGGATTCGTGTCTCTCACATCCAATACCAGGAGTGACAGAAGGAAAACTTTGGGCCTATTGGAGGTTAAGAAGAAAGACAGGAAGTGTTACTGTATCTTTCTGTCCTCACAAAGACAGAACGTTTTATGTTAAAGCATTTAACCTGCTGCACATGCAGAGGCCCAGGCGTTTTGGGGTTCGTAAGCAGTATTTGAACCCCTCCACCCCATTGAAAGCATCTCAGGAAAAGACAATAAATTATCCTGATTAGTTTCCTTTTTACGACAGGTAGCAAAACTCCACAAAAACCCGGATAAGACAGAATATTCCTTAAAGGACAATGTTTTATATTTGTGTTTCTGTCACCAAGTCTAAAAAAAAGGAACAAAGAAAATAATATTTGAGTCGGTCTCTCTTAGGGTCTAACTGATGGGTTACTACTGAAGGCATACATCTTGTAAAATAGGTCAGAAATAAAAGCAAAAGGCCAAAAAATGTAATATATGTGGACAACGTCTTGTGAAACATGTGAACTGGTGGAATGATGTGTCTTATTGAAGGGTTTCTATATACTATTAGGACAACTATGCAGCTCTTATAAGGTACCTGTGAGGCTTTGGCTACACAGACCATTCCTGTAAATAGGATTGATGTTTTGGGTGTTTTCTTAGGATCTGTTGACATTAATATGGCGAACATAAAATATCACAAGACCTTAAAACAACCAAAATTAACACAGGCTTCACATGTCTTACAATAATGTGAATATCTTTATGAGTTTGAATTCCTGCAAGTTAATGATCCCTTGAGTGGTTTGAGTATAAGCCTGAAAAACAAAAGGAAATAAATAACTTTGTTTTAACCTGACACCAGCAGTTTCTAACTTGCTGATTCGTGGCCCCCCGAAGCACCTGAGCAGCTTCTCTGTTCTCCTCTGCTTTTTGTAAAGCTCTGCATGCAGACAACAGAGAATGCACATATTTCTTCATTTTAGTCAGTTTATCGATCTGCAAAACATATGTATCTGTCGTGCTCAGGTTTTGAGTCTAATTCACTGTTGAAGTCTTGTTTCCAAATGTTTAATTACATTAGCACATGGGCATGTTTGCAGGTCAAGAGGTATACAAGTGTTATTATATACTGTACCCGATGATGAGCCTATTTGGACTTGAAGAATACTAATACTTCTCTTTAATTTAATAAAGAAATGGAACTTTAAATGGAACAGTCTTGCATGTTCTCAAAAAGAGTGGAATCTTTCCTAGGCTCTGATTCACTCACCTTTTAAATTAGTGCAAGCTTTGTTCAATATTAAATACCAAAGAATCAATTTGTTTAGATGTTTGTTTTTTGTCCATTGTTAATGTAAAATCGCATTTGAGATATTCTGATATTTGTCACATTTACATAGACCACTAGATGGCACTATAGGTTTGGATGATCAAATCTATACTTTACATTTTTGTTTATAAGAGTCTCTAATCGGTTTTACATATCATTTTCATATCATATATACAGTCTATGGTTTTACATCCAAAAATGTCTTGTTTCTGTTGAGCTTTTACTCAAATGTCAGATCAGTTGTAAGCCTTTTGTTTAGGAAATGAAACTTGTGTTGATTTTAGTGCAGAAGACTGTTTTTAACATCATTTGACACATTGTAAAACATGTCGTCCACCAGGGGGCGCCTGAACACCCTTACTTCTGTGTTTGTAGAGGAGGAGGAGGAGGAGGAGGAGGAGGAGGAGCAACATTAGGGGTGGAGAGTCAGATGAGGAGGCTGTCCTCAGAGAAAGAGGAGTGTCTCCAAAAAGGGGAGGTGTTCTCACGGCAATTGACAAGGGGAGGCGCTGAAAACACTGACCAATCAGAGGCGTGTAGAAATCCACCAATCGGAGAAGGAGAGGAAGGCAGGAAACTGAGCAAATGACCCTTGATGAGAGAGTGGGAGGATGGGAAAGATGAGGGGCCCTCGGATAGGGGTGTGTGTGCGTGCGAGTGTGTGTGGGTGAGAGTCTAGAATTGATGGAAAAATCTTCCATTATTTCTTATAAGTTTATTTTATGGTATTTTCCTTTTTCCTAATTATAGATGCTTAAGGTTCGTTCAAGTGTAGAGAGATAAATAATGAGTGGACAGTGGAGATGAGCGATTGAGCCGCAGCAATAAAATACTGCTGTGATGTTGGAAATAGAGATGTATAATGTGGGGGGGGGGAAAGGACATTTGTAAAAAATAATGGAAGAGAATTTGATAGATTTACATCGGAAAGCAGAGAACAAACTGGTAGATAAAATGAAAAATTCCTGATGGCAACATAGTCCCCGTCATGTTGTTGTTTTCCTTTCTCCTTCTGTATTTGAATGTTTACACAGTCGTTTATCTGTTGAGTGAGTTTCATGATCCTTAGGCCTTGGAAACCTTTTAAAACCTGGGTCCATAAATCCTCAACGAGAAAATAAGTATTTTTCCTCCTCTCTTATTCCTTTTTTTTTACACATAATACTAATGCAGTTTCAGTGATGGGAGGATACATTGAGTGGGAAAATAAGAAACTGAAAATGAAGTTGTAGGAAAAGATGAAAATGCTTCCCTCAGTGTTTCTCCTGACCTCTGGGTCTTCTCTCTGCTCCCAGTTGGATGTTCAGTTCGGCGGCTGTTCAGCGGGTCAGAGGAGGTCAAAGGTCATTCCAGACACCCACACTGCGACCTCCAACCTCTCGTCACCGTGCAGCTGAACCCTGCACAGCACATAAAGCAAAGCGTCGAGGGAGAGGGGAACACTGAATGTTTTAACACAACAAAAATCGGATTTGTTTCAAGCCAGTTGTAATTTTGCCACTCTGAAAGACAGACTGACGTGAAAACAAAAAATCCAAGGAATCAAAAAGAGTTGTGTTCACTCTAATCACAGGGATGGAGATGGGACTGCTCAACATTATCGCTAATTGAATATACGAGACTTTCATACGCAGAGTCAGAGACAGGAAGCATGCGCTGCCTTGATTCATTTACTGCTCACTTTGTGTTGCGTGCTAAAGCGGGCGGGGGGCGGGGGGGCTTAGGCAAAACATGAGAGGAAAAATACCAGACCTTTTGATTTAAAATGAGTATTTCTTTTCTTAATCATAGCTATTTGGAACATTTCTCAATGTGTCTTTGTGCTGTGTTTGCCTGGAAACACTGAGTTTGGCAGGCCGAAAAAAAACGCTTGCTCGAAAATAAGGAGCCTTAGTGCAATGAAGACTTTTAATGCCAAATAAGAGTCTTTGATTAAGATTTGGAACTGTAGCATAATGTTGTGGTTATAAAAATACAATGTATGGTAGTTTGTCAAATTAAACTTTATTTACATATCATTGTTCGTACATAAAAGGTAATGTAAAGTGCTATACAACCCTTTTAACTTCAGGATTAAAATCACTGGTACCAAAAGAAGTCATGAACACGGGACTGAATACATTAATGAAATTCAAATAAATGAAATGATTTGGAAATTGGAAAATCATCTTGCACAATTCATCTAATTTGGACATAATGAGCCTGGGTTTGTTTACTAAATAAGATTGAGTAAGACTTTAAGTTATCCCTAATATGTGTCTAGTTTGCATTACACTATACACAAGTGTTACCATGTGGACTTACACATTGTTGTGGGAATATCACACAAAACCCTTAATTAAATCACGAAATAACAGCCCTCTAAAAGTCCTTCATTCAAACAAAAGGCCTCAGCAGAAGTATTGAAGTGCATGCACTTAGCAGTATTCACTTACAGTACCAACTCTCATGTTTCACTTCCAGGAAGCTTTCAACCTCTGATGCGTTAACCTTCATAAATTAAGAGCATACAGTAGTTATGCTATATTAAGTGTGCTGTTATTCTGCTGCGTTAGTGAACGTACTTATATATGTACACGGTATATATGGGGCTTTGTTGTTTGTGCATTCATAAAAAAATAAAAGCTTTGGTAATTAAAATAGCTTCATTTAAAATACATTAAATCTTATCTGTAATAATGGGTAGGTTTAGATACTTTCAAATCATAAATCCGGCCCAGAGGCTTTAATAAAAATATCTACATCAAGAGAGCTCATCAGGTTGATTACAGAGGAGTCTACACTCTCTTTTAAAAACGTGGGCCCTAAAATATGAATATAAAAGTTAAATGAATATATTATTAACTATTTCTTGTTACAACACCATTATCAGAAAACGAGAAAGAAATGACTTGACAATATTTCCAATTTGTTAAACTTTGTAGGTTTTCTTTTTACCCTTGATTCAATAGGAAACATATTGATTTGCTTTCTTTATAGTAAATATGCAATAGTTTCCATCTAACCATCTATCATTATTTGTTATGTCTACAGAATCATGAGATATCTTTTTCCAATGAATACAATTGCAAAACAATGTGTGTGTGTGTGTGTGTGTGTGTGTGTGTGTGTGTGTGTGTGTGTGTGTGTGTGTGTGTGTGTGTGTGTGTGTTAACGTGTGGTTTAACATATTTAGCCTGATCATGGGAAAAAGCTCAGTTTTAGACTGCAACCACTACCCAAAGTAACAAATTCCAAAAAATCCCTTAAACAAAACAACATGTTTGCACAAACTGAAGTGCACATACTCACACACAGATGGGGGATGCTATTAGTTTCTTCTCATAAATAACATGACGACATGTTTTAGGTTTGGAGACAGTGAAGAGAAGACCATTATTATCAGTGGAATAATGAAGTCACATCATAATGAGTATAAAACCACCTTTCTGGTTTGCCCAAGTTTTATGTTCCTCTCCATTACTGCTGATTATTTGGACACACTCTACTCAAGGTGCACTTAATAGCTTTTTCTTGAGCTTTCAACTGCCTCACATGTTCTTAATCAGTAGCACTTTTTGTTAAAAAACACTTAAAGTGCTACGGTTGAAATCATAACTGCCACTGAGCTCACATGTCAACAGATCAATCTCCAGGACAATTGAATAAACTGTGGTTATACGGTTGAAAGCTCCAGACAAACAGGAGGTGTAATATGAGTGAAGATTGTTTTGTCAAACTTTTTCATTTAGTTTAGTTAGCTTTAGGTTGATACTAATATTGATATTTTCAAATATAAAAAAATCTGATAATTATATGACATATTTTGTATTTTAATATTAATACGTAATATATTTTATAATTTAAGATATTTTATAGGAACATTTTATAGTTGAAAAAATGTATTTTCTTCACTGGATATGACAACAAATAAAACAAATCTATACTTAATTTTTTATTAAAAAAACAAATATTGAATTTAAATATAATCCTTGCAACCAGGTTCCGACATCTTAAAAAAGCATTGACCAAAGGTAAGGTCTAGGCACTTTGAAATGTAAAAACAAAGTAACAAAGAGGACAGAATTATTAAAAAATGCTTTATTATAGGCCACAAATTAGTATAAATTGAGCTCAACTGTCAAAATACAGTTTTATGTTTAGAGTCCTTCTAAAAGTCCATGCCTATAAAGCCCAATTTAAAGGGATCTGAATGGACACATTGAGAAAACAAGAGAGTTGGGGACAAAGAGACAGAGAGCGAGAAGCTAATGAAAGCGAGCAGAGGGCTACCACCCACTGGAGCAGACACATTCACTGTCTCACTATGCAGAAAGTCAGCAGAGACACAAAAGGTATAAATGCCATCTGGGCTAGGAGGCTACGCTACATCCAGGGACAATAGGGGCTCATTCACGCTGCCCAGCCCAACCAGGGCCATCTGCTCCTGGTGAGAGTGAGTGGGAGAGGGGACCCCCTGTACCTTTCAGGACCCCCACAGGTCCAATCATGCAGCAGGATGCTAGACTGAAATCAGCATAATATTTGAATCAGGCTATGAAACTATAAATAAAGATGATCTGAATATATTTTGACACAATAGAGGAGACTGAATGTGCGGCTGTGTGAGATTCCTACACTGGGAATGAGAACATGTGTGGTGTATTTTTTTTAGCAACAATGGTGAGAGGAGAGCAACTGTTACACCAGCGGGGGGCATGGCGGTGAAAGGGAGAGTGGTGCATGCAAACATGTATACATACAGCACGCAAAGCACAGATGCACCCAATGTGCTGCACAACAGCGGCCATTCATCACGCAGTGGAAACATGAAGGAAATACACTGAGAGCAAAAGCCTATGACTCTAGTTCTAACTTGTGACTAACTGTACAAAAATGTAATCTTTTAAAAGCTCAAAAGTGTGGTAGATGATTGGAGATACAGATCTGTTTCCAGCTAGTCTATACTTTGGAATGGGGAATATCCATGCCACAAGGGCATGTCACACCATAGCATGACAGTGAAGCCAGAAAGAGAGAGCATCTCGAGAATCTAAATTTGGGATTTGCAACTGGGTTATTGAACCCACACGGAGGCAAACCCACACACACACACACACACACACACACACACACACACACACACACACACACACACACACACACACACACACACGGAGGTACGTGTATGTATATATAGAGAGGGTGAGTAGCCTACATGCCACATGTGCACATTACAAACATGCAATCATGCAACCCATGAAGACATGTACCATCAATCACCTAGCATGATCAAACTATAGGGAATTTCCCTTTTACATATCATATCTCGAACACTTATTACTCAAAGACCCTCTTTGAGTTTTCATGATCACGAACGCAGATACTGAGCTTTGAGCTTGTGTTTAAGTCCAAAGCAGGCTGGACACGCCAGTGCTGACATAACTCTAAAGTGTGTGTGTCGTTCATCATTCAGTGATCACTATTATTGGATAACTGTTTAATTCTTGAAAGGTTTTATTTCTGTAACAGTGGCAAAAAGGTTTTTCTTAAACCTGCAGTTACTGCTTTCCTGAGACACCGGGCCAGCATAATGAGATTACTCAACATTTATAAACTGATATGATGAATTTGTTCGTAAAAAGATGCTATTTATTTACACATCCAGCAGACACAATCATTCCTTTAGAGCCGTGTTCCTTACACACCGGTGTCCCATTGCCATTTTAACATTATTGTTATGTTAAAATATTGATAATCTTATTCAATCTAATTATATTAACAAAGGATAACACAAGGTGAACATGTGCCCTTTATAGTGATAAACCTGATGCTGAAGCAGTCCTTAGCTTTATGGAGCTTTTTAGTGTCTTTTAGCTTCTCGTTTTGGTGGTAGGCCTACATCTATTTGAGGAGCATCTCTGTTAACCCCACTGTATGCTACATCAGCAAACAGAATCAAAGAAAATATAAAGTGAGTGATCAAATCAAGTTTTATTTATATAGCACATTTTTAAACGATTTTTGGTCGAGCAAAAGTGCTGTACATATAATAAGTGATTGCGTGTGATGAGTGATGGCGGAGACCAAAACAGAGCAAAACTCAGAGTGATATTGGGCTCCCAACATGAGGCCAGAAGTGAAGTCCCATCGTAATGTTGTGCTCGATGTGTAACTATGCTACTCTCTGCCAACACGACATATTTACTTTCTTAGGCGATAACATGTCAGTGTTGTGTTTACAGCTTGTTGCTCTAACCACAAGTGGTTAAAAAAACAATTACAAAAAGGGTGTTACAGAATCTTGTCATTTTAATGTGTATTTTTATGTGCTTTCCAATAAAAGTCAACAGACACCAATCACGCTCTAGTTAAACATGTACACTAACATCAACAGTTGCCTGCCGTCAACAGCTATTGTTAAACGGTATCGGACGCGATGACAACATGTCAGCATTTGCTCTTTATAGATTCTTCTACGTCAACATCTACAGTTTAACGCTTTTGTGTATCCTCTCTTTTGTGTGTCCTCACCAATGTCACCGTCATTGACTGTTTACACTCTGTGGATTGCGCAGACAGATTAGCAAATGTTTGAGGCTTGGGTTTAAAAGAGATTTTCAGTGAGTGTTATACTACTTAAAGTGTGACTGCCTGCAACTGAGCAGCCCTCGGTCTTCATTTCACTTCACGAAGTATGCAGTTTAAAGGGAAACACCTAAATTCGCTCGAAGATGCTCAACGTCAGGCCAGTCACTGTACATACTTGCCAACCTTGAGACCTCAGAAATCGGGAGCATTTCAAAATGCAAAATGGCCGGGGGGGGCGGGGGTGCTAGTGGATCGCCGGAGCTGTATTAGATTAACATTAACATGCTTATTGTAGTTATAAGTGCAATGCCTTGCGGCCTGTAGCACATGTGCACATGAGCATATGTGTGGGCTGGACCTTTTTTTTCAGGAAAGGAGTGAGCACAGAGAGTAGAGTTGTCGATTCTTGTTCTGTTTTCTGTGACTATCTGCCTCACCCTCTCAGGCTTTGAGTTGCGCGCTCCTAAAGAGACGTGTTACCATGGAAACCAAACAATGGTCTAGCTGTATTAAAGTCCGAGTGGAAACAGTCCTGAGTAAATCTGATTTTGTCAGAAATCGGGAGAAATGCGGGAGAAATATGACCCCGGGAGGAAACCGGGAGAGGGCAATGAAATCGGGAGTCTCCCGCGAAAATCGGGAGGGTTGATCACTGATGACAGGTCCCGCGTATGCCCTGTATTAATGAACGGTTTTGTTCTGCAACACACCCAGACACAGAGAGTGTGGAAATCCCCTTCAGCTGCTGACAGACAGTTGTCAGAGGCCTCAGATAAATAAAGGAGTTTTTCAGTCAGCCGGTTCCTAAAAGGCGGACACAGCTCACCCCGAGGCTGAGGCGGCCTTGTTGGAAGTTGAAGTTGGAAAACAGGAATTGTTATTGCTAACAAATACATGCATTAGCAAACAAGCTTTGATACCTAGAAATATAATATAAAGAAAGAACTTCTATCAGTCAGCACTGATGTTCGTTGATCTCCGCATGCAATAGAGGTTTTGCAATACAATATAAAAGGAGGATTGTGTTGGTCATATTATCTTGGGTGGACAGCTCAGTCGAGTTATTTCACTTATTAAATATGTTCCTGGTACACCCAGAAAAGCAGGCGAAGAAGGCAGCAGTAGAATAAGTGTTCACTAATAGATCATTAAGACTTGAAGTAAAAGTGACAACAGGTGTCAGATGAAAGATAGGAGTTGTAATTGAACTTTTTACAGATTTCAAATAACTAAAGGACATCTTGGTTAAAGAACTTCCTGGTGAAAAAAGGTTACAGATGTCAACTGACAGAACTGGTTTCAAGTTAATTCATACAGCTAAATGCAATCAATGTGTGTACTGCACATGTTTATCCCAATAACATCACTCAGAATAACCCCCTCATTCATTTGGGCCGTATATGTGCCTTGTTTATTTGGTGCTGACCTGATTAGAAGTTGTGTTTTAAATTCATAACGATAACCATATTTAAAAAACTGCAGCTGTTCCCCAACATGCGTGTGTCGCTGGGACTCTTCAAAGTTCATATATGCTGCTTTTGGACTCATTGCAAACAATCTATTCTGCCATTTAGCTATTAGGGTGTGTTGAAAAAAATCCTGTCCCATCTGAAGAGGCAATATCTGTGTTTCAAATCAAGTGCAGGTGATTTACATTGTATGATCTTATTGCCAGTGAGTCTGGAATTTCATTTCTGCTTGTGAAAGTGAAGAGCGGTTAACATGGAAGTTTTAGAGGAGATCCTTCCCAACGTAACCAGTAGAAACCTTCTAACAACTCTACAATAAACTCCTCTTTTGGAGGCCGGTCGGGACAGTTACATCCAGCAAGTCACTGTGTGTGTCCATTAAGATGAATGTTGGTTGTACATATTAAATATGCAGGATAAAAGGCTTGAATTTGCAGAATATATCTAAAACCAACGCTCTATGGACGGACTGAAATCAACAGTTGTTTTGTGAGAAGTTTATCAAATGTATAGATATTCATTCTAAAATGTCTTATCCTTGAACTCTCTTTTCTCTGTCTGTCATGGCCTTTCCATGTGTGTGTGTGTGTGTGTGTGTGTGTGTGTGTGTGTGTGTGTGTGTGTGTGTGTGTGTGTGTGTGTGTGTGTGTGTGTGTGTGTACCCGCAGGGCAGCAAGAGGTTTGTAACAGGCTTTGACAGGTACCACATGATGGCAGACCTCCCTGCTGTCAAACAAACAGACAAACTAAAGGAACTAGAGATAAAGCACGCAGATAGGAGGAGAGTGACTGACTGATAGCAGAGCAGATGATAGGACCGAAACATACAAATGACTGAAAGGCGAAACATTATAATAATAAATTACCTTCAGTCACTGCCCTTACTTCTTTCCCCTCCATCCTTCCTTTCATTTCCTCACCTCTCTCTGCTGTATGATTTCTTACTTACCTCTCTCATCTCTCAACACCCGGCCCTCACCTGGACGAATTGCCCAAATTTCAGCGCCCCACTTCTGTGCTCAGGCAAATCTAAATACACCTCAAATGCTCTGAGTGGTGCAAACTTGCCTGAGCACGAGGGAAGGCGATCTGTGTGCAGAGAGCTGCTGCCAAGTATGAACTTGCAGTCGAAGGAAAATATACAGAGACAGAAGGAAAATCGCTTTTGAGTAAAAGACTGGAGAGAGTTGCAAGAAAGAGAGAGAGAGATCTGCGTGTGTTTATGTGTATTTCGTTGGCAAATGGCTGTTGATGTTTTAGTTGTAGTGTGCTGTCAAGGCCTGTCACCTTGACGACAAAGCCTGTATTTCACTCTCTCGCTAAAGAGAAGAACTGAGTGAGGGCCCCTGGCTTCTAACCCCCTGTCAAACCCATGTATTCACTCACACACTCACACACTCACACACACACACACACACACACACACACACACACACACACACACACACACACAACTCTCTCACACACACAGCAGATTCGTCCTCCCTATTCATTTAGTTCACTCAACTCGGGATCCATTTCACAGAAGTTACACAACCTGTTTACGTTCTACAGAAATTCTCCACTGTGTGTGTGTTTGTTTGTGTGTGTGTGTGTGTGTGTGTGTGTGTGTGTGTGTGTGTGTGTGTGTGTGTGTGTGTGTGTGTGTGTGTGTGTGTGTGTTTGGTTGACATCTCGTTCAAGAGCTCACCTGGCATGTAAGTTGAAAACAACAGGTACATAAGGTCATGGGAAGTGGCGTGTTCCTGTGTGTGTGTGCGTGTTTTGAGGTGCACAGGTGTGTTTGGCCTTGTCTGTGTAAAAGCACGTGCCGGCCGAGCCTTTTCCTACTTCAAGTCTGTCACCATAACTCGGGCAGAAAGAAATCGAGATCACAGCGGCCGCCACAACAACGTCACAGCGCACAATAGAGAGGATGGAAAGATGCATGAATAAGGGACGCACCGAGAAGTAGACGAGTGCGTGGCTTGAAAGATTGATGGCCTAATGGACGGATGACTTAAGTGACAAGAGAAATGACAGATGCTGTCGGATAAATGGACGGATTGACAGATCGATGGAAGGGCAGACCGATGAATAGAGACGCAAAGTGACAAAAAAGGAAGACAGAAGCAACAGATAGATGATCTTTTAGTCAACAATAGAAAGAAGACATCATGTTTAGCCAATGAGTGATAAAAACCAAATCTGCTGATTTATGTTTTGATCATTTTACGGCTAAACTTGAAGTGTTGACAGCTTCTGCAGTTAGTAAGAACCAGCATCTGAACTAGTCCCGGCTCGCTGTCGGGCTTCCGATTGTTTCCGCATGACTGGATGGGGCAGAAAGGAGGGGTGGGATGTTGAAGGGGTGGGTGGGGGGACTGGCATTCCCCTGCTTCTTCTCAATAGAGGCGTCTGATGCTGAAAGGGAAGATCCCCTCACTCCCTGCCTCGCCCCGTCACATCTATCAATGCTGCGGCTGAAAGCCAAACGAAGAGCGCTCAGAGACACACACTTCCCATCAAACACACACACACACACACACACACACACACACACACACACACACACACACACACACACACACACACACACACACACACACACACACACACACACACACACACACACACACACACACACACACACACACTCACACACACACAGGGGATGGAAAGGAGGGGTGGGGAAGTTTGACTAATACATCTCTACTTCATAATTACGTTGCGTGCTTCCAACCCTCATAAGGCTTTTGTTAGTGTCTTGCTGTGAGTGTTGACGTCTTGCTATTTATGTCCCCGGTGTTGCCCATTAGTTGTTGCTGTTGTCGTGGTTTATTGTCTTTTGTCACTTAAGACAAACTGTCTTGTAGAGACAGTGATATTAATCAGTAGCAGGGGATATTTGTTGTGTATCCAGCACATAACACAGGCATCAAGCAGTACTTTATTTTGGGCTTGTAACTGTCAAAACTTATGATCGTTACATTTAATCCAACTAATTCTCTGTCTGTCTGAACAACCGTTCATCTGAAGTGATTCACACTTGGCGGGTTATTGCTGAGGAGTTTAATGTTGAGTGGAATCAACACAAAGAATGAAAACGACTTTATGTTTTGCGTTCAAAAACATATAACTGCATAGGGCAATAGTTTTATATCAAGGAACACTGCAACATTGGATATGCAATGAACTAGCAGCTGTGTTTGCCTTTAAAGGAATATTTGGACATTTTGGGATAGACTTACATTCTTTCTTGCCAAGAATTAGATGAGAATTTAATATCACTCTTATGTTGGTCTGGGAAAAAGCTGGGTGGGATCGGTCCAAAAGTAACAAAATCGAAAACCAGATCAGTGACTTCCTCATCACTGTGATGTTGCCAAGCAACCTGGCAACATCACGGTGAAATTGTCATTTTTACATCTGTTTTGTACAGATAAAACAAACAACATGTGATGTGTTCACCGGTTGCTTGCTGCAGATTGATGGGAAAGAGAGTGGTATCAATCTTCTCATTTTACTGTCTTCAAAAAAGCTACAGTAATAAGCTTATTTCCCAAATGGTAAATGGACTGTACTTATATAGAGCTTTATCCAGTCTTTATGACCCCTCAAAGTGCTTTACGTGTTACGAGCCATTCACCCATTCATACAGAGCAGTGCACCTTGTTCTAGGAACTAACATTCACACGGGCTGGGATCGAACGTACAACCTTCAGATTGAAAGACGACCGCACTGCCTCCTAGCTACAGTCGCCCAAAGTATCGAAACATTCCTTTAATCAAAATCTAAGCGAGCAGTTCATCAAATGTCGTGTGATTCAAAATGTCAATGTTTGATATTGACACTGTGCAGAACATCATCATCAGCCTGATTAATATGCTTTACTAACTAAATAAGCATCTTCAGCAATTGTCATCTGCATAAAGTCATGACTTTCTTATGACTTTCTTGTCTTTTAATATTCATGATTGAGCCTGCATACCTTGGGAAAGCTCTTATTTGTTGTTGTGCATGCATGAAAAAAAGCCATCCCAATGCAGTACCTTTGTAGTGGATGAAGAGGCAACAGTATAGCGCCGTAGCATTAGCATTAGCAATAGTCCATGAATTCAGCAGCAGCCATCATTGAACCTAAAGGTGAATGGCGATGAAAATGTTCATCATATCCCAAAAAACGATTTGCTAATTTGTTACTTTGCCATACAAAAACAATACTAACTGTACCTATAATTAAGATAACATTTTTCTACACACACGGGTTATGCCTTTTTTTTTGTATACAGCAGTGACTTTACTTTGTTTCGGGGTTTCACGTGGCATAATTCTGATTAAGCGTTTGTTTAGTATGACATCTGCCAACGTTATAAAACAAGCATAGCTGTAATTCTCTTTTGAAGCAGGGGCTGATTCATTCCTCTCAAAGTGTGCATCAATGTTATCATTTTTAATCTGAAGACAGAGAAACATATTTGTTTCTGTCTGCTTGTTGATTTATGTCATGCAGCAACAACTTTTCACTTGTCAGTTAATGAGTTTTAAAATGGTTACAAATGTTCACAACCAAATAATTCAACACACAAACGCACAGCACACACAGAAGAAAAGTAGACGCTTGCAACTTGTTGAATCGTGTGGTTATAGTGAAGCTTTGTGAGTCTCTCTCATGTCACTCTGCACATCACAGCTGTGGGACAAGGAGCGTTGAAAACTTCAAAAATACAGCGTGACCTTAGGCACACGCGCACACACACACACACCTTAAAAATCAGCACACACACGCATACTGTAGGTAAACACAGGCTCAAGTTTGTGCCCTCTTTGACATGCGTCCGCTGACCCTCCCGTCTCGTCCACACACACGCACTCAGGTCTCTGATACATTAATCTTCATTTCAACACACACTCTGGCCGCCGTCAGCACATATGCTCCCAACAATCACTTGGCACTGTGCACTCTCTCTCTCTCTCCCTCCCACACACACACACACACACACACACACACACACACACACACACACACACACACACACACACACACACACACACACACACACACACACACACACACACACACACACACACACACACTCAAGCTCTCGGAGGGTGAGATCTGATTGCTGACACGGATATCAGGTACCCTCCTGCTGCTGAGCTGTCCATCTGGCTGCCCGATCAGAAGACAGAGTGGGGTCCTCGCAGCGGGGCTCCTGTCACTGTGCATTAGGAGAAGGCTGACAGCAGATCCGAGCTGACATTGAGGATAATATTGGCATCAACAGAATCCTTTGGCGCCAGTATCGCATCAGGGTTAGGGTGGAACACGATGACATTCGAGGTGGCCGGGTCGAGTCGTTTCGAGGGCATAGCGTTCCCAGATGATCCGATGGATCTTATTCGGGAATTTACAAGAGTTTGGATCACTTCCAGGGGACAAATCCACGTGGCTGTGTGTGAGCTACTAGCAGATCAACTTTTAGAAGCTGGGGCGCCCTACTTTAATCCAGAACTACATCTATATATATATCCTTTATTTAAGCAGGTAAACGTCTCATTGGGTTTAAAATATCTTTTTCTAGAGTGACCTGAAAAAGAGGGCAGCCTAAACAATGCCATCACAAATTAACACAAAACATTACAGGCAGACAAATACAGCTGTCATAAAGCACAATTAAATGGCACATTAACCAGTCGATATGCAAATAAAAGAAACTGTTATGAAACATAAAAAACTTGCACAATTCTAAAACGACTTCAATTACGTCGACCAATGGGACAAGTTTCTTTTCCTCTGGCCTTTAAGATGGACCTGAACCCCCCCATAGTGATCAAATCGGACAGTTTCAGCTCCTTCTGTACATTATCCCAGGCAGAAGGGGCAGCATATTTAAAAGCGTTTTTCCCTAGTTCTGTTTTCACTTTAGGAATCTGAATAATATCTTGGGAGCGCAGGCCATACAGACTTTTTTTTTTACACATATACAGTATGTGCAAATATAAGATAGGGCTACTTTATTATTTTTCTTCTTATTTCTGTGGTTTGATCCGCACTTAATCAAATCCAGAACCATGAATAATGTCCATTGAAAATCAAAAACCACAAAGATGTAAAGTGCCAATCCACTCAATTTGTACAATGTTGTTTATAAAGATCCCCAAATTGTGGGAGCCATATGTTTTCTTTGAATTCTTTTTTTAAAACGGATGACTAAATCTAGTCCTTACGGAGCCTCTGATTCACTACAACAGAGACAAATAAACTCCAAGCTTGTGTTTGGCCAAGCAAATCAGTACTGTTGAATGATTCAATCCCAACGTTTATTATGTTTTTTACGCCATGCATTCCGAATGAAGCCCTGAGCACGAACAGGCAAGTAGGAAAAACCAGGCACTTATGTTTTGTATATTTCTCTCTGTGTCTGCAGCCCTCTGAATAAGCCTCTTGTTCTGAAAGATCTGTTCTTCGCCCTAGTTCTGTGATAAATGCAAGCAATACTTGAACATTTTTGAAAAACTGTACTCTCCGTTTTCACATCATGGCCTGCTCATTCACAAATTGCACTGAACAGAGGCCTGTAGTATTTTATGCTGCTGTCCCCAGCTGTGACTTGGCTGTCAGTGAGACGTTTGGGGTGCTTGCCGGGGGCGACAGGAAGGTTTAGGTGTTGTAATCAAACTCCACTTATTCCCACCAGGCTCGTTACAATGCTCAAATTCTGCACTAATTGGCCGGCGAGTCACATGCCAGCCTGGGACCCTGTCTGCCCGGAAACCCCGAGAGAGACGAGAGGAGGGAAGTTTTATTATCTTCAATATATAACAATATATAACCTTTAAGTTGATTTCCTGCATTGTGAAGGGTAGCTGAGAAAGCAGCTCATGTAACAAACTTATATTTTAGAGGTTTAGAGTGGCAAAGTTTATTTTCCACGTATAATTAAGAAGTGTTGATTTCACGATATTTTCACTATGAGCCTCACGTTCACAATGGACAATGTCTCTGGAAAACGAAGGCACAATTTCTAGCACAAAACAAGTCAGTCAACAATTGTTCGACCGAAACAGGAAGAGGATACCGCTGTTATTCTGATTGATGATCAGCGATCAATGATCTTTGTAGTTACTATCCCCGTTAGTGTGAAGGGCGGATGGCAGAACAAGCAAAGTAACCTCGGAAAGCAAAATTCGATGTCTTGTTTGCCGTGCAGGAAACTCTTTTCCAATTAAATTAGCTAGCACTAGCTTCAAAAGTCACCAGATGACGGCATACACTCGTTTGCTGATTGGTAACGAAGTATAATAAAAATATATTTGAATACATTTCTTGCTTCTCCGAGATATTCAGAATAAGTCTTTATACGTCTATATTTGTTGTTAGTCGGCTCTGAGTAAACAGAAAGTGATCCCATTTTTTTGTGACAGTGGTGCCAAAATAATACCATTCGAGATGCCAACAGCATGTTGAGGTTGTCTTTTGCCACTTTAACTGTAAAAAAGACCCAGTCATATTCACTTAAAAGGATAATGTGTGTTTTATAGAGATTTCTCGAGGGTTATTGCAGATGTATTTTAAATCTTAATGGACTTCGATGTGGCTAGATACTAAAGATAATGAAGTGTATCACATAAAACTGGGTAATGCAACAATGGTTTTTCAGTAATTGGCATTGGAAGATAAAAATCTTCTATTGTCTGCTCTTCTATAACTCCTTCGTCTGGCCCCCTCCACTTTCAATCTTTCTGGTTCCCCTGCTGCCTGCCGTTCTGAGGTTTATGGCTCGCAGTTCTTTGACTGCTGAACCATTACCCCAAAGAGCAACAAACTGATCTGCGGTCACACTTTATAAGCTGTCAGCTGAACCGTGCTCCTCCGCCGACAGGTGAGGGATGTTTTCCTTCACCTCTCTGCCTGGCTGTGGGTGTCTCACTCGCTCACGCACACAGTTAAACGCATCTCGTCTCTGCACCTGGGCGCAGCACTTTAGAGATGAAAGGAAGGGGACAGAAGAAGACAGAAGATGAGAGGCAGAGGCGAGCGGGAAACGTGATCCATCATCACAGAGGTCTTTCTTTTCAGTTCTCCAGCTACAACCTCCCCCCACCCCTTCCTCCTTGTTCCAGTGGTGTGTACCTGAATTGAAGAGCATGCGTGAGGCCTTATACCCAAGAATTCCTCAACATTTTACGATGATTTCCTCTGTGTCTTCCAAAACCGTACCAAATGACTGTTGGAAAAAAACCATCACTATGGTCAAACCTATTGAGGCGCAACTGACAGGTTAAGGGAAAAATCATTGCTTGGATTATAAATATTCAAATTTGAATGCAGACCAAGTATTTTTTAAAGTTTGCAAAACAATCCTAAATTCACTGTGCCATTCTTATGGCTTTTTCTTTGATGAGGCCTGGCACCTGGTTGCACTTTTTTTATGTCCACAAAACATGGCAAAATCTGAAAATTCAGAGGGTTGCAGGGTTTTAGCAGACACACACAGACCCTTCTGGGTCATAGATGATGATTGAGGGGGATTGTGTTCTGCATGAGTCTAAATATTGTTTTAAAGTCTTCCTGCCGCTAAGGTTAGTTATCCAACAACCACTTGGTTAAGGTTAGGGAACCACTGCATTTATAGGCTAAATGAACATCCATCCGTCGGTGGGGATAATGGCAGAAACAGCATATAATGTGATGTTTTGTAGTCCCATCCATTCACACTGACATCCCCCTTCTCTGGACACTACTCCCCCCTTTTCTTTGGACAGAGAAAAGTCATGATTACTACATCTGCTAGAGAAATTTGACACTTGAATGTGAAAATATATATTGGGAAACCATTTATCTTAGGAGGACTTCTTTCACCACACCAAAACTACAGAAGCACTATAACTGTTTATGAAACAAGAAACTTGGCCTAAAATACACTTCCTTCCATGATTTTGGTTTGCAAGACAGCTATTGGCCATTTGATCTCGGTGTTGATCCATATTAGCTGTGAACTTGTTTGTGCCTGTGTGGCTGATTAGTGTGCGTTTGATGACGGCTAAAGTTTCTCTCTCTGACTCGTGCCCACCCAGCAGCCATCATGGATAGCTGCTAACAGAAAAGAGGGATTGTGGGAAAACACGGAGGCCTGGGGTTGTCGTGTCACCATCGCTCAGCATCCTTTGGCCCCATTGCCAGTTCGCACACACACACACACACACACACACACACACACACACACACACACACACACACACACACACACACACACACACACACACACACACACACACACACACACACACGTGAAAATGTCCCAGCCATCGTCTTATATGTGACATCAGAAGTCTGACAAAGACAAGCTGGCCCAGCAGTCTCGATTTTAACAAGCTCCAGCTGAGGGCGGACACAGGCCATGGTGATCGTGTGTGTGTGTGTGTGTGTCTGCTGGTACCCATGGTGACACAAGGCAGCCTGTGTATGTGTCTACTCCTTCATTTCCTGTTCCTGTGAGGCAGACTTTCCTCTCAAAGTAACATGGCAGCTCACCGTCGGGGGGCCAATGGGCCTGTTGTGAGTATGTGACAGTGTGTGTGTATGTGTGTGTGTGTGTATGTGCGTGTGCGTGTGCGTGTGCGCGTGCGTGTGCGCGTGCGCGTGCGTGTGTGTGTGTTCTCTCACTATTGGGAATGAAAAGACGTGTACTCAAAAATAAATCAATCGAACTTGTTGCTGATTGAGCCAGGACTCCACCTCTTGGCTCTCCTGGTACCTCTGCCTCTTCTCCCTCTTCCTCCTCTAGCTCTCCTCAGCTGTGAGTGATTAAGTTGAGCCAGGGGGGCGGGGGGAGGAAAGGTTGGAAGGGTGAGAGGAGGGGACAGGGTACTCACTCACTGGCTGAGTAATGGCTTCCAGAGACCCCCGACTCCCTGGCTCTGTGCAGCACGAGGGCTAATCAGGAGTGACGGCTCGGCCCGTTTGGACAGTGTAAAGGCAGCCCCACTCCTGTCAGCCACAGACATGGACAGCCACCCCCCCCCGCCCCACCTCCTTTCTCCCTTAACCACAGGACCCCCACCGCTCGGCTGCTAGTCCCTGCCACAACCATCTGACAGGGTAATGTAAGAAGGAGGAGGGAAAGGACACAGAGAGAAGGAAAAGCCAAAAAAATGAGAGAATAATTCAAGCAGATTTGAGGTTGAGACAGAGAAAAGGCAGCCAGAGAAAAGCGCGCTGGGAGACATATGTAAGGCCTCTGAACAGTGGAGTGTTTTCTGTGGCGACTGTTTGTGCGTGCTTGTGTATCAGATTGACTGTGTGTGTTTGATGAAACCGTAGAGCAGCTGGGGAAACCCATCATGTTCATTTAACAGTACACATCTCAGGCAAAAGCAATACTGAGGTTACTGTACCTATGTGTGTGCGTCGAGGCCTTTGCGTCAACTGTGTGTTTGCGATGGTTACGATGTGGTCTGCTGATTCGTGCTGTTTCCACGGTGATTGGTTTCCATCACGCGTCCGAGGGCTAAACCATCGACAGCGCTCCCTCCTTCCCTGCAACCTGACTTCTTTTCATTTTTCAATTTCACTTTCATCAACCGCTGCCGCCTGTTTTTTCATTCTTCTATTTCCAACCGATGACAGAAAGCGTGTGAAGTGTGAAATTAGAAAGAGCGTGTGTAAATAATGGCGTGTAACACAGAGAACACACACATGAAAAAACGTGTATGAACAAACACACGTACTATTGCATAAGCATGAGACAAAACTCATTACCTTCAAACTGAGCGATCGGAAAAATTGAACCGAATGCAGAGTCCTGCCTCCAAATGACATAATTACATACATAAGATGATAATGGGAATTGTTATTTTTTCATTTCATCGAGTCGGAATTCCGAATATTGTTCAAAAAGAGGCCGTGTTCTATATAGCACAGCCTAAGAAATGTAGTCTGGAGTTTAAGTGTGTTTTTCCGTCCTTTTGGGGTCTCGACGTAAAGAAGCCCCTGTTCTATGTCACTCTTTGGCACATTCTCACACACACACACACACACACACACACACACACACACACACACACACACACACACACACACACACACACACACACACACACACACACACACACACACACACCCCACCTGGGTTTAACCGTCTGACAGAGTGAGATGTTGGCGCAGTGGAGAGCTAGAGAAGGAGGTCAGGGGCGCAAGGGCAGTCAGGTCCCTCAGACGTCCATCAAAATGACAGGTACCCCAGCCTTAAAACTCCCCGACCCACCCCTAAACCTAGTTTCCCTCCATTTGCAGACACATGCACACACACACACAGTGAAATGCCAGGCCTAAAAAGTAGCCCCGCAGCGAAGGAGACCAGCTCTCTGCAATTAGTACATTCTGCGGCCATGAAATCATTCTGAAAATTAGCTCCAGGAAGTAAGAGGTGGGAGACAGAGTCCAAAAGAGAAACAAAAAGAAAGGGGAAAAGGAGTGAGAGAAAAAGAAAAAGGGTGAAGGGAGAAAGAAAGAGTTCTGGATCTCCTCAGCAGTCAATCGGACGGGCCACATGTGCTTGCAAGGCGAGAATGAAGGAATTTAGAATTATCCCAGATAATGACGGCTGTTAAGATTAACAATTAATCCTCTGGCCTCATGACATGTTAGATTTGGATCTGGGGAAACAGCTCTAAGAGGTGCGAAAGGGCTCCAACAAGGACTCAGTCAGCTAAAATACTGTGTGTGTGTCTGTGTGTGTGTTTACCCGGATGAGAGTTGGAAGCACGTACAAGTAGAGATGTATTAGTCAAACTTCCCCACCCCTCCTTTCCATCCCCTGTGTGTGTGTGTGAGTGTGAGTGTGAGTGTGAGTGTGAGTGTGAGTGTGAGTGTGAGTGTGAGTGTGAGTGTGAGTGTGAGTGTGAGTGTGCGTGTGCGTGTGCGTGTGCGTGTGCGTGTGCGTGTGTGTGTGTGTGTGTGTGTGTGTGTGTGTGTGTGTGTGTGTGTGTGTGTGTGTGTGTGTGTGCCTTCGACGGCTGAAGGTGTCCAGGCCCCAGGTCCTGACAAGAGAGGGAACCAGGGTTCGGATCTCCTGACCGAAGAGACCTGCTCTATGTTCTTCATTCGTCCCGGACATGGCTACAACAACGTCTGTTCTATTTTCTCCAGGTCTGCAGCACTCCTGTCGCCCAAGGTTTACCCTGCTGTGACCTTCTGCCATTACACAAACAGCATCTGCCAGCGATCAGCCTCCAACAAGCCCTAAGTAACGCTGGGACAACATTACCCATGTACCACCCCAACCCTCAGGCCAGGCTGTCTCTTAGGCTAAGCATTTGAGAGATAGATTTGGGAATCCCTTGCAGCTGGCCATTTCTACTAACTTTAGAATAAATGGATGTGTGTGAGCCCAGCTGTGGGTTGTTAGTAGCAAACTCAGCTCAGCGGGGAAGGGGCACCAGATGGTTGGATGAAACGATTGAGAGTTGAAAGGAAGAGGTGTAAATCGCAATTAGAGAAGACGTAGAAAAGCCTTTCGGAATGGGAAAATGAGGAGAAATTGCAGAGCGCAGCACAGACTTGATACCAAGCTGAACTTTTCCATTGTCTTTATCCAGCAGTATCCCGCATAGAAATACAAATGATCACATCAACATAGACACACAGTTGCTACCGATTCAATAAATGGCAGTTTCATAAACTGACGTAATGTCTATGCCGATGAGTCTGCATTATATGTGTGAGATGCATGCCCGGTTGTTATGCATCAGTGTGATCGTGACCATTTCTACCTCAACATGTTATTTTCCCATGTACCTCTGCTCTTCTTGGAGAGAAGATTGGAGGACATGCAGTTCCATGATCTGGAATTCAGATCTTGTATCGTTACAACAACATGTGTTTTTTCTTGACATGAGGAGAGTGTGTCAGTGTGTCAGTCAGGCGAAGATCACACGATCGGCTGAGCTACTTATCATGAGATGGGAGGGGTTGGGAATTACCGGGGAGTCAGACAATGGAGGCAGCAGGGGTTTTTGTGGTATCCGGTGGAGCAGCAGGCATTGGGAAATCATGCTCAGGTGAGCAGTCCCACACACACACACACACACACACACACACACACACACACACACACACACACACACACACACACACACACACCATTATTGGACTAACAGTTGGCAAGAGAAGTACCCATCTTGATTAAAGGCTGTATGCTTGTGTGATGTACATTTATGTTGATGACGTGTTTCTCTCACAGCATGTATAGACAACTTTTCCTCGAACTTGCTTTCATGTGTTGTGCCTGCATGTCTCCTGTCTGATTAGCTGCTGATGCTTTCAGGTGTCCCTCGTCCTCCTGTTCTTTAATCAGAGCTAGCTGTCGTAGCCGGAAGGAAAAAACCCTGTTCCAGGAAGTGCCTGCCTGATACTGAGCAGCTGGCCCCGCTGTGCCCTCAGTGCCAATCAGATATCTATTCATCTGAGGAAAAGGAAAACCGCCATTCCCATCCTAAGTCATTCCCAAATCCAGTTCCTGTAGAATCCTGTCCTGAATAGGAGGTGTGGTGTGTTTGTTTGGGGCTTAGTGATTGACCTCTTGTTGATGTGTGTGACAGAAATACACACCGGTTACAGTCCTCGACTCAACACCCATGTATAAAATGTACAGGAATGGTTTTTTTTCCCCAAACAAGTCAAATTCAAGCTGCATCTTAAGTGCACCGTGGGTCATCGAGCCCTCACTCAGGCTCTGAGTGATGATGTCATTGTTAGGAAACCACCATTGGAACAGCAGGAAGGAAAATAAGAGTTGCATGAAAAGAGGGGAAAAGACACAGATTGGAGGCGACGGTTGTGATGTGAATGAATGTTTCTGGGCGCCTTGGCTGAGAGTGTGCCGTGCGGTTGCTGGCAGGCTGAGGGCTTTTTAATAAACAGCCTGTTGAAACATGACAGGAATATTGGGTGAAATCATGGTTGTTTTACTGTGATGACTGCAGTGACTCTCTGGACCTGGGAGACAAAGCAGATGCGGACAGGGTAGGAGCACGAATGTCGGTTTTTATGATTGTCAGTGGTGACACGTTTGGTTCCACCACATTTCGACAAATACCCAATGGTTAAACCACCAAATAGAAGTCCAGCTTGTTTACCAGTCAGGAATCCTTCTGCTTCAAGCAAAGCATCTGAAACCCTCTTACCCCCCACTTTTCCAAAGTCTGACATCCAACTAGCGTCCCCACCTCAAGCAGCAATTATCCAGGGGCTCAAAAGTACACTCTAAAAACGAATTCAGGCGACCTTTCACCTCCACTTAATTAAATGCATGGTTGCAAGATAAAAATGTTAGTTAATTGATTTAGATAAACATTTTAAGTTGCACACATTAATTTATAAGTTGTGTTGGNTCAACTTAATATTGTGTGTAATTTGAACTCTGATTTCTGCGTTAATTCTCTTAAAACAAAATTCAAGTTGTAGTAAGTAATGCAATTGGCTTGATACCTTAAAGGTGACCTATCATGCAAAATGCACTTTTGTACGTCTCTTATACATGAATATGTGTTCCAGGTGTTCCAGGGAACTCACCAAGTGTCAGAAAACACAACTCTCTCTATTTTCCTCCATACCCAAATCTCTTAAAAAGGGGCTGCAACGGATCTGATACAGACTGATCCAGATTTGAACACTTCTGTGACGTCACAGAAGTGGCGCTACGGCTATTGGGCCAACTCCACCAATCAGGAGGAGACAGCCACGGACATTGCCGTTCGAAAGCGCTGGAGACGCTGTAGTACATATGCCAAGCCTGTAGATGGTGCTGTTCTCACAGAATCAGCCCATGAAAAGACAGTGTTAAATTGAGCGAAATGAGGAATGGCTAAAATGCATGATCTGTTTGGTATTTTGAAAAATAAAAAGTATTAAATTTGCCTTATATAGGTATGGTGCTACACTATATTATTCAAATATAGCATGATAGGTCCACTTTAATTGTTATACACCTCGAGTTAAGGATTTCAAGTCCACTCCCACTTAACATGCCTGAACAAGTTCCGACAATTAAGAAAAATAGAAATATACAAAGGACATTTTAAGGTGAGTGTCATCTTTTGTCATTCAAATACAGTAGATAGCCTTGTAGTTGCACTGTATAGGCAAATTGCTGTTTGACCAAAATTAGCAGCCTTTGAACTGTGAATAGTTCTGTGAGAGGATACAAAGTATTGTCTTTAAAGCTAGGCTAAATGAAATGCTCGTTGATACTATGGGCACTTGTAAATCTCTATAACTATGTAAATGTATCCTGTAAATATAATGTATGATGTCCTTTATTGTTTTATGTTTCATGTGGAACCTATATGCTGCAGGTCTCCCTTGAAAAAGAGATCTTTGATCTCAATGGGACCAATCTGGTTAAATAAAGGTTTGAAATGAAATTAGAGGCTACTGTGAGAGTAAAAATACTTTGGTTACTATTGTGATATCGCTTTTTATTAAAAATGAATCTCATGAAGCAGATCAAGGACATGCTTCTTGAGATAGGATCGTTATTTAGAGTTGTCATTGAAATGCAAGTTGTTGGCAGTCACCCATTCAGAATATATTAATTTAGGTCATTTCTCTTTTTTCCCTTTTTCAAAAATAGCACAATACAATTGAAGTACGCAGAGAACTATAGCCATCCGCTGCCTTGTCGTGTACCTTGGAGAAAAGGAAGAGGACCTTTTCAAGGATTTTAGCGACGTAATTAAAAATCTTGAAATAAAATAAAATCCATGGGCACAGGACAAAAGCACTGCTCTCTGTCAGTTACATTTTGAAGCATATTGCACTTTTGGCCACACCCCAATCAATAATATATTAGCAACGTTCAGCATGGATAGGTGTTGACAGCAATGGCATGGAAAAAGGATTCAGTTCAAATATTGTATGGAACCTGCAAAAAATACAGTTGTGATTGACTAAATCTGCCCACATGCATGTAAACACTAGGCAAAGTACTCAAAAGCACCTTTGTGTGTCTTCAGGACCACATTGCCATGACGACACACATGCAGACTCAATAGGTGAAAACAATGCCAGTGTTGCTTTAGCAGCTGGTAATAATGGCTCTTTATTCGCTAAGAGTGACAGTTTAAAAAGTATGCAATTACCTAATTCATTATCTCTTATGCGCTAACCTATTATTTAATGTGCTTCAAAAGGACATGAATATCACCTTCATCAGTGACCGGTCCACCCCAGGATCTGACCATACGATGGCAACCATCGTGGTCGAGGGAAACAAATGAATGAGCAAGTATTCTGCGTTAAATGTGTTCATACTGTTTGAAATAATGACTGTCTGCAGTGTAAACATCTTTGTTACATCTTTTGTCAAATTGATGTGTGTGATCTGCAGATTGGTGGCCATTGAGAGTTTCTTTCTGTAGTTTTACAAAAACTTTACAGATTTTACATATTTGGCACTGGTTTTAAATATACAAATGCCTCTAACTTCGTTGTGATGGCAGCATGTATTTGATGTGTCCCCATTTCCCATGGTAATATGGCTAATGTGTTTATTTATTATTTGTGGGGCAATTTAAATTTGTGTTATTTATCTTTTTTTTCAAGATTTAAATGAAGCTCAGCGCAAGTTCTTTCAGGAAGACTAGGTGTATATACATTCACTCCACAGCTGCTTATAATCAGCTCATCACAGGCGTTCTCTTTAACCTATTACATTTCACCTCATTCTCCAGCAGCCAATCAACGTGCTGCAGCCAAACTATAAAATGGTTCTCCTCTCTCCTACAGTCAGCTGTGATTTCAGGTGTTCATGCACCTTATCATATGGTGTCAATAAATGTTCAAACTAAATGAATTCTCTCCTGATTGAAACATCATGTGTTGAAATAAACAACTGCAGTTCAAAATAAAAAGTGAATTGCCTAATATTTTTGTTGTGGAATCCATTAATTTCTTTCTTTAAAGGAAAAAACATGAAAAAGCTAAGAAAAAAAACAATTGAATACAATATATTTGGAGCAACTTAATTTATAAATGGTTGTCAACTTAAAAACGTGTGTGTTCACAATGATGGTAATTAAGTACATACAACTTAAAATTCCTTTTAAATCATGTGGTAAAACAAGTTGGAACAACTTAATTTTTGGACTAATCAACTTAAAAACTTGTATGCCGAATGAGGGTAATTAAGTACATACAACTTAAAATTATTTTTAAATCATGCGGTAAAACTAGTCGGAACAACTTAATCTTTTGAGTAATCAACTTCAAAACTTGTGTTTATAATACCAATTATTAAGTAAGTGGTAATTAAAAACACCTCTGATTGTAGAGGAAAAGCCTTCTCCCCTAACTCAAATAACTTTGTTGCTTTAAGACAATTTCATTAGAAGTTGTCTCAACTCAATAAAAATCGATGCAAACTGTTGCGTTGATTTTCTTTGTTGAGCAAAGGCATTTGTTTTTAGAGTGTAGGGTGTAGGCAGGATTATGACTTTTTTATTCTTTACAGAACTACTTCTATCAGTATTTATTTATAAAAACAAGAGAAAAGCTGCTACAAGAGACTGTAGAAAAGGTTGCTCTACTATCCATATTTGCACAATTTCTGTATGTAAGTCAACTTCTGGATGGCAAGTTTCTTACAGCTTTGAGTTTAATGTAAAATCTGTAAACCTCTACCTTCAGACGGGTTCAAGCCCACCTGGCCTTTAATCGTACTAAAAAGTAATTGTTGAAACATTGAGTTGGATGAAGTGTGCTGACATTGACCAAAAAGCACCTTTTTTGCATAGATTTATTTGCACAAATTTGACTGCTACATATTTTTTGTAGTGTATACGCCCCAAACAGCCATGTCCTGCCTATACAGATTTTAGCTTTAATTATCTAGCAGTACCTTACTGACTGTGGCCATCAGAAACAGATCCATCTGTTTTGAGTCTACTCACATTTTTTCAATAACATTGTGTGCAATCACCACCAATAAAATGGTCTTTCTGTTTACTCTGACCACACCTTCAGGCTCTCAGCTCCTACAATGTATGTAGTCACTCATTGTAGGTGTCTCTGCCATGCAAATGCTTAAGCCATGCAAAATAGAACAAAACAGGCTTTACCAACCAATCCCCCCATGGCACTAAATGCTTTCAAAGGCAATTTGGAGGACAGAGAGGATGCTGATGTGAGCAGAAAGTAACCTTGCCTACCCTGATCCTTCAACAGACGTATTATGCTGCTGTTAGGGTGAGGGGTGAGAGGTTAGAGGTGAGAGGCAAGGGGGAGGATGCAGTGCTGCATGGGAGGGGGCTTGACTCTGGATGACGGCTCTCTCCCTCATCCGTAGACCAGCTGCCCCTGATGCGTACACACACACATATGCTGACATTCATGCATAAGCACACTCAACACATTAACCCACTCAACCTCTTTCCCCCCAAGCTCCAATCACTGCCTTTTTTCAACAAACACTTTTTTCAACATTTGATGCCAGCATTATTCATCATTTTCTTCACGCAGGTGCTTAATGTCTTTGCTACATCTGTCCCGCAGTCTCAGTTTGACATTTACCGAGTCTGATGCGGTCTGTGTGATGGCTGACAGGTTGTATTGTACAAGCGCAAGTCTCTGTTCAAAGGTGACAAACGGCACTTGAGGTGAAGCTCGTACTGGCTGTTTTCGGTGCGACTACAGAGCGTCATGCCTCTGCGACGTTGAGCGAGCAGCAACGGGTGCTGAAAGGCTGTGAGAGGTACAGGCCTACGGGGCAGATGTTAAACACACTGTGACTGAGGGGAGACAGGGCGAGAGACGGGGCTACTGTCAGAGCCTGACCGCAGCACAAAACTGAATAAAAAAACAACCTTCCAGCACCTGCCATGGAGAACAAAATATGGTTGAATCATTTGTTTCATTGTGTTAAAGAAAGCAAGTTTACTTTCAAGATCAGGCCTCAAAGTGTGAAACATCTGCACACTGAGTCAAGTCTAATCAACGTGTGATCAAAGTTCGCACATCGTTGGCGAAAAGACTACGATTTCCTTCCCACCGTTGCGATGTAGGTCTGAGCCGTCAAGGTGATGAAAATAAGCTCAGGCACTGATCCGTCAGCCCGATCGACACGTGTGCTGGCCCGTGAGCGAAGATCTCTCCTCCTCCTCTGTCATCTCTCCGTCTCTCCCATGGTTTCCTTCCATGGTTTATTATTACGATATAATCGCTTCCATCTGCCTGTCAAGCCACCGGGTAGACCGAAATCAGGAACAAAAGACAGTGAGAAAAAAAAGGGCAGGAGGGATTTTTCTCTCCAATACAAACACATCTCCTCCCTCCCCTCTCCTCCTCTCAAAGTCCCTCGTCAGACCAAATCAAAATGCTGCAGAGTCACTTTACTCTTTCTGTCCGGGATATTATAATTCAGCATGACTTCTGGACAGCTTCATGCACAATTAGGAATTCAGCGACTCTGGGCAGGAAAATGTGATTCAAATTAGTGCTGTATTACATTACTGTTTACTTATGATCTCTCCTGCCTCTCAGTTTCTCTTTGAGGCCGCTCTCTGTATGCGAATGTGTTTGGATGCATGAATGCACTTACACGTATGATGTGTACACATACCCAGCGGGAATTTATTCATACAGGGAAGTAGTTTGCAATTCCTTTAAACTCACAGCATTGTCAAGGAAGTTGTAGCTAGCAACACAAACACATAACAACTTGCGATGTAGTTCTACTCCCAAATCACATGGCAACGACCGGTAGCAATCAGCTGTGTTACAAACAAGCGTTTGATGTGAACATCTTGGGTCAGCAGAGGGGCGACGGGATACTCACTCACAAACCACACAGGACCCCCAGTCCTCTGATCTCCAATCAGATTAGCCCATCGTCGCAATTACAGCCAATCAAAGCCGATTAAATCCAATTATGACCAATTATGGATAATTAGAATGCCCCGGAGATTGATAGCTCAGAGAGATGGGGCAGCAGGCTGTCACATTCAAGAAACCATGACACTCAGCGGTTTTTTTTCTTTTTCTGCTGAAGTCGTTCACTCCATCTCTGTCCAAGGCAAAGTGCTGGAACTTTTCAAAGGATGCCTACAGACTTCAAAAAGACTTCACGATAATTCAAACTAAAAATACACTTTAAATAAAACAGGACCGAGCCTTATTCTTGCTGGCCCATCTGCGTTCTCTCCTCCATTACTTGCAAATTAGGGAGGTTCCCAACTGGAACACTGAAATGACTGACCACCAATCTGCAGTGCACTGTTAGTACTGCCAGTTCGAGATGGTTTTCCTTGCTGCTTTTTTAAGATGTTTGACCACTTTGATTGTCAGCCATTTACCACAAAAATAATCTACTCTTTCGACAGTTGGGTATTTTGGTAATGTGGTTTGCAAGCTTCTGGTAAAAGGAGGCAAAGACCTGCTTTCATTCCCACTTCCAGATCATTTTAAGAGTGAGGTTTTAAAAAAATATCAAATGCAGTACCTGTGTGTTTTTTGGGGCTTCCCTGTATGTTGAATGTTTTCGCAGTAGTTCAAGCCCTCTCACTGGGTGCTATGGAATGTCTATGGGTTGTGTTATTGTATGGCTTTGAGTTTCGGACTGCCAGGGTGTTGATGTTTTGCTTGGATTGATACGAGATATATGGATACAAATCTCCATGATTTAGACATTGTGCAGACATGGAGAAATGTGGAAATTTAAACAGGTCTTCAGTTTAAAGTCCTGTTGACATTCTCGAGCTCAACAGGTCCATCGCGTTTGTCCATCAAACCGCATGGCTGCTGTCAGTCAAAAGGTCAAACTCTGACCACGTCCTGCCCCGCCTCTTGTTATCATTCAGTCCACTCGAGGTAGTTACAGCACAGCCTTTCATTTCAACAATTCTGTTTTCCATTGAGCAATTGATGTTATCGTTTTGATTCAAATCACTGCTCAGATTTTGGCTCTAATTGCTGACAAAGAATAATGAGGCCTGTTCCAGAAAAAAAAAGGTTCAGCCAAGATAAAGTGCGGGCCCTATTCTTTTGCTGTTTTGAGCATTTCGAAGATTGAAATAATTACTACAACATACTCACGTAATGTAAAAGCTTTCTTCTGTTTCACTGAGTCAGATTTCAGATAGTGCCTGCAGGGTTTTCTCTTTGCATGGGAGTTGAGCATGACTGAAAGAACTCAATGCTACGTGGTGACCAAACTTTGGATGAACCCCATCATCGTTCATTAGGTCTTTTTTATATTAATCAGTCTTTCTCTGCATTTCTTTCTTCCTTCGTCACACTTACACTTAGTTCCAATTCTGTTTCCTTTTTTTCTGTTGGGTTATATAAGTTCATATATGTGTGTTTGGGGCGGGGTGGGGGGGTTCAAAGGAAACATGGAGGATAAACAAACAGACTTTGCAGAACCATAGAAGGCTCTGCACTGACTGCCTCGCTCAGATTGACTCTGCCCTGGTTTATTTGTCTATGTCACTGAGATAAACATCACAGTAACCCTTCGACAAGAAAAATGAACCCACCAGAGGATAGGCACTCACACTGGTGAGCAGAAAACACTCACACATGTATCCTTGTACATGCTCAGATGTTGCACCAACAAACACACACTCTCTATTTTACATACACTCACACATTCCTTCATGCCTTCCCTGGCCCCTGCCATGAAGAGACCTCTGTAAGAGCTGTCAGTCAATGCCGGTCACCATGGAAGTGACTCGAGCTCGTAACAAAGACCCTTAAGAGTTTCTCACAATGCAAAGAGAAGGCACACTGAGAAACATAACAAAGAAGAAGACAGAAACAGACAGTGAGAGACTCACCGGGAGACACATAAATGCTTGCGAGGCACAGAGATTGACTGACTGAGCGAGTGAGACGCCATGCAGATGAAGATGGATTGAAAGGACGTGATGGACAAATGAGACAGAAACATATTGAGATAAAGAGGTTGGAAGGCAGAGTTGAAGTTTGCTAATAGAGAAGCTGGAGAGACAGAGGAAGCAGATTTTCTTCTGTTGCTTGACATCCATACCAAGCCTCATTAAACACTGCTGGAAACCCCTTCCCCAATAACACACACATAAATGTATGCAGCGCACATGTACAAACAACAATGTTTCAGAAAAAAATTCTGTACATTTTAGAGGTTGAAGGCCAGTGTGGGTGGTGGGCTGAGGTGGCAAAAACAGCCAGAGGGAGCGTGAGACAGTGGGTCAGGAGGTGAGGGGTCAACGGGTGCAAAGGGGGCCGGGGCAATGGGCCTGTGGCTACGGGGTCAGATGGGTGTGTAGGCCGCGGGCAGAGTGCCAGGCTGAAAGGCACTTGGGTGGGCTTACTTTGGGTCCGATGGGTGAGAGGGGCATGGAGTGGAGTGCAGAGGCCCAGAGGGTAAGGGTGGGGATGCACACTGGGAGAATTCCTAAAGCAAACTGAGCATCAAAGTAACTCACCCGTGTAATGTTTCAAAAATGCAGAAACTCTAATAAAATCTCACCCAGCAGCTTTTGCAGGAATTTGGGTGGACCAGCTTTACAATGAGCAAAACTCATATTAGGAATGTGTCCACGGACAGAGGAAGATAAGGGGTCACAGAAGGATTTAGTATGCCCAGTACAAACAACCCTCAAACTGTCAGTCTCTCTTCCGCTCAAACAAAAACTGAAGTCCTTCTCACACAACCCTGGGCCTATTTTGACCCAGTTTACACAACTTTTCCTTGACTCTGAGAGACAGAACTGAGAAGCAGTCAAGCTGCTCCTTTAGACCCTGTAACACCGTGATAGAAAACAGCGCAGAGCGGTGACAGACAGAGTGAAAGGGAGAAAGAGAGGGGAGGAGAGTGAAAAAAGGCAGAGGCCTTCAGTGGAAGAAAAAAATACCCTCAGAGAAAGAAAGAAATAAAGAGACTTTTTTTGAAAAGGGACTGATGACGGAGAGCCAAAGTGAGGAAGAGGAAGGGGAGGCAAAGAAGAAGGAGAAAGAGCGAAGAGCATTGCAGAAAAAGAGAAAGAGGGAGAGTTAAAGAGATTACTTTCAGGTTCAGAGACACTCTTTCTGGCTCCTTACTGGCTGTCACTCAGTGCCTGGCTCCTAGGGGGAGGGACGGCTGGCTCTCATTGGTGTCATTCACCTGTCAATCGGCCTGACAGGCGGACCATAGGGCCCCATGTTGTGGTGCGGAAACTGTCTGTCAGCTACGCAGCAGCTGCGTATGACTTCATCCAAGATCAGGTTTTGCAACACGCATACACAAACTGTGTGTGTGACAAAGAACATACATGTTGAATTTGCAAATTCTAACTATGGGAATAACATCCCGTAAACACCTTTTGCTTCGAAACAACACACACACACTTGCATTAAGACTCACAACTTGACTCCCTGTGGATTGCACCTCAAGGCCTTGCCAATCCCCTGCCTGTCCTCCCCTCCACTTTGCTCCCCAAAAGCCCTTGTTACTGGCCGGACGACAACCCAACGACATCTGCACACCAGAACACACACAAACACAAATACATCCGGACATTCGACAGCTGGACAGTTAGACAGCCAGAGAGGAAAGACAGATTTGTGCATACATCTTAGCTGTAATTAGCCACACACACAAACGCAGAGGGAGATTGGTACATGACTAAACTGCGTATCGCTTACCTTCACACACACACACTTGCACAGGACACACACATAGCTCTCATAGAGAAGGCTTTGGCTACGAGACAGCACCCATCTGTTTTGAGCTCATTTAACA
Organism: Notothenia coriiceps; assembly: GCF_000735185.1. Classification (NCBI taxonomy): domain Eukaryota; kingdom Metazoa; phylum Chordata; class Actinopteri; order Perciformes; family Nototheniidae; genus Notothenia; species Notothenia coriiceps. The sequence goes on from NW_011369951.1 coordinate 2,418,892, forward strand.
TGGTCACTAAAACAAAGCAGACAAAGTCCCGTCTTGTGGATAATGATGAAGTGACTGTCAACTGAACAGCATGTCTGGCTTTCGTGTGTTTGATTTACTTTCTATTGGTTCATGCAGCACAATGCGGCGCTTTAGTGGGAACATCGGCACGTTTTAATCACTGAGATGAGAGCTTTTGTTGTATACTTGGAATGACTAGAAGGTTTGAGAACTGCTTACATTCAAATTGTGTACATTACATATTGTAATGATATTTGTAACATACTAAAAAAAGATCTGACTTTATGTTTCATGTAAAAAGTTGCAGTTCAGTTTGTTACAATCAAGATTGTTGCCATGGTTCACTCATCTTAATGCACAGGTAATGAACAATACAATGTACTGTATCATGTAAAGTTTCAGTACATACAACATTGGATTTTTACAATATTATATGCAGTTGGGGAAACACATGTACTAATGTACTGGGCTTTTTGCTACTTTATGCCTTTTAACTACATTTAATAGAGAAGTATTGTACTTTTACTCCATTGTTACATCCTTATAGTTAAAATCATTCTATCAGATGTAATGCATTTGTATTTAACTACCCAAAAGCATACAAAGCATTAAAACTTGACATTTTCAATCATGTAACCATCAAAGTGCTGCTTAAAAACGTAATTTATAATATTCAAGTAAATTCATAATTGAATTCTGACCAAAGACATCTATGCGTTTTGATAAGAAGAGTTTTTTTTTTTTGAAGGCAGCAGAGCGAGTGTGTCATTTAATACTTGAACATTTTGGAGATACTGGTACTTTATTTTCACAACTTTACTCCACTGCATTTCCGAAGCAAATATTGTACTTTTCATTTTAAACTCATGTAAAGTTTACATACAAATATATCTTTGTTATATATTATGTTTTTAATTAGACTAGTACTTTTGTACTTTTGAGTTATATTTTAAATGCAGGACTTATAATGGAGTTCTATATCGCTGTATTGCTACTTCTTCTCAAGTAAAATATAAGAATAATGTACATCGTCGACTACTGGAATTTTCTATTTTAATTTGGTATATGAGATCAGGCTTGTGTACACACACACAGGCTCACATGTGTGTTCATGCAGACACACACCACACACACCGCAGAAGGGGAAATGGGAACTGTTGAACCATATCATTGTGACAGCTATTATGACGGATGACTGTATCATCTCAGAGAGGAAATCCCTCTTTCTCTTTGCTTCCATCTTCTGAAGTCTGATTACTCTGTCTCTCTCCAGCTTGTTTCTGATTTTCTGTATTGGGGTGAAAAGGCGACATTTCAGAGGTTACGAGGGAAAATAAAGCCATTAAGCACATAGGAACACTTACATTTAAAACTTAAATATATATAAGAAAAAAGATAAAACATGCCTGGGTATTGCCAACAGGAAATCTAAGTGTATCTAACTTCAATTTGTCTTCTCGGTAAAGTAAGACGCAGATGATGAAAAGTCGTTTTTTCTTTGAATAGTAGTATTTTTTAAATAACTTTGGGGTTTTATCTTGAATTCATCACTGATTGCGGGTCATAGTTTAGCCAACTATTTATTTACACTGGTAATTAGAGAGGGAAAATGCTTATTGTCTTTGTATAACCCCATTGATCTTGGGTGTACACCAATCAAACACAGGCACGCAGACATCCTTTGTGGAAGAGAGGCAGCTCTGCTGAATGTCCCTGCCTCTGTCTGTGATGTGTTGCCTGCTGACAGTTTTGTGCATATGCGAAAGTAGCCAGGAGGCTGTTCATGCAGCATGGCGGGCCACAGATTCTTTGAATGCCTCGCATGGATGCTCAGAGCGTTCAGAATGGTTGCCCGGACACTGTTGCTCACAGTTACATCTCATTTGGATCACATAAGGTTGCTACCCACAAAAGAACATCCTCCTTTTCATCATACTGATATTATCTCTGAATTGTATGTCTTGATGTATCAGATGAACGAGATCAGGCTGATGAAGTTAAATCTGTACTCCTACGGTTATGACCTTTAGAGTAATACAAATGATATAAAGCATGGACAAATCCAACGATTTCTCATAAGAACTGCTGAGTGAGTGGGAATGTTTGACCGCAGATACAATCAGAGAGCAGCGAGCCTTTTGTACAGATTTCTCGTTCCTTTCTTCTTTTATTTTCCTCATCTGTTTATCCTCCCTGGTTCTGCAGCTTAAAGTGATGTTGTTATTCCAGATGGCTTGGTTCTATATTGAGAACAAACAAGAGGAATACTTCATTGAAAATGGGAAAATATGTCAGCATGCGGACATCATTATGGCAGCCTAGATCATTTAAGCGCCCCTAAAATTACCTCCAGGCCTCAAGGAGAAAAATAATAAATGTGTGTGTGTGCCTGCCTGAAGGCTCACATGTATGCCTCCACATCTGCACAGGACTCAGATGTGCAGATTTCAAACACATGCCTGCCTGTTTCTCAGAAACCTTGATAGCAAATCATATCTAGCGCTAAACCAATTAGCTTTACATCTGGCTTAGAAGCTTAAAACCTGCAACAACGTGGAGATAAAAAGAAAACACAAGACAAAGTGAGACACGCAGTCTCCAAGGCAGAAACCAAATACACAGCAAGATGTATGTTTTACATTCGTCCTCTGCTCACTGTTTTATATCACTCAGATTGGTGTAGAGGAGCCACTCTCCACGAGGGACTCTGTATCTCCCTAAATCTGCCTCTGGTGGGTCCTGAAAGTGCCGCTGTGCCAAATGAGCAGCGTAAAGCATGCCCCAAGGCATGGCCCAAAACGACACCCAAACAGCAAATCTGTCAGCCCATGAGCCAAGGCACTAAAACATGAGTGCAGCCGAACCGTTGGGTTTTATGGCCTACAACTCCCAGTCACAAGCCCTCTAATGCCCCGTTTAACAAGCTGAAAATCCTCCATTTATTCCCACTTCATCTCCCTTTAGGAGCTCCTCCATTACCATTCACAAACAAAGGCTGGCTGGAATACACTCCACGTAGCGCTTATGTGCTGGCATACGGTGTTAATGCATGTGAGGGAATAGATGGCGCTCCATGTTTGCGTGTGTTGCATTCATGCATAGCGTCAGCAGGGGGAAAAAAGCTTTGCATACAGAAATGCTATCATCAATGGCAACTAAACCTGAACTCATAACATTTTCCTGTATGCATGCAGGCCATCGAGCTGAGTAAGTGGAAAGTAGAATTAGGACAGGGAAGTGAGGGCGAAGAAGGAGAAGAAGAAGAAGAGGGAAGTGAGAGAGAAGAAGGAGAAGAATGAAGGAATGAGATAGTGCTGTGGGGTCGAGGGGTTCAGGGGAGGATAGGGGTCACTCTCCCCGCTCTCCCATCATGAACACAGCAGATTGGATGAAGTCTTCATCAGCGTTACACTCCACCAGTCACAGTCCTGTGAAACCAGCACCGTGTCCCCAGTACACACACACACCTCCTCCCCATTCCACAATGGTGTCACTCATGGAGGCCGAAGAGACACAGGGAGTGCTCCATCATGGGTATTAGCTATGGGGATTAGTTGCTTTAAACAAGAGAGGAGGGGTGTGCTTTTGCAGCCTATCATGTAACAACCGCAGATTAATATACCTTTGAAGTTTTGTCTCTATTTATGAGTTGTATTTCCTGTTCAAATTGGTTTGTAAGAACCGTAATCTTGTACCACCGGCAGGACAAACACTCTGGATTGCTTATATAAAACAACTTTCCCTATTTCTATGCATTTAAATCCTTTCCAGGTGTGTATTATAATTTAGTTTCATTTTCATCATAGGTTTACCACTTTCTATTGAAGTGGTGAATTATTTCCACTTTGTTTCATTTTACTACACATACTGTGGGGTTCTATTTTACTATCTCTGGGAGAAGAAATTAAATACATTTTAAATGCACGACACAAAATAGCAATGAAAGCCCGGCAGTTAGCAGATCTGGCTGGCTGAAGGGTTATTTTTTCCTGTGAGGTTTTGTTTGCTTGTTTGTTTTGCTACTTTTCCACCCTGAAATACGGGGATGGAAGCATGCAAACTATACCGTCTCAGTGGTCTAACGAACCAGTGGTCTTGGAGCTGGCAACTTTCGCTGCAAATTGTTTTTCCTTCATAAAACCTTCTGTTTTCCTCTAGTCAAGCATGGCAAATCAGGGGTCATCATCATTAATATGTTCGCATGCCAAATCCAGCTCTACAATCTCAATTTAAGTCGGCCGATTAACACTGAAACGTTCCGTTTGACTGTCGATGGAAAATTGTAATTATAAGTGAAGAAGTGTGGAATGAATATTAAAAGATGGCCCAAACAGGAGTTGTCAAAATTGTAATTGCAAAAAGTGGGAATTATATTTCAACTAAAAGCATAGACTGGATTAGCTACCCTGATTTTCACAAACACACCAACAACTTGTTTTTTTGTGTTTATATCTTTGGGAGGACATGTTTATGTTCGACACCGTGACGGGACTAGAATTCTCCAGGGTGCTATGATGTGGACAGGAAACTCTGAATCTCTCTCCCCGACAAACATCGAACACATTTTCCCTCTCCTAACCCAGTGCTCTAAAATAACAGCTTTGACACGATCTGCGCCGGGATGCAGGTAACTCGAGAGCAGCCGTTTCTCGAACACGGAGCGCAGAGGAATCCTGTGGCTGTGAAAGAGGGGCAGTCAAGGAACCAGGCCACACTGAGGCGGGTAGATATCCTTGGGATGGATGGTATATAGGGGGCCTATACAGGACCCTCTGGACCTAGGCCCCTGGTGAGATAGACCCAGGCCATCTGGAAAGGGTAGCTGCCAAAGAGGCTGACAGGGCAGCACAGTGTTTTTTCCACAGCATTCACCACATGTCCCTTACAGTGACGATGGAGGGGACTTGGATTTTTGGTGGTCTCGGTGGTGGCACAAGCACACACACAATATCCTTTTCCCGTCTCATGGTCACAGAAGTGCAGTCAGGCCTCTGTAAACATCTGTCAGCCATTGCCTTCCTCGCCCCCTCCTTCTCCCCAAACCCTAGCAATTCAGCCTGCTCTTTGACCTTTCGTCTGAAGAAAGAGCAACTGTGAATTTCTGCCAAAAAACTAGCAAAGAATTCAATACTTTGACAACTACCTTACCTCAAAAGGGGAGACAGATGTAACTGAATGTCTGTATATGGATTAATAAGTGTTATCATAACAGAGAAATAGTCATTTGGCTCTGGGTTCACAGTCCAGCAAAGAGGACTTAGTTAGTTAGGGATTACTAAAGAATGTGATGAAGTGGAAACCCCCTCTGGGTATTTACAAACGTTTACATACTATACACTGTAAAAAACGATTGAAGTTCCTAGCTTGCATAAGAAATTAAAAGTACTTTTACTGCTAATTGGCAAAGTTGAGGTATTTCAGATGGACATTTCTGTTTAATTTTAGGACCTTTTTTAAGTGTTTAATGTAACACTTATGTATGTATATGTAATCTTTTGTAAATAACCAGAGGGGGTTTCCACTTTTTCACATTCTTTGGTAATCCCTAAGCTAATGTCCTAAAATTAAAAATAAATGTCCATCTGAAATACCTCAACTTTGCCAATTAGCAGTAAAAATACTTTTCATTTCTTATGCCAGCAAGGAACTTCAATATGTTTTGTTTACAGTGTATATAATGTTTGAATCAAACAACATTTAGATTGTATTCTCTTTTTGGTTATGTTAGTTTATTAATATTTTTCTGCAGTCTCTGCTCTTCCGTCAGGGGATCGAGACCTTCACCATAGCCCTGTGGACACAGACCAGAGCCCTCATCTCTCCCACTCCTCTCTCTTTCCGGACCTCAGGTTTACTCTCCCTCCCTCCCACCTCCTGCTTCCACAAGCCCCCACAGGCCTCCCTCCCTCCCCACATCAATTACAGCCAATACCCTGTAGCGCAGGCCCCTCCCTTTGTGACCCTGGGGGTTACCGAGGGAGGGGGGTCAGAGGTCGTTCTCCCCACTGCTACTCCAGGCATCTCTCAGAAGTCGAGTCTGTGCATCTGAATCCCCGCGGCCAGGGGAGACAGGGATCCCCCCTTTTTAGACAACAATGGTTTGTTCCTATCGCTCATCACAACAAGATAATTGTTTCCCCTGAATATAAACCACATATGGAATTTTGCATCTCATTATGTTACCATACGCTTTCCAAAGTCACAATGCAACTAATAGCAAAGCTTATAGCATATTTTTAAGACCCCTGTATCACATGGTGCACATTCTTACTGCAATGCCATTGTTGGTTAAAATGTAAGTTTTGGTTTAGTTTCTACAAAAATAATTTCGTATAATTTTCAACTATGTAATTAATGTAGACGTGTTCAAACTAGAAAGGCACCATTAGAACATAAACCTACTGCGAGACCATACCTTAACTCACATTGTTGACTAAAGTAAACATGTATTTGTATATCCGCTCTGTGATGCAGAGTTGCTCCAAAATGTATGGGTTCTTCCTTGGCCCTTTTTACACTAGAATAACTGCAGATTGTCCATAAATCTGCTGAAAAACAACAAACAGACCAACTAAAACAAAGAAAAAAATAGTACCTTTGGTGGATTTAAATGTGTTAAAACGTTGCCATGTGCAGCGTGTTTTGGAGACCTATCAATTAACCAAATCAAATCAAACTAGTGCTAATTATCACGATTTAAAGACACATTTTAGTTTTACCAAAACATTGAACTTTACACCTTAACTTTCTGAAGCCACCTATGTTCCTATCAAACAACAAAAATATGAATATGGAAAGCTTGCACCGATAAAAATCAATGAGTAATAGGATAAAAGGGTTTTACATCTGTTTCCTGGAAGATAGTGAGTGGGTGCCTTGCTGAGAAAAAGCGTTAGTATAATCAATTGTAATGCCTTTACATTCATATTCTCGTAAGGGGACGTGAGCAATCCTCAATACTTCATGTTTACATTTTGTAGCTATTTCTATGCGCTTTGAAACACTTTAAATGTATTATTAATTTTAATAAAGATATTAAAAAAGTGAAATTTGAAATCAATGTAGTGATTCAGAGGTAAATCTAACTCAATGGCCAACAGTGAAAGGATGTAGCACACAATCAAGCTGCTTAAACAGCAAGTCGATGAGTCAGGTCATTTCCCGTTTTGACTTGGACCTCGGTCTCGCAGAGCAAAACTGTATTTCTGTCATAGTACCCAGACTTTCACAGTGTCAATACCAGACACATTATCTCTAATGGGGGAGTCTGAGGGTGGAGGGAAGAGGAGACAGGAGAGAGAAAGAGAGAGACGTGGAGAGCGTAGAAGCACGGTCTCTCTATTGATTAACTGGAAGAGGACCTCCACCCTCTCCTGTCCAGACATATGGGGTAATAAGGACCACTCTTCTCCACTGCCATCCCCCTCTCTCCTCCTCTTCTCTCTCCTCCTCTTCTCCCCTCACCCCAGCTAGAAAGCCTTTTAATCAGCCCCCGGGGGAATACATGGATATGATATGGGAGAAAAAAGGAGGGGAAGAAAGAGGGAGGAAAAGGAGACAGGGTGAGAGCAGTCCATTAGTGAAGTAGACACAATAGCTACAGGAACAAAGTGGGCACATGGATGTTTCCTTCAAACACAGAAAAGGCTTGAGAACACACACATCCTGTATGCTTTCACTCACTTTAATGAACAGAAATGAATATACGTTTTGGTCCCTTTACTTTCTTCATCAAAGATACACCTAAGATTTGCAGCACTACGTGATTGCGTGCAGTCTGAACACAACTGAGCTGATATTGCTCCAAAGTTACCAGGTCACATCATACAGGATCTGTTTTTCTGCTCGGCCGGGGACATTTTCCTCTTTTTATGTAGGGCCTTTCTGTTTTCTTTTCCAAGGAGAAGGCTGCCAATCTCTGCGCGCCAGACCGACTTTATCAAGGCAGCCATCTCAGTCTCTGACATCAAATCCACAACTGCTTCTCAAGCTGAAAAAAAGTGAAAAAGAAAATCTGTCAGCGCCTCGCCCTACTGCTGGCCTCTGAGCGTCTGGACTCATGAGAGATGGTGAAAGAAAGGGAAGGAGGGAGGAGAAAGTGAGGATGAGCTATAAAAATATGTGCGGTTAAAACAGCTTTGATATTTTACGAGTAAGATGTTCATAATGATGTGTGCATTCAGCAAATAGCCTTATGGAGCTGCATAATTCAATAACTAAACCAATGGTTCAATTGTACCCTAACAGGTCAGGCTTTATAATCCACAAAACCTGGATGCCAGCGCCCCCTCGTGGTTAATGTGTCACTAACACATTTGGACCAAACAATTACTTTTCCAAAAATATAAGTACGCCTGAGAGACTGTAAATGGAAATAAAAGTTGGGAATTATCGTGTCTTACATGGCTTAGTGTGATAATAAAAACAGCAGTCCTATATTAGTGTCAATAGATGTATTACTGTTGCCGGTATAAAGTGGAAACACTGCTAACGAGCCCAACACAAAGCAGTCAGTTTCCTGCACACCAGTGGGACACATAACGTATACGAGCTCTGCAGAGTCCATCAGCATTAAAACAAAAACCTTATTGAAAAGGAAGAGAAATAAAACCCTGGAAATAGCAAAGCATTTTTCATTATTACAACTCAATTTGCGGAAAGCCAACCCTTTTTAAAATTGCTTCCATGTGTCTCCGCTGCGTGGCGCCACAGAGTCTGCCAAGGCGGCTATCGTGAGATTTATGTTGATTTACGCTCTGTGATTGGCTGATGCGGGACATATGATGAACCAATGGGAAGAGGGGAATTTGATTCGTTCGTTCTATTGGCTAAACGCAGGTGTCAATCAAGCAGCGATGGGGTCTGGAGGCAGAGAGCAGCCAGTCTGTTGTTTTGCTCTCTGGAGGACAGAGCTCCGCTGGCTGAGCCACACACACACACACACACACACACACACACTTCATGTCACAGTCAATGCACAAGACTTTCCAAATACATTTATACTTCATGGGTCAAATAAATAACATTTAGCCGGGCAAAATATTTTTAAGTGTCGTAATTTAGTACAATTATACATCTATGTATGTAAATCATTTTATGGCAATTTTGGTACACATTATTAAGATTATGGCATAGCTCCTATTCATAAAAAGCCTAATTATTGACAACACAATTAAACACGAGGGTAGATATAGTATTTTATATTTTATATCAGTATACAAATGATTGTTATAATAATTGGGGTATAGGAAATTATAATATTGTACAGGAAAAAGTTTATTTAACAAGAGTTGTATTTACTTTACGTTAATTTAGATCAGCATATTCTAAAGATGAGTTATAACTGTTACACTTGTTTAAACTATTAATATAATTGGATAGATATATTTCAACTGTATTATTAGTATTATTACTCCATAGATTACTAAAACAACTGTTTTGTTTTGAACTGAAAAAAATATTTTTCAAATAATTATTTAATAATGCAATTTCAAATACAGAGCTTATATCAGACCTGTCAAATTACTTGTTTAAATATGATTGTATTTACAGGATTCAACTTTCTATTGCTTTGCTATTACAACATTCTCATAGCCTACAGACGATGCCATAAAGCCTACAGTCCAATGTAGATCATTGAATAAGGTTAATTACATATTAAATCTGTGTGTACATTTATTTTAGCCACTTTTAATAAAAGGTATACTGATCTGCTCCAAATGTCTAATATAAAATAATTAAATAAATTGATCAAATTAGGCTTATTATATTGTACGAAATACTCGATTTGTATGCCTACTTAGCATAGCTTTACATCTGACTCTAGATCTTTATATAAGTAGTACTTAAAATTCGAGTCCAAATTGTAAATCCTGTGGTTAATTAAATAAATAAAAACGACAAAATAGTTCCATGGAAGTCACCTCGATTTCCCTCAAGTTTCCCATGAGTCTTTGCGGGAACGCATGCGCACTGGCCTCCCACACATCATGAAAAATTCCACCAATCAGCTTCGTCCTCAGAGGAGCATGTGGGGGTGATTTAAGAGCTCTCCCCCAATAAATCTGTCAGAACTTCACAAAGTTGATTTAAATGTGTTTCACATCGTTATGAAAATACTTGTGGATTAATCAAGTGACTGCACGTTGGCGTCAGATCAATTGGACCAGATTACTCTTCAAGGCTTTTTTAAAGAGACGCGAATTTGGAGCGCGTATATACTCAGGATTTGTCGTGCCACCAAGTCAAATGTGCAAAGCTTGTATGAGGCGGACCGCAAAATGTCACTTGTTATTTTAAATGGGCTTTGATTATAGCTTTGCAGGACTTTGATGGGGCCAGGGCAATAAACAGCTTTGGACGCTATTAGACAACATTCCTGCCGGTGATGGACCATAGGCTACGATTTCATATAGCTGCACTATATCAGTCGACAGTTGCTCATTGTGTGAATGTAACATTATTGGTCTGTTAACACTGCTGCAACTATCTTAAACGAGGGGTGATGTAACCAGCGTCAGATACTAGGCACTTTGACTTGTCAGCACTAGGACTTGTACTCACCCTGAAGGACTCTGCTGCAATGTGTTACACTTGTTTTGTTGACTATAGACCGCTCCTTGTTGTTCCTGTAATTTAATATTTCTGTGTTTGTGTATAGACTATTTCCAAAAGGATTAAGGTGGATTTTCATAGCACAGCAAAACTCAAGTAAAGCAGCCAAGACGGAAATAGGCCAGTGCAGTAAAGACCAGGGGGAAATGTTGTTTTAAATCTATTTGGGCTTCAACACCTTACTCTCACAATGTGTTTATGGTGGAGTATACTGTCAGTGTCATGATGGATTTTTTATATATTTTTATAGCCTACACGCGATTCCATTTCTACTAAAGAAAAAAGATGACAAACCTAAATGTAACCGGTAAAATGCACCCTATGCAGAACATTACTCAGTTTTGTATCATTATTTATAAGCAAAGGCTGGTTAAACGCAACAAAATAGAGATCTAAACTAAATATATAAAGCATTTATACAAAACATCTCTCTTGCTCAAATCTAAATACCAGAAATCTACAAAATATGAGTTACTTTTTTGTATTATTACTTGATTTAATGTCGAATCCCGAAGAGCGACCTAAAATGATAATAATTGATGTTACCACTGTTCACCAGCAGGGGTCGCAATGATCCAGATCTCTGACTCTCATGAGTTTAGTCCTTCAGCAAAATGCAGCTGATGACTGAGGGCCTGAGAGCCTGCTGTGTCCAGAGGGTCCAGACCTGTTTCCTGTTTTTCATTATTTGGATCCAGTGGGGGATTTGAACTCAATAAATGTAGGCTACTTATATAATGTACTTGAATATAATAAGTGTTGTACTTGAGTTTTTCCATTTAATGCTGTGTATTTTATGCTTGATAAGATAAGATATACTTTATTGTTCCCATATTGGGATTCTTTTTGGGAAGTATTGCACATAATTAGAAATAAAAAAAAGAAGTGGAAAATTAACAATTATACAATACAAGCAGATCCAGGGGTGGAATTTAACTATACTTTACTAGAATAATTGTACTTGAGTTTTCAGTTTTATGCTATTTTACTTCAATTTACTCCAATTTGGAAGCCAATGTGTAGCTACTTTTTACCCCACTACATTTCTCTCATAACAGTAGTTACTAGTTACTTTGCAGATGTATTTATTTATGCATGAATATAAATCAACTAAGACATGATTATGTTCATTATATCTACATCTACCTGGTAGTAAGGACTGTCATTAAAATGAGGCACATCTTAGCAACTGCCACATTAAAGTGTATTGAACACATTAACTCATCAAAATTATCAAACATTTCATAATGCTGAATTAGTACTTTTGGTAGCCTAAATAAATATGGTGCAAATATCTTAAAGCCTACTTTTACTTTTGTTTTAAATGCAGTACTACATAACAAAGTATAGATATTACTTTTTTCGTAATGCTTCTTCCTCCACTAATTGTATTCATAGCCCACAGCGTAATACACACCCTGGAAAGGTATGTATTTGAGTATGACTTATTTAACCAGTGATTCATTTTGTATCAGTCGCTTTGAAGATTTCAAATGACATGTTGTTTAACATCCAAAAAAGATCCACCTTGGACAAGCTTCAACATCTAAATGATGATTAAAATGAATATTACAAGATAAAACAATACTATATGTAAAGGAAATACTCTGAATGTGTGCATAAATGAGTGTTCATATGATATTTCACTTTTCTAGTAAAGTGTGTATTCAAAAGTAAAGCATATTGATGCTAATTCCACCACTTGTTGTACAGTGTATGCATTTTACGTTTGTCTTCAACAATAAATGTTTTGTAAATGTGCAATCAATGTTTGTTTTTAATTTGAAGTCTGTACTCTGGTTCTGTTTTACTGATTCAACTCAAAGTTGTCAAACCACTCATAACAAGTTTGAGAAGGTCTTAGATAACGATATAAATAAGCAGGTTTTTTTCCAGAGAGACAGAGACAGTGGATGTCATTTGTGTTTCATAAAATCAACCCTCTTGATATGGTCTTGGTAAAGCCAAAAGATCTTGGAAAAAGATTGTGGCTCCTCTTAAACATAATGCTGTGTTACCTTTATCATCTGTTTTGTGCATGTGGTTTTTTCGTCTTGCATGACTTTCCATTTCCTCTCAGGATCAGTTTGTTCTCTGTTGCATTGACGTTGACTGTGCTGGATCATACAGGAGCTATCTTATTCAGTTGGGGGGTGCAACTTTAAAAGTTTCAGCTTGTTGTTGTTTTTAGACTAAGGGGAAATGTGCATGAACATGATGGGCAATGACATTGATGATAGTTATTATAAATGGACAGCCATAGAAGTATTGAAAACGATATAGTTGTACTTCAGACTTTAACATTCAAGTGGTTGCTTTAAGGCCAGCCAATGATAAACTGAGCTAGCGTCATTACAATCACAACAACATTTCAACATCTCAAAGAATATGGATCTTAAATTGCTGAAAAACATATTTGTGCGGTAAAAGTGTCCAGTCACGTGTTCTATCTTAGAACCATGTACACATATTGTTTCCTGAAACTGAAATATTATTAAAGAAAATGTAGCTTAGCTTTTGCTTTGAAAGTACCCCTTTTTAGACTACTTTTGCAGCTAGGATCATGAATAAGATAGATAGATAGATAGATAGATAGATAGATAGATAGATAGATAGATGGATAGATGGATAGATAGATAGTTTATTGATCCCAAATTGGGAAATTCTTGTGTTACAGACATTACATTATTTAAAAGGTGGAATAAAGTAAACATAATTAAAAAAAAAATGAACTGCAAATATCATAATCAGAATACTTTTATTCATCCCACAGAGGGTACATTTGCATTGTTACAGCTAAAGTGAAGATAGGGACACAAAGTAGAACACTAATAGAAGAGCATTCACATAATACGTGACATTACAAATTAAACATTACAAAGTTATTTCAATTTACAAGTAACATTCGTAATAAATGTTTACAATTTACATATTGCTGTACAATATAAACATATCTAGTAGAAAATACATATTATTACAAATAATACACAATGTAAAATGTTCTGAATACATTCAAATGTTGTATAAAAGACCCCAAAACTACAGCTACAGAGAGAGAACATAAATATAATAGTATACATTACAGATGTCGTAAGGTATGAAGTAAATTGTTTAAGGCAGTTGTTAAGGTGTTTTGTAGACAATGGGATTCCGCTACTAGCCTGCCCCTTTGTGAGGAGGGGGTTAGTTACATAGGCTGCAGCAGTTGAATAAGTTCAAAGTGTAATACAGCCCTTAACCAGTAGTCCTAACATGGGCATGGGACAAAAATCAGGTCAGTAGAACAAACGTACCGGAACTGCATGTTCCTGAGAAATAACTTTAGATCATTGATCTGTTGGATAAACACAACACATAACGACATATTATATGTCTTCCTGAAGTGAAATGAGTTTGGTTCCCTTTATTATTCCAGTAAACACAAATGTGTTGTTGTAAATGGGGGTGAGGGCTTGTGGTAGATAACAACAGTCTCTCGCTCTCATTGGTCAGGTTTCTAACGGACATTCTTATCGTCCAATCACAATCTGTTGTGGTGAGCGCTTGTGACCAATCTGTATGAGCTATGCAAATCTTGAACCGAAGTTTCCCCAGTAGCAGCACACCACGGTGACAGCATTTAGCTTCTCAGATGTTTCATTTTCTGTTTGAATTAGAAACTCCAGGGAGCTATTGAAAGCTAGTTGTCGCGGTTGAATAACAGAAAAGCAACGTTTTTGCTATGTCTGTGCCACGAGGATCCCAATAACCGGTTATTAAAGCTGATAGCTAACTGCTAACAGCTAGCAAAGCTATCTAACGATTTCGCCGGTACAGGCGGACCTCTTTGTCTGACAGGGAAGGCGTGCTCTTTTGTTACATTTCTCCCTTTGTCCATTCGGGAAAGAGGAACTGTTGGGTCAGTATTTCGCTATTATCTGCAGATCTAAAGTGTTTAGAAAATGCAAATCGCGAAAAAATACTTATCAGAAGGCCTGATTCAGTTAACGATCTTACTCAGTTTGATTGGAGTTCGTGTGGATATCGACAGCTACTTAGGCGGCTATTATACGCCTCTGATAGAGATTAACTTGGGTCCTAGCTCAGCCTACACTCAAACACCCTTTCATAATTTGAGAGACAATCTTGACGGATACAGTGTGCACCCAAAATGTCCTGAGTTGGACTATTTCTTTGCAAGTCGCCGGCTGCTAGACGAGGTGAGGACCCTTGGCTCACCACGGTTCCCCACACAGTTGAACGCATGGCTGGTGCACCAAGTGTCTGCCACTGACAAGGCTGACTGTGGGCCTTCAACCAGCAACAACACTGACACCAGCTCAGGGGTACGCAACCCCGGGGATGAGGCCCGGGATGAGAGTGAACACCTGCCTGAGAGAGGCCAAGAGGTGTGCCAAGCATCCCCAGACCTCGGACCAAGGCCTTGTAGCCCTGGAGCCTGCGGGTTTCTAAAAAAGGCAAGTGTTTGTGTGTGTGTAACATAAAGGCAAACAGACTCTGCAAAAAATACAAAGACGATAGGCTGCCCAGCTAAAGTACTGAAGTCGCCACAAGCGTTAAAACTTCCTCAATGGTTAACATAACAGTTAATGCTAACTAGCAGCACTAACCCATGTTATTAAATGATGGGTGTCTCTTTCTGACAAGTTACGTATTACTATGCAACAATTCCTGGTCCACAAGGAAACAAGAATAAAAACAATGTTATGGCCACACTTTGTTTGTGCATTCACTTTCTCTTTGTATGGCTCTACCAGTACTGGGTAACAGGTTGCAGATCAGTGATTAAGTTCTTGCCTAGTTAGATAAGGGGATATTTATCATGGTAATTTAGTATCTCAGTTAAAACAATACCTAACTGGTGTTGTTAAAAACGTAACTCATCATTATTACCAGTTAATAAGACAGCCATACAGTTGACCAGCATAACAAGTATTCAGCTTACTGACTGCTGCACCTGTTACCCTTCACTCAGGAAATCAAGCATTTCAGATAACATTAGCCTTACCTTCACAAGACCCATTTAAGTGTATTATAGTATTGGTGGACCACACAGCTTTAAAACTGTTTGTTTAGAGGTACACTCACTTGTTGTTATGTACAACTTTTGATAATAATTGCCAGTGATAACAAATTAAAACATGTGTTGATTTGTATTTGATGGTGTTAACTACCATCTGTAATCAGTGACTGCCATTATGTATCTAAGACTGTACTCAAACACAGACCTTTTATATTGGGCTGAGCCAGTAATCCATTGAAACAGCTGCCTGGTGAATGTTATGTCCTTGGGGTAGTTGATGTCGCCAATTGTGTAACTTTATCCCCTTTCTTCAGTCTCAACCGCCAGCTGTGGGCCTTGAGAGGTGGAGAAGTGAGGCTTAGACCCACACCCTGTTTGCTTACACAAAAGCGGTGGTCCATACTTGAGCACTGCCCCCTCTCCAGGGATTGTTGTTCACATGGATAATGTAATGTTGACTTACCTTTTAATCCTTACCTAAAATAATTAATAGCTTAACTGCTAAGCTAACATTTTGTGGTTTTTAGAAACACATAGCCTCAAAGAAGAAGACTATACCTATCTACATTCACTCGGCTATTTGAAGCTGGAAACAACTCCAGTAGACGTTGACAAGCTCAGACAAAGCTCAGGAAAATCTGGGATGGTTTAAAATACAGTCTTACATAATTTTGCCTCAAGCATTAACGTCAAAAACAACAATCAGTCTTTCACTTTTTGGAATTGTGGAGAAGTCACCCCCTGTTATCACTTGGGCATTACAAATATTGTGTCAGTCAGCTGATGGCATGCATTTAATACTGTACATCGTGTACCAGGCTTTTCTTACAACATCTAAAAGGGTTGGGTTATTTCTGAGAGTAATTATCCTGTATGTTCAAACATTATAAGACCCTCTTTATTACACAAATACAGCTGCTAACACATTTGACCTTAGGCGCAAAAGGTCCTTCCCAGGGTTAACAGGAAGCTGAGTTAGGTTAGGGTTAAATGTAATCTGTTGAGCTGGTCCCTCCAGAACAACAGCTGCTTATTATAACAATTGTCTACCCTGTTGAACCAGATCTGTGAAATATTAGCTAATTATCTCCAATATCTGGATTGGGGTCACCAAACCAGAAATGTAGCCCACTCGTCTTCAAGATCTTTGGATGTCAGCTGTCATGACCCCTAATTTATTTTTCTTTGTTTACACCTGCCTTTCCTTACCAGGAGGAGGATGTTAAAGTTAAAGAGGAGGAAGACCCCGCCCCTCTCACTCAGCTGGCTCACAGTTCCACACTGGAGCAAGAGGTATGACTTGTCACCATAGACTGTATATATAAAGCTTGTCACACATGCCTTCATTCGTCTCTGAAAACTGTTGAAAATGTTGCACATTGGTGTTTTAAAATGTTTGAGTTAACTGAAATGTAGCTATACTGGTTTTCCTTTTTAAAAGTACACACTGAAGGATTTGTTAGTCTGATTCAAACTCTATGTCACGCTTGCATAAGATCTAGAGTCACGTGCGAGTGTTGAAAATGACATTGTACCTATTTTTAACCAGACAATTCTTGCTCTCACATGACTTCATCCCTCAAATTGCGCAGTTCTGATGACTGCGGCTTTTGGATCAATGTGTATGATTAGGCATGTTGAAGCACAATCCTTACTGTCTGTCTCACAGGGCAGTAATCTAGCTAGCTTTTCCAAAATATTTAAGAGTATAATTGTACATTTTCAACTGTTTTTTTCACTTGTATTTTATGTTTTAGTCAAGCAGATACGTGTGTTGTGATTTTTAAGCACAAGCGCTATAATTCCCATTAGAGACTAATGCTGTCATTGTTCTTTTCCATGTTTTTTATTTGTTCCTATTTCAGAGTCTGCTTGAAGGCATCACTGCTCTGTCTGATCCAGCACGCCAGCATCCTCCTACCATTGATATAGAACAGCACTGGAGCAATTTACTCTCTCTTACTGACCTTGATGTAAGTTTGTTTTCTTATGTTTATTAGTCGCCAAGAAATGTATTGTAATGTCATTTATAGGGAATTGACCATGATATATAGCATTTCTTTTAGGATTATCAGAATCCATAAAACATTTTTGCCAATAAACGTGCTGAAAAGTGTGTTACTTCGGGTGGCACCGGCCAGTATCTCTTGTCTGTAGTCATCACTCTTTAGCCCCACCCCTAGCTTCCACCGGGTCCGTCTGCGCCGCGTTACGGCAGCGCCGCGGTTTTGGTCCGACCTCCTCTAGCGTCATAACCCACCGGGCGCGTTTCAGAAGCATTTCAGAAGCGGAGCGTCTTGCCTGCCGGCTCGCAGTTTTTGTTGATTTGGGCATATTTCCTGGACAGGCTACTTTGTACAGACAAAGTTAATAATAATAATAATAATATTCCAGTTATAAACGACATGAATCAAAGATGTGTTTGATTCAAAATGCAGTCATCATCATAATTATTCTATATATATATAATTTAGATTTACACAATGCCTGTAAACCGGAGAAGAACGGCATTTCTCTTCCTACTTGAAAGACTAAGGAGGGATAGGGTCTGCAAAATTAGCTTGTATGTGTGTATATATATATATACACACATGAATAACTCGGCGCGTTACGGCTCAGAAGCGTCCCAGAAGCGTCTCGGCACAGGGCATCTCTACAATTAGGGTGAATCCTATTTTTGACGCGACGTAGCCGTAAGGTAATGTCGGGCAGGCAGGAAGTGGAACGTTTAGACCATATATATATATAATATATATATATTAAGAAGCCCACTTTTCAAACATTCAGTCAATTCAAGTTGAAAACATTTTCTATCAAATCTGAGTTGATCCCACTTATCTTCACAACACGCTTGAAATAAACCCTTTCTATTTCCTCTTCTGATAAGCAATCTGAGGCTCCTGTTTTAAGGAATGAGCTGCTAACAAAAATAATTAGAACTCTATGGAGAGCTGTGATGTAGGCTGTTGTTTTTCTTAAAGCATTCAAGTATTAAGCATAATGTACCTACATTTCATTCATTTTGCTAACGTATGAGGCAATATACCTCACCTCTAGTGAGTGGCCCAGCCCTTTTTATATTCTTCTGTATGTGGCCCTCGGTGAAAAAAGTTTGGACACCCCCGGTTTACAGTCTCCTTGAATACTAATCATTGGCATTATATTTGGCCCTAAAACATAATGATTGATCCCTAGTTTTTGACAATAATATTGGTTTTCAAACAGTGATTCAGTTGCATAATGTACAATATGACCCATCATTATGTTGCAATGGAGAATCTTAGCGTCCTGTGATCTACTAGTTCTTTAAATATTTCAGCTAAATGATATGCCCCATGTGTAGGACTTGGACTCGCTTGTCACGGAGCGTCTATCAGACCTCGACTCAGACATCTCCAGTGCCATCAGCCAAGATGTCAGCTTGCATGACGCTATGGTCACCAGTGCTGGAGTGTTTGGCGTGGCGTCTGAAAGAGCTGAGTCCAGGCCAGTTACCCAGCAACAGAGAACCCTCTTCCGACTGGAATCCACGGGCTCCACACAATCAGACGCATCACCAGGGATGGCAATGGGCCTGGCTGCGCTCCCCTTTGCTTCAGTATGTAATTTAACTGGCAATGGGAATAGTGCACTGAGTGGCTGTCTGGACGAGGCCGTGTTTGACCAGATCAATCAGCTAGGGCTGGAAGGCCTGGACACCCAGCTGATGGGCTCTCTGGAGGGCATAGACCCCCAGGTCCTCGAGGACTTGGACTCCGACTCAGGTCTCTCTTTGGAGAGCAGCTCTGGAGGCCCTGTCTCCCCAGGTTTGTTTACATTTCTACAAATACTTAGTAGATGAAATGCTTTTGTTGCCTACACATAAGAAATTGTTACTAATCCGTATTTACCTCTTCACTCGTCCAGGCTCCTCCGAGATGTCATCGTCTTCCAGTTCATACTGTGAGGATGAGTGTGGAGCCACAGGCTACAGCAGTGAAGTGGATTCAGTCGCTTCAAAAGGCATCATCGACTACGACACAACATGGTCACCTGTAGATCTGAGTGAGAGTGTTTGGCATGACCACAGCTACTCATCCCCAGCTTTCTTCAACCAGCCACCAGTAACATTTCCTCACAAAGGGATCAAAGAGGAGCCCCTCAGCGATGTTGAGGATGACGAGCCACGGTTCCACGACAGAGAGATGAGTCGCGATGAGATGCGCGCCCGTTCTATGTGCATCCCGTTCTCCGTCCTGCAGATTGTTAACATGCCAGTGGAGGAGTTCCTGGAGGTCCTCGACAGTCACGGCTTCACCACTGATCAGGTGACCCTACTGAGGGATATCCGCAGACGAGGAAAAAACAAGTTGGCAGCGCAAAACTGCAGGAAGCGCAAACTAGATGCCATCACAGGGCTACAGGAGGAGGTGGAGATGTTGCATGCTCAGAGAAACAAGCTACTGAGGGAGAAACAGCTCACAGCCAAGACAATGGGTGCTGTGGGCCAGCAGATAAAGCAGCTGACCAGGGACCTCGTGGCCCGGCTGAGGGACGACTCAGGACGGCCCCTGAACCCAGAAAGATTCACCCTGCAGTGCGGGGCTAATGGGAGGGTTGTAGTTCAGCCTGTAAGACGGCCGGCTGTCTCCACAACAACAGGCAACAAAACAGACAAGAGGAAGAAGGAGAAAAAGCAATGATGCAATATTGCCACTGAGACTTGAACTTTTAGGTTTTTGGATATTTCTGAACTTACTTTGCCTGACTATGGTTTTGGGATCTCCTCTTTTCAAAAAGTGTGTGTGGATTCACCACTGTTGGGAGCCTAAATTGGCAAAAGCTGCGAACAGGAAAGAATACTCAGAACATCAATTAATAAAAAAAATCTCTGTAAATAAAATTTCTCTTGGGGAAAAATGTAGCTTACACACTGGACATTTTTGCTTATTCAACATGGACACGGCACACAGGGCGGTTTAAGGGATAAGCTGAACTGCTGCCAGTGCCACCAGTCTCTTTGTGCCTGTTAACATTAAAGTCACTGAGTCCTAGCGTTTTTACAAACAAACGCAGACATCTGAAGTCAACATGGCCAGCAGTGTGACACTTGCTGGATGGAGATCTCAGAGGAGGATTTGTTTGTTTGTTTGTTTCCATGTAATCTTGCCTCTCAATGTATAGCTATTCAGTATAAAAAAAGAGGTTGAAGATTGTATTTATTAAAGTTTCTGAGGTTTCTGAAATGCTTATATGCATAATGAGACTGTCGATGGCAGTATCTTTTTTTTCTTAACGGTAAGGTTATCTCAAAGTGGTAAAAATATTGGGACATTACCTATCTAAAGTTTACAGATTTGTTTCAGATATTTGAGGGCATGTTATGTTCAGTAGAAATGTATACTGAAATGTTGTTTTCCTTATGTCTTGATGACATACAATATACCAATGATTAAACTAACATGGCCTTAATTTGCATTGGATAAGTGTTTTGGTTATTGTGTGTGCACACAATCCACAAATGCACATAATCATAACAAAAATGTTTTTAAGTGGCTACCATCCTATTTTTTTATATTAATGTTGAATAATTTGTTTCAAGCACATATTTTGCATAACAATTTCATTTAAATTACTTAAGCGTTTTGGAAAGATTATATTCTACCTCACGCCTTAGTTGGTTTTAGATTTTGGATTAAAAAAAATATCCCTTTTTTAAGGGAGCCTAAATGAACTCATTACACATGTTTAATTTGAGTGGGCCTAAATGGACCCTAACCATCCCATATCTGGGAAAAAATAAAATTACAATCAGCAACTATTTAATGATTGAATGTTGTTTGGATGTTGCTTTTTTATTTGAGATTATCTGAGAGTTGAAAGTATTTAGTGAAGTTGCCATCTTATTCATGGAAAACATCTTTATACAGTCAGCTGAGTGAGTGAGCGTTGACCGGAGAAAAAAAAGTGATAGTGCAACTCATGAAGAATTTTGTTTCTGGTCCCTCACAAATGTTTATTTAATTTTCTGGTTTGACCAAGAGTTTACTTTTGTTTGTATACATTTTAAACTGTTTTTCTTTGTTGATGAGGGCAAAATGTGTTTGATTGCATGGTGATTGTTGACTGTTTATAGTATGATTTTGCTTAGGGAATTTGAAATGCTCTTGCTGACCTTGTTTTTTCTGATTAAAAAGAAAAAAAACAGCTTGTCTCATTCTTGTGTCACTGTTTTAGTAGCATAATCCCCTCTAATACACAGCACTGCTGAGCTCATTATGCTTTTTGATTATTATTCAGCTTTCCCTTTATGTTGTAGTAAAATGACAAGATACGTTTGTGCACAGATGGAAGGCTGACAGGCAGGTAGGCCATCCAGTTATTTTAGCCGGGCTGGCTAGAATGATTGGTCGTGCTTTTTACAGTACTACGGCTTCCACAGATGAATTTTTTTTAATGGATTTCTTGTCAAAGCACTTAAGATATTCATTGCTATGGGGATGTTAAGAGCATTCCATGGAATATAACAAAAAGTGTATCTCGAGCCGGTTTCTCAAACTTACCTACCCCACATTAAGTAGTTATACACAAGGTAGTTAGTTATACACCGACCTTGCCTTTTAAACACTTCCTTGTTTTGCCATAACCTGCGGAGGGCTAATGGCACCCACCCACCCACCCACGAGGAGCAGACAAAGGTATGTGAATAACGAACCGCGTTTTCCTTATAGGCTCCCGTAGAAAACCTACGATTAGCTTTTGGCGCCTGCTAGTACTGCTTCTGCACAATACATAAAGAGAAGGTTGTGACCGCGTGGTGGAGGCATCTTTCGAGCAGTTCTTGGTTTTAAGGGTGCGTATGCTGAAGTATTTTATTTTTCATACGCTGCATCACTCAATCATGCAACACGTGGCGTAATTGATTTTAAACCATTGACACAGGCAAGCTAACGATAGCTTTTCTTTTGCAAGGACGGTGAAGCAGGCAACGCAGCTTGCACAAAAAGTGAGATATAACGTTACGTTACCCCAACATTATTAGCTAGCTTTGCTGTACTTTTTAAACGTGATTACGTTGTAACTTTATGCCAATGTATATCACAGTACTTTGCAATGTTTTGACTTGTTTAGCTAAAAGTACAAGTGTCTATTTCTGGATTTTGTATTTTTCTCGGGCCTTGAGCATTTGTATCTTAGCGTAACCTTAACTTTAATTTACCAATGAAAATGCTGATATAACATCACTCTCTAAGGTTATTTCTTTATACCATGCATCGTTATAAGCATTGCATTGCAGATGCCACAGTAAAGCCAATTACATATTCTCCACGACCAAGGCCTGCAATATTATTAGCTACAATTAGCAAGTATGCTAACCTACATAGTGTTATGTTGTGATTGTGCTAGATTTGAATTGTGGTTGAAGTGTTGTTGCAACGTTAACACTAGCTCATTACAAAGAGCTAGTTTATGGCCTTTTCATCTTATTTGGAGAATGTTGGTTCATCTCATGTGAATCATAGCAGTAGCTTGTGAATTGAAACAATCTTAGCAGTTATTACACGCATTCTTTTTTATAGTGAATAATATGGCGAAGAAGCAAAATACTAAGGGGAAAAAGGATGCCCAGGACCCGCAGGAAGAGCCTGAGGAATTCGTGGTGGAGAAAGTACTCGACCAACGCCTTGTAAACGGGAAAGTTGAGTTCTTTCTGAAGTGGAAAGGATTTACAGAGTGAGTTGCCTGGGACCCTGCTGAGCTGGAAGTACTTCCCTGGTATGGGGTCGTGCTATGCTTTTGTCTTTAGTCATCTTGGTTGCATGAATAATCTGTTGTTCTGTATTGAAAGTTACTTAACGATGTTAGCATCTGTGTATAAATCTCTGGAGTTGGAAAGCAAATGGTGACCCTCTCCCCGCTCATTCAGGGCCGACAATACCTGGGAGCCAGAGGAGAACCTCGATTGTCCAGAGCTGATTTCAGCTTTCCTGGAAGCACAGAAGAATGTCAAAGAGAAGCCTGCTCCTGTCAAGCGGAAGTTATCAACAGAAGAGCCAGAGTCAGAAGCCAAAAAGAAAGATGTGGTGAGTTCACAGACAGTTTCATGTGCCTAAAATAATAATAATACATTTTATTTATATAGCGCATTTCCTGTTGCTCAAAGCGCTTATCTACGTACCTTATCTACGTACCTTATCTACGACACAAATTTTTTTTAGGATTATTTTTCAGAATCTGATCAATCTTATAAAGATATGACATGTAAACATTATCTTGGTGTTTAGAGCAATCCAAAATTAATAATGCAATTGTTATCAATGCTTATAGCCTGAGAAACCACGTGGATTTGCCAGAAACCTTGACCCAGAACGGATCATTGGCGCAACAGACAGTAGCGGGGAGTTGATGTTCTTGATGAAATGGTGAGTATAGAGGGAGAAGTCCTCTTTATCTTTATCCTCAGGGCGGAGGGAGCTTATTCAGTAGGGACTCACTCTTCTTGGGAACCGGGGGGATTCACTTTGAGTTGCCAGTTGTAATATATATATATATATATATATTATATCACCCAGGAAACAGTGCTGGCATATTGTGATTTATTCAAGTGAACCTTGGAAATGCCAATTTTCTGAATGTTGAACATTATCCATGATCTGATTTGGCCATTTATACTTTAAGGCCTCAAAGTGCAAACATTTGGAGCAGATTTAGATCACGAGGAGAACAAAGGGCAAGGGGGGGCCCCAAACACCTTAATACACACCAAAACATTCATTCAGATCCATTTCAACCCTACGTTTCCATGATGTGTACACTGTAATCCTTTTATGCACATTATACAATTATTACTACCATAAATAAACCCATTATTTTGTGTGATAATACTACTGATTACAAAAAAGACATTCAGCCCACTAGTGCTGCTGTAGCAGAATAAGGCTCCAGGTAGATAACAATGAGCTTAAGGGTAAAAAGATTTGTTGTAAACAAGAAACAGCATTTACTGTAATATTTTTCTTTCCTTTCTCCTTAGGAAAGACTCAGATGAAGCCGATCTGGTCCCGGCCCGTGAGGCCAACACTCGCTGCCCTCAGGTGGTAATTTCCTTTTACGAGGAGAGGCTGACATGGCACTCCTGTCCAGAGGATGAGGCTCAGTAGTGCTGTCGTCTGATCCCTTTGCACCACTCGCACCCTTTTCCTCAGGACTGAATGTTCTCCTCTGGCTTGCCTTTTAGTTTTAGCTATGTTAGTTTTCTTCCGAAGATATTTCGGCCCTCGCATTGTATGGCTGTTGAGGAGAAATATGTTGTTGTAAATAATAGCTGAACTGTTTGAAAGAGCTCAGGGTTTGGTGGCATAAGGACAAAAGTCTTCCGGTATATCATATGATGATTTAATGCGATGGCCGTTTGGAAACTATATTCTTTGATTGAACCCACCACTGCCCATATTCATACCTGATGACAGTTTGTAAATTCTAAATTGTTACTTTGGTCTGTTAAGGTTTCAGGTCGGTCAAGGTACCACCTGCTCTATAACCATCGAAAAAATATCGTAGAATCTGGTTCTTTCACAATAGTCTTAACGTTTTGTTCTACAGTGCATTTTGTATACTGTCTCTAAATATTATTTTGAAGTTCAAATAAAGTTTTATGTGAACAAAATGTCACCGCTTATTTTTTCATGGTTTCAAAAATAAATATGTCGTCATGAGTTGGCCAAATACAATACATAAGTTTACCTATAAATGTAAATTTGAACTTTTGCAACTTTTTTCCAAATGCTTTGATAAAGTAGATTTTTTGGAAACCTGGAAATGTAGACACATAAGAATAACATTTACTTGTATCTTTTGAAACTGTAAGATTTGATTTATTTTCATTGTGTATCCACATTTAAATCCTTGCCTTGATGCCACTTAATGCAATGAAACTACAGCAATGAGAACATTTTTACAGTTATAATTGTATTATTCAGCTGACACAAACGTGTGTGATTTACAGGTCACATGTTTATCACTGTGGAGACAACTCAAGGGTCCAAGACAAAGTATGCATGGAAATGTACCCTGTTTACTTACTGAAACATGTTAGATGCTTTTATCCAAAGCGACTTACATACTCAATACTCAATACTGTGGACAGTCCCCACAGGAGCAATTTGGGGTGAAGTGTCTTGCCCAGGGACACAACGACATGCTGACTGCAGTGGGGTTTGAACCGGTGCTCCCCTGATCCGAACAACAACGTTTACCCACTGCGCCACACGCCTCCTGTATGTACTGTACAAGTAGTCAATTGTCAATGGACATGTCCTCATTTAACCCCTTCACTGAGTCTGCATCTGCATACTTATGCTCCTACAGTATTCAGCACAGATTTGAGGCCACAGCACTTCAGCATTTTGATTTGAGAGGTTGCATACTTAATACAGTTCACTCTTTTCTTTTCACTTGTAAGATTTTAAAAGCATATTTTGTGACATATCTTTCCATTGTGGCATTGCTACTTCTTACATTTTTAAAACAAATAGCTGTACTTTCTACTTCTTACATTTTCAAAACAGGTTAGTCACTTTAGTTTTAATCTGTTTGGTGGCGTGATCATTATTATTTAGAGTCATTGTGTACCTATTGATTTGAACANATCAATTCGATCATCAATCAATCCACTCAATCACCGCGATCCAAAGAAATGGTCGGAATCGCTCTCTGAATCTAACTCCCATACTCGGCTGTGCATTTGTCCTCACCAAAAGACCTGGTCCTTTTTCTTATCAGCTCATACCTGTCAGGCTCCGTATTGTAAACTTGTCCCTGACCTTCGACAAATTAGGAAAACACATTGTTTCTGTTCTGTCGCCACCTGAGTGGTTTAGCAGTGCCTACAGCCGTCACAAGGGACACCTCACATTCCCAATCATGACCATCTTTACCATCAAACTCCATATTCCCTATAAGTCCAGTGCATGGCAAAAATAAGTAGACAGGCGAAACTGTGCCTTAGAGCAGAACAACAATTCATTGCCATATGAATCGCCCAGGACATGATAGTATACAACAATAAATAACCTCCTACGAATTCGAGCTAATATAAAACAGAACGAGTTCGACTCTTTATCTCAGGATATTAGTGGTCAGCGTAAGCAGAGTCACACTGGTGCGCAATCGGAGGAGAGGAAGAGGAAGGATTGCGGTGCCAAGTGACTATAGGGGTCCCACCCAATTCATCATGCCACAGAAAGAGTACCTTTTAACCTGTCCCACCGAGTCCTCTTAAAAAACACATGTCTAAGCCCAAAGGGCTTTGGTCATCCTCCCGGCTCCTGAAGAACAGCTCATTCTGGACAAACGCGGATGATAATCAGCATCGATCCACCCATCCTGGTTTCCGAGTCTGTTTTTTCCGCAGCTGCTTTTTTCAACATGACGGTCAATGGAGACCTCTATAACACTCTTCCCATAGCATTTCAGATGCAGATTTAAAACAACACAACCTTACACTCTCTCATGTCAATGGCATTGGGAAAAGAGAGACCTACATCCCACGAAAAAATTCTGCAAGCACTGTAAATGCTTTTCAGGCGAGCACAAAAGGAAAATTGAAGATGGAGCTGTCCACCAGTGGATGCACCTATTTCCTTACCAATCGTTGGCGATCCACCATTTACACATAAAACGCTAGCGTCTCTCTCACATACACACATATAAACTCCACACTAGCATCCCCCAGAGAAAAAGCATGCTTTAACACGTCATGAATATTACAATGGAGCCTGATCTGGGCTCATTAATATTACACCCGTAGTTACCGTGAGCCCCAATTCAGCAGCTAACATAGAGCCTGGAATGCTCCCCTGTTACTGTACATAATCACTATATCACAGCGACAGTCTTCAGATCAGCGAAGGACAAACCACACCATCACGGTAAGGAAATATCAAGGACTTTTCTACAGAGAGCTTGACTAAATGTGGAGTCTTGGTTGCTTGAGATATTCTCTCCAAATCCAAAAAGTGTACTGGAGTGCAGTGCTATCTGGATAGTGACAGAGAATTTCATGTAAACGCGACGCTCAGGCTCAATACCTGGTTGGGACCATTGTTTTCATGTCATACCCCACTCTCTTTTATTTCTTAGTCTGGCCGGCTATACCTCTTCCACAGTCCAAAAATGGAAAAAGGGTAAAGGCAAAACTCCAGCCACAAGTAACAATAAATGACTAAAAACGCGGGGCCTATGGATCCACCCCGCCAAACATTCAGCATGACATAAGCGAGAAAAACATCAGAAATGTAAAATACCTGAAATGGTGATTATTTTAGACTTTGTAATTTAAGTCAGTTATGAGTTATTAGCTAAAACTACATTACATGATCCATATATGTAAAGTAGAAATTAGTTCTTCCTTCAAGTTCACAGAGGTTCTGTCACGATCTTGGTGTTATGTCACGTTTTAGTTTTGTATGTCTAGGTTTGGGTTATTTTGCTGTTCTGTTCTCCCTGTTTCATGTTTTCCTCCTTTCTTGTCTGGTCCTTCTCCCTGTGTTTTCCTCCCTGTCGTTAGTTTCTGTGTCTGATTGTCTAATTGTGTTCACCTGTTGCCCTTGTGTTTCTCCTCCCCTGCCCGGCTGTTTCTCGTCTTGTGATTACCCCTCCCTGTATTTAGTCTTGTCTCTTCATGTGTTCCCCTGGCGGTTCATTGTTTGTTTGTCCTGTCTCCCTCCATGTCAGTCACGGTCAGTCCTTCGGTAGGTGTTTTCCTTGTGCTTTCGTTTTGTTTCATGTCATGTTTTTTTGTCATCAGCTTTTGTAATAAAGCTCGCTTTTATTTATAGACCTTTACCCTTTTTGTAATCTACTTTTGGGTCCTACCTTTTCCGCAATCCGTACAGTGATCTTAACAGGTTCACAGAAATCCCACCAGATCCACTTAATAAGAACTGTTTTGTGGTTCAAACATTCGACACAAAGCACCTACAGTGCTTACATTTCCCTTGGAACATATCTGCCATTGGTTAAGCTATTGTAATGTATTCACTTTAACAAAATGAAATATGACAAGGCCTTGAATTGTGTGCAACCTTTTTTCTCTCCTCAGCGACAGGCTGCAGCCAAATGCTGAGGAGTCTGGCACGGCTACAGGAGGCCAGCCATCGGGCTGCATGCAGACACACACACACACACACACACACACACACACACACACACACACACACACACACACACACACACACACACACACACACACACACACACACACACACACACAATTATTTGTCATTATTAGCTACCCCACTACTGTTTTACACAACAGCAGTTGTTTTTTGTAAATATGTGTTCACCTTTCTTAATTATTATGTTTTTCATAATTGCCTTTATTGCTGCTTTATATTGAGCTGAGTACATTTTAAAGACCAAGAAGCCGTGACATTCAAACTTTAAACATTCAAAATGTTATTGACAATGAAATGTATTTACTGTTTATCTTGGTTCTTGATAAGCTTCCGGTTTGGAAGCAACTGCAAGATGTTCATTATATGAGGGGGCATCTGTTTAGGATTAATTATTGTAGTTTATAAGGGAGATTACCCATTAACAGGGCATGCATGAGCCCTCTTAATTTATCCAAGCCTTTCTGCAGCTAGTGTTTCAGAAGTGAAAGCTTTTATTTCCCTCTCACACATGCAGTGGAGGAGCAGACTGACAGCCCCTGTCACAAGGCCTTGACCTAGCAGTGAAACAGACTGGTACCGCAGCAGACTCCATAGAGACAACTTGGATTAAATCAAGTGTAAGTCTATCCTTGTCAGATCAAAACTATCATAGTAGGGCAGGCTTGCCTACATGCAGGTGTCAGGATGATTGACACATTAAGGTCAGAGACTAACAGGGGGAGTGTGTGAGTGGGTATGCGTAAAAAAACACTTACAATGTATACACACACAGATAAATACATACATTACGTCCACATGCATTCATGAGTGATAACTAATAACTTATTTATGTTATAAACACATAATATGTAGTCTGATCTGAAATTGGAGCATTCTGTTTCTGTAATGTTTTTGTGTGAAATATTTATGAGTAAATGGGTTTATCTTTGTTATTTAGCAAATTGAATCTTAATACTGTATGTTTGAGTATCAGTGTTCAAGGACAAAGAAACTGATCAAAGGTACAATGTCTGTATAGTTCCACAGTCTGAGATATGTGTGACTGCTGGCAGGGGTGTGACCACACTGCAGCTTTGACTGATGACCAGATTCCTGCTGAGATGCTGAGCTGAGCTACCAAGTGATTGCCAGCCTGATTGTGTTTATGAGTTAAAAAGCAGATCTGGGAGACAGACGGTAGAGCTCGACCCAGATGTCCAGATCACAGACACTTATTCTGCACCCGTGGGTCTGCAGAAGGCACCGGTTTAGGAGGGCACATGCATGAGCTTTCATGCACACACAATAGCAAAAATGGACAGACAAAAACAGGGTTCATTTTGAGCTTTCAGTTTTTTTTTTATTGTGTTCCAGAACAGACAACACTTTTGATTATCGGATATTTCATGTACATGCGTACATGTGATTTAAATAAATGGTTTAACCATCTATAAACATGTTCCGTCTCTTAATTTTTTAATTCAAGCTACCCATATCGGATTTAATATAGAAAGTGATGTTTATTTTGTGTCTTTTCTTGAATGAGCATCAGCCTGTTTAATAGTCACCACATGATGAGACTAATTTACTTGCTGGTGTGACTGCCACCAAACTCAGGGTCAAACTCTGAGGAAGGCTGCTGAAGTGCATTGGCTTTTAAAATGATAGCTTTTGTGAAGTGTTATCAAAGGGCATCTGTTTTTTTATTTCTCTCTTACATTTTTGCTTGATTTTGATTCAAGCCAATTGCAACAGATGGAAGGTTGCGGCATGTTTTTTTGCTGTACAGTATTTCCAGGTTTTCTGTATTTTGATGATTTGACCCGAGTTAACTTCATCATAATATAATATATTTTCAACTACCCCTGCAGATAAAGCAAGCACATTGTTATGGACAAAGCACCATATTAGAGAAAAGCTTCCTCTCCACCGGGAAAAGCCCACCAGCTCTATCAGGTCAAGTATCCATTATGGCTACAGGGTATTTTCTTTTCATCTCAAACACAACACAACCCTTCAAGTTAAAAGGTAAACAGTGCATTCTCTTGTGTGCACATGCTAACATCCTCTATGAAAGAGATCTTTTCTCTGTCTTCAAAAACCCCTCTCAGAGTGAAAAGGGAGTCATTTGGTTCACAGGATAGAAAAAAAACGCATTAATGAACCTAGGCCCTAGAACTTAGAATCACTATCATTTGAAGCAGACCAAAGAGACCAACAGGCTTTTGAAATAGTCTGCTGTTTGAAAATGCAGTTTCTTAATGTTTTTGTCACTGAAGACCAGTGTCAATAGAATACATCTATTTTAGCTAGCAGCTCATAAGCTGCCAGGGGATGCGCTAGGCATGACTCTGTTGCTATGCGACCAGTAAAAACCTGTTTGAAGGGCATCTCTCCAGTTCAAATAATTTTAACTTTGGGTGTTTAAAGCACAGAGCGACGAGCATGCTCGGCTCACTCTAAAGTCAACAACAAAAGATTGGGAAGACAGCGCCTGGGAGTAAGGTCTCCTTTTCTAACCTGCCTTCGATTTTATTTTTTATTGTCTTTTGATTTTTTTCTTAGGACTTAAATATCTTACCTCTGGAAAAATAAAGGAAGTCAGTGAGCAGCCTTTCCAAGCCCATTTAACCTTTCAATTTAGCAGCAGGAATAAATGTGGTGGCTGGGTCCGATATCACTTTAAACAGTCACTGCCTCGTGTCCCGGAGGCAGGAAGAATGACTCCTCTGTGTTGCATATGTGCATGTTTCTGTTAATGTGTGTGTTTATATTTGTGTATGTTTGTTGGAGGGAGAGAATGCTGTTTTGAGTACAACAATAATGCAAGCAGTTATTAGCAGAGCCCTCACACCAGTCCTACCTCGGGTGCCGTCACTTTCATTTAGTATGTGACTTTCCAGGGAGGTCAAGAAAGGAGGGACTGGCAGCAGAGAGGAAGGTGCGGATTGCTAAATTGAAAAGACACCATCATAACAACTGGCTAGGTGGGTGATGTAAGGCAAGTAGTGAGTAGTGATGCACCCTGAATTCAGGTCAGTGCTTTGAGCTGAATATAACGAAAGGAAGCGAAGAAACAGGGAAATAGTGGTGGAGTGGAAGAATTCCTTTTAAGCCCCGAGTCACAGCAGCAGCAACAAAATGATCAAGCTGTATCGTTTCAAAAATAGCCAAGAACACCCCACACTGTTACCACACTGAACACCCTTATCTATATATCCCATTTAATCCACTTCTGTTTCCACTGTAGGAGTTGTAGTAGAGAGAAAGAGATGGCAACAAAAAAGAAAGAAGCAATGCTCCCTGGCCCCTAGAATGACAGAATGGCACTTTTATGATGTCTTCCAGATTATTCCCTGAGATGGATGGGTTGAGCTGGAACACCAATTGATTAATCCATCGACTGGGGAATGTGCAGCGGCCGTCCCCCTGCTCAGCTGTTCTTTCCCCGGACAGAACATTCAACCAGACATGCTGGAGAGGATGACTAATGAGTGGGACTACAGCACATACCGTTCACGTCTGTCTGTGTATGCGTGATGCGCCCAAGATGCTTGCTTGTGTCTGCTCGATAGGGTAGGTTATATTATACAAGCATGAACATTTCAACATACAATCTCCGGTTCAGATGATTGTTCACATTGGTGTAGCAAGATGAGGACAACTCCCTTTTTTCTGCTATAAAGATTACACAGGGATGCTATAGTGACAGAGAGCTTGCAGTGACAAAGCAGTGACAAATTGCTACTTTTTTTTAACAGCAAATCTATCTGAGCACAACACTGTCTTCAAAGCACTGCATTCATCATTTAACAGCAGCGCACTTTAAAAGAAACTGAGGTGTTTCTTTTATCACATTCACAACATATGCCTGGGATGCAGACTTGCAGCAACGTGTCAGTGACCATCACGTTAGAGCTTACTCATTCGCCTGCTTATGACAGCATCTTCCAAACGCCAATCCCTGTAAGGTGACTATCTTTCTGCCTACCTTTGACAGTATGCAGAATAATCACCATGTGCATGGCCTTGAATATAAAAGAAGCAATCATCACCGGTGATGCACTTTTTAAAATCTTCAATCAAAATCACTACTGCTTTCTGCTCTAACCTCAAAATCATTACAAATGTTCTCCACTGACGGCTTATGAAACATTGTGTAAATAGATAATATTAGGAAACATTTAATGCTTTCTTTGTGAACTTTATAAGAGATCTATATTTGAAACCTTTGCAAAGGTTCTTTCTTTTTTTTACAATACAAATATGCTCTGCCAGCTATTGTGGAAAGAAAAATGCAACAAATGGAACATTTTATTGTGTTCTGATAAAGAAACGTACAGAACTTCTTGTAATAAAGCCAACATATATTGTTTGGGCTCTGAATTTGGTGTAAACCATCATGTGGATTATGCTCGCTTCATTTTTATTTTCGTACAGTAAAGGCCTCTTTTACCTCCAATATTAGGGCTTCCCGCTCCTATTTGGCCCACCACTTCAAACTCCCCGCATCACTTGTCTCCAATACAATAGACAAGAGAGTAGATAACGGATCATTGTACCAGTTCCCTTTCTCTTAGAATGAAACCCCCTGAGAGGTTTCATACCCAAAGAAGATGAAACATGTAGGGGTAGCTCCATTATTGATACAAGTCCCCAGCAGTGAAGAAATGAATGCTAATGGTGTCCTAAGCTGGGCTTTAGAGAGATTAATCCGATTTGAGAAATGAACATTTTATTATATGGCACACAGTGCTGGCCCTGATCTGAACTGAGTCACCGGCTGAGGAAGGGCCATATGACAAAGGGAGTGTGGAAGGGGAACACGGGTATACAGTCTGTCGCTTCACAAAATTCTGGCACCTCATTGCAGTCGTGCCCTTTTCCTGCTGACAAGTTCATTAATTTTCTGACACAGCTGCTTGGAATGATTTTCAATAGATAAGACACACAACAATGGCTGGAGAAAATGGACATGAAACAGGTATCTATGGTAGCAACATTATCAGCTGAGGACTGGCTTTGTGTGAGCAACAGGAAGCCCCTCGGTCCCAGTGCAGTGCTCTGAGGCTATTTCTCACTGTTTAGAAGGACTAATAGGGATACACTGGGGAAACAGCTGTTGTCACTCTAGCATAGTGAAATAAACAAACACAGCGTTTCCCAGTTAATTAGTTCACTTTAAAGTAATTTGCTCCTTATGTTTGCTCGATCTTTATATAGCCTATGACATCCCAAACCTACAGCCCACATCCATCTGCAAGAGAACCTCCACTC
The DNA here is from genome assembly GCF_000735185.1 of Notothenia coriiceps. Classification (NCBI taxonomy): domain Eukaryota; kingdom Metazoa; phylum Chordata; class Actinopteri; order Perciformes; family Nototheniidae; genus Notothenia; species Notothenia coriiceps. Next base: position 2,452,942 of record NW_011369951.1, read on the forward strand.
TGCGAAGAAGGTTTGTGAAGTGTTAAATGGGGAGGAGGAAAAGTCTTTCTACTTATTACTATGAATCATGCTGCACCAGTTGCCAACAAATAACTGCAATCTTGGTAATATGTAGGGGGGGATTTATCATGCTAAAGCCTCTGACAGGGCACAAACATAAAATGAGCAGTCTAATTTGTCTCCCCAAGGTGATGTCACTCCATCATGGGCTTTTCTTTCAGAGGGTGAATAATGTCTGCCATGTTTCTCACTTTCACAGGTGAGAGATGCAATTCATTCTTTGTCTGAGGAGTGACAGTCACCTCTATTTATTCTGTTACGACCAACACTAGTTTATCAGCAACAAGGCAGACATATATTTTAAAGCTCACCGTCAATGATATGGAAAATGTAACATCAATTTAGTGGCTTGATTGCCCTAAAATACTCTTAATCCTTTACTAATGCAAGTGAGGGTAGGTGGATAGAAAGATAGATAGATTGATAAAAGACGCTTGAAAACCTATTCAACGTTTCATAGGCATAAAGCCTAAAATGTGTCATATGTTGCTTCGTTGCATAGGAATGGGTTATATTCAGCGGCCAGTGGCTCAGATATTCGAGCCATTAACTACAACAACCATGTCTTCTCCAACTGAGCAGAGGCAGAGTGAGGATGCTACATTTTAATTTCAGCACCACGCAAGAAGGACAGCTCTCTCACAGGCTTACACAGAGGAAGCAAACAAGCGCCCTCTGTGTAAACCATGCAAAGAAGAAGTAGAGGGGAAAAAGAGGACCAGTTTCACGTTTTAAGCATTAGTGAGAGATTCCCGAGACGCAACCTTTGAATTTTAAAATCAAACACTAAATATTTTATAAACACCATTAATTATTTCTCAAAAGTCACTATAGCATAAAAATACCCGTGCTAAATATGGCATATTTCCAGATACTGAATGTAGGGTTATAGGGCATGAGGGATGGCTGGATTGCCATGTGCTCACTCAGGCTGTTACAATGTATAACATAGGAACTACGCGCATTAACTTAACTTTCTTTTACAAATATATCTCAGTTTGCTCTATTAGAAAAGCTCGATGCTCACGCACTCAACTCCAAGGGCGCGCAATGAAACGCAAGCAGACCGACGCGAGCGCACACATCTTGTCCTTATCCTTCAAATCAGCGCATGATTATCTATTAGTTACAGGCCGCAGTATCAATGAGGGTAAAGCCTTGGGAATGATGTGTCCTGATTTAGTTCATATTTAAATACATGAAAATAAGAACACTTATCACATTTTGTAAATCCAAAAAGAAGAAAAGGCTAAGGGAGTAGTAATGTTATAGGGATGATTGAGGCAGTCCACCTTCATGTATTTACACCACAAACACTAACTTACTTGTTAACGAAGACGCCGATGTCTGCAGGATCCCTGCTTAGACGGAGAACGGTCCTTCTCCCGCTCCCTCCCCAAAAACTGCATCGAAAAAAACATCCGCAATTATCAGGCGATTTTGCAGAATCCGTGCTGATATTTTCTTGTCAGACACATTGTGTTCCTACTCTCAAAACGACGTGGCATGTAATCCACACATCGGTCAGGATGAACGTGCTATTAACTCTCACAGTGATCATAATGCATCCGACATTTCCTCTTTCTTCTCAGGACGCACATAGTACGAAGACACCCACAAGTGCCATTCTTGAAACTACCCTCCCGATGCCCACTGTGGTCTCAGGTTTTCTTCAATTGATGAGTTAGGTAAATGTAACGTATTAATGTTTTTTCTTATTTTCTCTCAGATCTAAATGCAATGCTGAAGAAAGTAACCCGTATTCAACATGTAGAGCTGGGAGAACATTGTGCGGTCAATTTCCAGGTAGATACATCGTGAAAAAACAGTCATTTGACTCGATGACAGACCATCATCCATCCATCCATGGACGGTCAGAGGGGGGGATGTTCTAGCGTCCCGATTACTGTCGTTTTCAAACGTAGGCTAACTTTTTTTCAAGTCCATATTACTTCTTAGTCATCAGCCGTCCTGAATCTGATTAGATTTCACCTCACAACCCAGTGCGGATTTCAAGATTCTTATTTCTCTTTTCCCTGCTGGTTATGTCGATAAAATAAGTCCCATAGTTTAGTTAGTTAATGCATATCATCTGCATTGGATACACTATAAAGTTGTCGAGATGACAGAATATATCTATTTTCTCTTTAAGTTGCTCCGTTTTCCATTTTCGAAAGGATGAATGCGTACATCTCGCATCGAAAAGAAGAATACAAATCCAGCAGGTAGCCTAGTCCTCGAAGTGCCTTTTAAAACTCCATCAGAAATAAAGGCTTCAAGTGTGACAATCCTTCGTTGTAAACCAAAGGTTGAATTCTTAAATGTTTTCCGCGCGAAGCTTTGATTCACCCTGTCTGGATGGGAGTTATAGTTCACCAAAGCCAGTCATCACTTCGCCCCTCGTTCCATGTTTGCATTCGGCCACTCAAGCCTCGCCTTTTAATGGATGTGACACCCACGGGGGTAAGAAATGACTCAGCGGGTTATTATCCACGGTGTGTTGCTCGTCCAAGCCCCCTCTTCCTGTCTGTCCACTGCAGTGTGTTTTAAGCTGCTTCAGATGTGATCACAAATCACCCCGTTCCAATACGCGCACACAGGCATCGTCCATCGGTGCGCTTCACAGTACCTCAGTGCGCTCGGCATTTACGTACCCCAATAAAACGCACGGCGCAACAGCACGGACGGACGATGGATTGATACGTGTACGAGTGGGGCATCATGTAGGTTACCTCCCACTGACAAGCTGTTCTCTCCAAGTGAGACTGTTCGGCGCCGCCGTCAGCCGCGCGATTGTAGAGGTGAGGGCAGGAAATATTGTTGCACCTCTCTTTTAATCTTCATATCTCTCTGTTTGAACTTTGAGGGCTCCAGGTGTGCAAAAATCTCACCCCAAGATTAACTCATTAATTTCTGACCTTTGTCCTTCTTATTGGTCAGTTTTAATAGGGGCAAGCAAATGCAAATTATCATATGAGTGCGCACCCGTTTGTGTGTGCATGGAGGGAAAATAGATTCCACCCATGTGTCTCCTGCAAATGGGACATGACTGCCACCTACCGACTGCCTTCGACTGATTTTCTGTATAATAGTGGCCTCAGGTTGATTGTGGCTCTCCCATGACAGACTGCGTTTTGTTTATATAGGATTTTATATACTATATTTATTTGTATTTTAAAATGCTGCAGGGTACGGAGAAATAGGCCTACATAATATATTGAAGATAACACCAGTAACCAAAAAGCCACAAATGGAAAAAGTCTCACAACCTAGGAGATGGTGTGTTATAATCTTGCTCAGTCTTCAGCACTAAGTTTAGACCCCATTTATGAAAGCTGGCTGTGTGTTATGAATTATGAAATACACGTTGCAGGTTTTTAGCACAGAGGCTGACACAGGAGATTTCAGGTCTTCAGAAAGATTATTGCTTGTGAAACGTTTATCTCAGGCAACCTGCTGTACTGCACTTATTCTGCTCAACTCAGTCATATTATACAACATGTTTAATGGAGTAAAAAATAAATAAAATAGGGATGCATTTGCAGATGGGAGAGTGAGAACATGTCTAATTTAGGAAGAGGATTCATTCACAGATCATAGTAGATGTGAGAAAACATTTGAATGCCAGACCAGGGATCTGTCCATTGCCTTGTCAACAGCTGATCTAATTTCCCTGTGTGCTGAAGGCGTTGCATCATTCATCTGTCTTCATAACTGTCGACCTGCCAGTCTGTGCCTCTGCATTTGGTAGTAAGGAGCACCGCCCTCTTGCTTTCTAGTCAGGGGAGACATCATTAAATAAGTCATTTTTTTCACTCTATTCTTCTAGTCTCATATTTTTCTCTCCTGAAGCCAAGCTAGCAATTGAAACCTATTAATGTGCAAACCCTCTTTTCTCTTCAAGATAGTGGAGCAAGTCTTTGTTTAAAACCCTTTGAATCTACAGCAATTTGATGTAATTCATATGTAACTACTGAGGTCACTTTTGAGTGCTCTCTCCCGTAATGCATGTCAGGTTGCTCAATTCAGCCTTGCCTAATGGTTTTGATATAAAGCTGTACTTTGCCATCAGCAATTGTGGATCTCTGGTGACCATTCCTTACTACTTTAGGCCTTATATGCTGAATGGGAACCATCACTGGAGGAGATCACAACCTCCAGTGATCTATGAAGCTTTTTAGACTTTGCTGGTGGAAACACTTGCTTCTTCAAAGTGAAGCTTTGGGACACATATTGTTGACGGACTCCATGACCATAACCATACATTCACGTGTTAATTTTAAAATACATTATTCAACATCCTTTTAGCTGACATGACACATGCATTTACATTTTAACTGATGTGAGTTCTATTCAAACATCACAATAATAAAGCTCAGTCTGTCCTTTGAGAACGTTAAGGAGATGTGCTGCCATCGTAAACAATGTGACCTTGTTCCTGGAAAGGGCAAGACACATACAAGACTCAAGGGGCCAGTCATTTCAGGAGTGGCAAGGACGAGTAAAAAGCCTTACTTGCTTAAATGCTTCACTATAGATTATTGGTTATGCTTTCAGTATCCATGTAAAAATGAGCATTGCTTCACATTAATAATGTGAATTGCAGACGCAGAAGTGGTGAAGGCTTTAAAATGATCATGTTTTTTGAACACCATGCTCTTTAACGCAAACCACCCCGAAAAAGCTGGTGTTTTGACATAAGGGAGAAAAAAAGCAATAAAGTGCCATTCAGATGTGGCTTAAGGCACACAGATCTTTTCCTTTCCCTGAGAGTATTATGTTGTCAGGGCCTGAATAATACATGTGTTGGGATGCAATTAGATAATGTAATAATCATGTTGGGCATGCCATGTAGGTCTCATCCAGTGATCAAAAGGAATATACATACCACACTTAAGTCAAGAGTGCTTACCATCGCTGTTTGCTCTGCCAAGATTCAGTTTTAGCTGACAGATTAAAACATGAAACATTTAAAACCAGCGTAGGTTTGTCCAAACATAACGTATTACAAATATAAGCACAAAGCTCCTGCAAGTGTTATCATAGCGATGAAAGTGATGCAATCTGGAACTTGATATACATAGGATATTCCATCTCAGGTACTTGCTCTTTTTGTTAAAAAAAAAAAAAATTAGTTTTCTGGTTTTTAGTATGTAATTCATATTTTCTTAAATACAAATAATAACAATACGCTCTCCTCTGCCTTACTGTATGTTCCTCCCAGAAATAATTAAATCAGGAACTGAGTGAGAAAGGGGGTTCGGTGACACGTGCCCCTTTTAAAGCAGGCTCTGAATACATTAATAATGTGTGTTATTTATTTTGAGATCACACATTCATTATTCATGATGTTGTTTTTGAGTGTATGAGACATCCCTTCTAATATCCTTCCGGGCTCAGAGGCAATGCAATAATACAGGCAGGTGTGTTGTGAGAGGTAAGATGGAGAAGTGAGTCTGTGGGCCGGAGAATGTGTCACACACCGCTCCTTTCCATTGTGCTCCATCAGTCTTAGTGCCACCTCAGGTGGTGTGGCGTAGGAAGCTTGTCTCCGTCTACTCTTTGATATCCCTTCTTGCTTTTCCCTGTTTCCACTGTACTTGCCGTGCATCACATAATTCAACAACAGAATTGTCTGAGAGTCAATTAGAGAAATTCTACAAACACCACAGTGAGGACATCTCTGGGATTTAAAGCATCACATTACACAGACTTGATCATTAGGTACATCAATGTGTTTGGCATCCTATTAAATCTCCACTTTGATCCACACTAATCTGCAACTGTACTTCTGATCCAAGGCTTCCTTCGGCCCATGGGGGGTAGAGGTTGATGATTTCTTAGTTTCCATGCTAGGCCACTTTTGGCTCGGGTTCTCGGTTCAACCCTGTATGTGTGGTAAATTAAAATAATTCGAAGCATGCTTCACCCTAATCAAACTCTTTAAGCCGCTTCAACTGCATGCAAAAAAATGGTGAAGGAGCGGGAATGACTGGCTTAGTTACTGGATATTGGCTGCAGCTCAAAGCAGTATCAAGAGATGAGACAGCCTACACTCACTGGAGGATGAATCCGTTGATAATCATTATATAATCAGTATATTAGTTATCGTATCATGGAGCATAATCATCTGCCAGCGGTATCCTTTAACATGTACACCCAAAGTAACTAATATATGCAAAGCACACACGTTATCATCTTCTTACAAATGGATGCCCTGCTCTTACGCGTAAGGCTCAGGTTTGGGAAGGGCTAAATAACTTTTTCTACCTGACTGATCAACTCAGTGAAAGCACCGCCAGCTGACCAATCAGAGCTCAGTGTGCAGAATTTAAATCTATCAAGTCATATTACAGGATAAAGGAAATACAGTTTAAACTGCCGTATGCAGGGAAGACGCCGACGTGTCACACTTATCATTCATATCACATCATCAATCCGATTCTCGATCATATAATATCATAATATATCATATATTTCCATATCTGAGTCAGCTTCTCGAGCCGTATCTGGCCGTGCAACACTTACAATGTCACATAGGCTACTGTATGCAGAAGTATTATTTTAAGCAACACATTAAGGTGACGAAACACTCAACTCAAATGTAATTAAAGTCAGATCCACTCGTGTCTTAGATGTGGCAGTGATATCATAAACTGTTAATGTATGCATTCAAACCAGCTGTTCTGTATTCACCTTGCATGTGCAACTATGTTGCTTTTACGCTGGATAAAGTGTTAAGTGTTGCTAGCCCCGCCCCTTGAACACGCTCTCAGCCGGACAGAGAAACCCTGGCTTGAGTTACAGAGTTGATAACCAGCCAGCGTCGTAGGACCGCTTAGCAAGATCTCGTTTGCTTTGGGTTACTTAAGCCAGATAACTCAAGTATGTTGAACTGGCTTCGTAGTACAGGGCACAGGTGGCTGCATAGCAGTGATAATGTCAAAGACACAAACATTATACATTATATTTAAATTTTACCAGGATGCAGTGACAAAAATATTTGCGAAGGCTTAGCCTTCCCTAGCCTACAGTACCCGCCACCCCTGCTCTTACGCCTTGTTAAGCCCAGTTGAGCTTTTAAAAAAGTGTTTTACATTTATGTATGTCTTCTTAATAGTTTGTTTCTATTTATTTAGTAAGAAACTGTGTTTATTTTTCTTAGTATTGTATAATGATGCTTTACTCACACAAAGAGTAAGCAATGGTCAGATAATAAGGAAGCATTGAGGGAATACTTAGTCTCTCATCAGTTTGATCTACATCTTTCCTTGGGGCAGCACAAAATAAGTAACTAAAGACCAAATAATTATTAATGAATGAGTGGTTACTAGTTTGTGCCACTAATCGACTAATCATTACCAAATTACCCATTTATCTACCAGTCTGTTCGCCATTACTCATCATAATCTGTTTTATTGTCTTGTTATCAGAGACAGGGACTACTCACTAAGAATTAATAGATTATATGGTTGTTCCTTTCTCACACATTTTATTATAACTGCTCACAACTGTACAGTATGTACTGTTTTCAAATGTTAATAGTATTTGTAATGGCTTCTGTATTTTTGCAAAACAAAGTGAACCATCTCAGATTGGCAATCCATCCATTCAAGCATACTTCCAACGATGAATATACACAAATGCAGAATAAGCCCTCTCCCACTGTGCCAGTGTTTTGTTCTGTGGTATATCCAAAATGTCAATGTGCTTGGTTGAATACAACAGAAAGGATAGCAATTTCACTAAGTAATAACATATATCAGCTTGTATTTCTCAGAATGAACACAGCAAAAGGTGTAAATACAACTGATAATACTTAGAAATATCCTAATTAAATACATATGAATAGGTTATAAGAGGCACACATATGGGGAACATTTGTATATCTATAGATATAAAAACAATTCTGAAGAGAGGTTTCTGAGTGAAGTTGTAAAGGAGTCAAGCTTTGGGATTTAATCAAATTTCAGCTAAGCAGATCTGCAAGTGAAAAGTAAATTGCAACATTTTACCGTTTGAATGTAAAGGAAATTACAGTGTAGTACTGTAGTAGTAGTGATATTTGTAATGATAGTTTTGACAGTTTAATGTACAGTGCAGGCGATGTTGACCCATCTGCAGCCTTATTCCTCAAAAAGAGAAAAAGGAGACATAAAGCGAACAGACGGTGAAAATAAAGGTTTGATTCATGGTTTGGGAAGAGCCCCATTTCTCAAAGTAAGAACACATTTCAGTGGATGCTTTGTACCGGCCGATGAAATGTTGCAAGACATATTGCCATTGAAACGTTGCCACAGTCTGGCTGCATGTAAACTACAGCCTTATCAAATATGGATTGATCGACTTTAAGCCGTTTGGTGGCTGAAACGTGTGGGCATTAGACAATTATGTATTCCTTTCAGGCTGTGTGCAACTTCTTTTGTGGGTCATGACTAAGTGCCAGTACCAACACATTCGTGATGCAAAAATGATGTAGGAAGTTGAAATATACTGTGTATAATTTGATGGAGGAAGGCGATGGGAAACAAAATTATATGGGTGCGACATAGCATGATGAAATGTGGTTTGGTACAATTTAGGGGTCCATCCAGAATGAGTATCTTAAGATTTGTTGCACCAGCAAGCTAGTAGTTTTAGTAAACTTCACCAAACTTCATCTCTAGGAAAATTGTTGCAACTTCTTAATCCATTCCCAGAAAATTGTGTACAAAACACTATTGTGTTTATACAGCATATGGTACGGATATATGTGAAGCTTACTTAATCTGACTGTTGTCAGTGTTTGGATTTCTGCATTGCTGATCATTTTATGTAAGATGGGACACAAACCTGAAGAGGAAATGTGTCAGAAACTACACATTTCTACTGTATATTGCATAGAACCGTCCTCCCATGCTATTTACTTTCAATGAAAAGCACTGCAAGATTATCATGCTAGAGCCAAAGCCACCCAACCCCTTTAGTTCAGGAATCAAGCCTGAATATATTAGTCATTAGAAGTTTCCTCAATCATTAATTTCATTTTTTTTATCCCCCAATTCCAATGAATATTTTTAATATCCTCTTCTCGAAATGTAGAGCGCTCAATGCACATTCATATTTCTTTTTTAATCTGATGTTCAACCATCTATTTATGTAAAAAATCACATCAAAATAGTTGCTGAAACGGATGACTGACAAAAGTGCCTTGAAAATATTAGACTTACAAATGATTGTCCCTCTCTTATTATAGTGACAGAAATATGTTTAGAATTCATTTAACCTCAGAAGATTATTTTCTGCAGAAATGAGCCTCAAAGGCAAATGTCTACATAGTCATAATAGGCATCCACATAATGTAAATATATCTTTTGAAAAAGGTGAGTATATATGTTATGTGATGGTTTGATAAGATACATGCACTGCAGAATAAAGAAGAGTCCCCACAAAGGGCCCATTATGAGCTGCAGCCAGGCAACCACATACAGATTAGTATGTGTCTCTTCCTTCCTACTGATAGTTCAGAATTAGTAAACTGTACATCTTTACAACACACATATTCCTGCTAGAATTGTCTATTAATTCACAACCATTTAAAAGCTTACTAAGTTTGTGACTGAGGATATCTTGACTGACAATCAGAGGATAAAGCTTTAAGCATGACATAAACCTTGTAATCCTGTATCATGGCAGATTTAGACTGGGTGTAACCTCAGTTTCAGCTGGTTTATCTCCTTGGCTTTGTCTCCGTTCATGCAAAACAAGCAGTGCTCTAGACAATGGTGTACCTTTTCACATGTGAGGCAGGGAGCAGATTTGCAGCATCTGGATGTGACGGCCGATCCTCTCTGTCTCTAATCCTCCGTGTGGTTTTGTTTCTGCTCAGACACATAGGGGATCAAGTGGGCCATCCGTTCACATCCTGCCTACCATGGGGCAGATAAACAGAGGGAAACACAGTAAATAGGCACATAATTAATAAGAAACACTGTAACGGAAAGCACATTTCATTGGCTGTTTTCACATCTTGCTACAACAATACACTGCTCACAATTGGTGGGATGGAGGTTGATTAGCTTTCAAAGTAAGTGTCTCTTCAGGCTGGTTTCATAAACACTGTAAAATGCGTGGGAACATGAGAGTTCATGAGGAGTTATGGATATAAAATAATGTGTGATTTTGATACAGGCTTCAACTATTGAGTTACAAAAACAAAGCTAACATTGTGTATGCTTAAATGGCATTAGGAGGGCAGCACTTTAACTCCCCATATAAAACATGGTTTATAACAGCCCATAATGTGGTTACATGAATATATTGCTTATAAATGCTAAGCAGGGGCACTGAAAGCAAAGAAAGAACGACTGAAATTATAAATGCCAGAAACCTTTATCTTCATGATGAAGCAATATGCAACTTTAAGGGGGGGAATGAAGAGTCCAGTCAGAGCTTTATTTGGCCACTGCAAGGTATCACCTTGAAAGGTTGGAAATAATTGAACACCATTAGATTCATTACTGATTACCTTAATCATCTTTCTCCTAGAAAGGTCATTTTAGAGTCTGGGTAACTACGGACAATAAGAATCAATGACTGGTAAATGATGACTTTCCTAAGAGCTGCTTGTGGTAATGTATAATGGGCAAGCTAACACTATTTTAAAGAGATTAGCAAGATGAGGAATAGAATATGTAGCCAGACGTGACATGGGATGACAAACATTGACCATTAACAACATTGGATGACTGGAAATTAATTCACCACCTCTGGTCTTGGCGTAGTTGCTAAATGGTCACATCATGATTACGTTTTAACCTTTTTAACCATACAAATACATCTGACGAATCGGATGGTGGCTTCTAAGTAATTCCAGTCAATCTGCATCAGCAATACATTAGGAATTAGCACACAGATGGCTGTAGTTAAAAGCTTGTGTAATCAAACACTAGAAAAGTTCCAGTAGCTTTGGTAATTGTTTTTAGAAGATATGAGTTTTTCTGATAATCATTGCACATGATATGTAAAAAAAACTGATTCTGTACAGATACCCTATCCCTTTTTGATATTGACTCACTGGTACACACACATGCACCCGCCCACACAAAAACACACACAATATTATTAAATCTTCCTCACACATTAAAATAAAATTCAATCGCACTGATCCGTTATTGTTCTGTCATCAAAACAATTTTTCATCTCAGGCAAGACGGGTACAAGGAAAATATATTTTAGTGATATCCTTTCTAAAGTCCAATTTATTCAAAGTGTCCTGCAGTACACGTCCGCACTTAATCAAAACACACATGAAATCCAGGATTTTAGATGAGTTCCCATTTCACCCTGAGTATACATTACTTCTGCAAATGGACAATCAATATGATGAACTGGAGTCAATGCGGCCAGAAATGTGGTGGGCATTTTGTAAAGTGTTCCCAATAAAATGCTTGGAGAAATTCAGATCACAAGACAGATAGCTCTTGGCAAAACAACAAAAGCGAAAAAAGACATGATCTGTGCCGCTTGCAGTATAAATAAAACATATTTTTTTATTAAAATAATGTATTTTAGTGTGAATTAGGAAGCAATGGGGTGGGTGCCAAAAACTATTTTCAAGTTGTAAGTGAAGATATATCAGCCAAAGTCAGAGTGCTTAGCAAAACTCTCGGTGACCTGTAACTCTCTATCAGTATTAATTGCAGACAAATGTTCTGCAGTTTTTGAATCAAAGTTAACTTCTGTTCAAATTTCACTTGTGTTTAAACCACAAAACTATTGATGTTCAGTGCTCAATAATTGTTCTTCAACAGTATCGGACAGAGTCCTAAAGGAAAGATACATGTAATCTACTAAACTTTATAACTATGGGATATATATTAAAGGGCTGGTTAATTGGATTATATTATATGTGGCTGTGTATTAAATATTACAAGTTAATGAATTGTGGATTTGTGCTTGTTTGATGAGGCACAGAAGAGGCAGCGAAAGAGGAAAAAGACTACAATGCAACAAACAAAACATATATAAACAGAATCAGACAAACAAATGGTAGAACGATAAATGATCACGTTTGTCTACGGCTTTCGTTTCACTAAATTAATTAGGCTTGGCAATCTTTAATAAGCAACACAACCACTTACTGCAAGTCCGTTTCCGCTCTATATTGAATCTAAGGAGCAGCTCAGACTGACCCTGTGTGGATAGCATTGTGCAAAAGCCCACAGACACCAGTGATAAGCCGTTTCTCCAAACTCTCTGCCAGCAATTTAAGCTTTGCCCTTTGCCATAATCCCTCCCAGAATCATACTGGCTGACATGCAGAAGAGTATCTATCCAACTCATGTTCCCAAACCTGCCCAGCTGAAAATATTCTGGAAGCCAAATGCCGACAGAGCAACTAGTGAATGAAGTGCTACCTCCATGTTATTGTTGTTGTCCATAATATGAAATACTTGTGTTTGAATGCATACAAGTACTGCGACACTGCGACAATGAAAGTGGTGAATGACATTACAAGTATTTTAGACAATAAGCAGAGTTGTGCAGCTCTATTTATTGACCTTTCCAAAGCGTTTGACACCGTTGATCATCGCATCTTAAAGCAGAGGCTACTCAGTATTGGCATATCCAGCCATGCGGTGGGGTGGTTTGTGAACTACCTCTCTGAAAGGTCCCAATGTGTTCACTTTAATGGGCTATCTTCTGAGTGGTTAAACATTGCTAATGGTGTTCCTCAAGGTTCTGTTTTAGGTCCACTTTTATTCTCTATTTGTATCAACAGTTTAGGTGAAAATGTGAATGAAGCTACTTTACATTTTTATGCGGACGATACCGTGATGTACTGTGCAGGTCACTCCGTTAAGGAGGCGGGTGTTAAATTACAGGCTGTTTTTAACATTATTCAGACTCAGCTCTATGAGCTTAAGCTTCTTTTAAATGTTGATAAAACCAAGGTAATGCTCTTTTCTAAAGCTAAAAAGACACCAGAGCCTGTTTTAGATATTGTTACTATGCAAGGACATGTACTAGAAGTGGTTACCTGTTATAAATACCTAGGTATCTGGCTTGATGATTGTCTTACTTTTAAACTTCATGTCAATAACCTGCTTAAAAAGCTGAGGGTTAGACTAGGTTTCTTTTTCAGAAACAAGTCCTGTTTCTCGCTTGAGGCCAGGAAAAGGCTAGTCACTGTGACCTTTTTACCTGTGCTGGACTATGGTGATTTTTTGTATATGAATGCACCTGCCTATTGCCTGAACAAGTTAGATGCCGCCTATCACAGCGCACTGAGATTTGTCACAAATTGTAAAGCACTTACACATCACTGTACCCTCTATGCCAAGGCAGGTTTGCCATCACTTACTGTAAAGAGGCTCAGTCATTGGTACATGTTTATTTATAAAGCTTTGTTGGGTAAACTCCCGTATTATGCTCTCTGATAACACAGAGAGTTGCAAGCAGCTATTGTCTGAGATCGCATGATGTACTATTGTTAGATATGCCAAGAGCAAGGAATGTTTTAGGTAAGACAGCTTGTATGTGCGCAGCTCCACTTGCTTGGAACAATCTTCAGCAAGAATTGAAACTGAGCAGTCTCATTCCTCTGCATGTTTTTAAAGCTAGGCTAAATGAAATTCTCGTTGATACTATGGGCACTTGTAAATGTCTATAACTATGTAAATGTATCCTGTAAATATAATGTATGATGTCCTTTTATTGTTATATGTTTCATGTGGAACCTATATGCTGCAGGTCTCCCTTGAAAAAGAGATCTATTATGTCAATGGGACCAATCTCGTTAAATAAAGGTTTGAAATGAAATGAAATGAAATAGAAACCATGACATTCTACACCATAGAAAACAACATTTATATTAAACAGTAAAACAATGTTATGACGTCTTAAAAGCTTTAAATAAGCCTCAAGATAATTGTTCAATTGATTTATTTGTATGTCAGTCCTTTGCCCAAACCATAACTATAAATACGCAAGAAAAACATCCATCTTTAACAAATGCATCACCTCTTTTTTACATTAACCAAATTCTGACGTCAACCAGATTAAAGGTTCAATTTTTTATAATTTAAAGCCTTTTCATTGTTTACAGTGACCCAATTTCCACTTCACACATTATTTTCCAGAGGTATAATGTATGTTATAGCCAACAGAAAACGGTTATTGAAGCCTCACAAAACAATAAGATAAGTCTGGGAATGTTTACGTTAGACAAGCTACTTGTTGATAGAATCCACTCTTTACCCCCGGCGTTGAGATGGTATGTGCACGGATCAAAAACACTGAAAGAATCAATGTTCAAACTCAAGGTTCACACATCCCACAGTTTACAGTGGAAAGGAATTCATCTTTGGTGGCCAATGGTTATTGTCTCTCTGATTTCAAGCGTATTAGATCCCTGATTGACAGTCTGGATATGTTGATATGTCTTGGTATTAATGGGTGCTACTCACTTATCCTGTCAAAATCAGTGACACCAACATTTTAAAATGCAGTGCAACACGATGTTCTTATACAAAAACCAACAGATGAAGGCACATGTCTTTTTAATGTTTAATTTAATCAACGAAGGGTGTTTGAGAGGAAGTTGTTGAGACTGTTGGCTCATTCATTCATATAAACAGATTATTTTTCATCAATAGTGTATGACATGAAATGTAAAACCTTTTTTTTTAAATGATTGTGTAGTAGATGGAATAATCGATTAGTCGCCTAATTGTTTCAGCTCTGCTTTGCACTAATACAAGAAAAACACACGTGCACACAAAGATTAATACATGTTGGCAGCAATTATGTAACTATGTTTTAGGACAAATGTCTATACTACTATGTTCTGAACCAAAAGCTCCAAAACAACTGGCAACACTGAAAGGCTCAAACAATACAATACTCTTCTTGAAGTGTATTTTCTGCAAGAGCTGTTGTTGGAGCTCTACCACCCTGAAAATCTATAGCTGAACCCTCATCGTTCTTTTTAAAAAGCCCTTTGGACTATGTGTCACAACACATCTTCTTTGATATCTTTTTTCTTTGTCTGCCTCTTCAGATTGATGGCCTGGTGACTAAAGCGTAAAAGGAATCATAAAAAAGCCACCACCATGTCCAGAGCCGAGCTGGGTTGCAACTCTATAAACACACACTGCACTTTAAAGCTGAGGTTAGAGCTGTTTACATATCAAGTTTAAGTGCTATCCAGGCATGAATCCTGCTTAATTAAGCTGTTTTCTGTGAAGGACTTACACTTGAGTTCACTTTATGCATCAATTCTCATGATTTGTCTTAGGTACAGCCAATAACCTCTTAATAAAAACAAATTCAGATTACATTACAATAAAATGTTTCATGTATTATTTCAGAACAAGCTGTGGGAAGCCCTTGAAACATAAACAAGAAAGAAAATCCATTACAATAACACAATATGTAGTCTGTGTGAAGTGTTGGGGGAAACAATGCTGTTACTTGCATCCATCTCTTGTGTTTTTGCGGTGCCAAGATGTGTGGCCCAGCGCTCAGCTCAGAGACAGAGACATCATATACACACACAGCTGGAATCAGCTACCTCTGTAGTCTGCCAAACTACTACATTTACCTCTAATGCATCATTTACAAACCTATGACTTTGTTCCGAGATTCAATACTTTTCCAAACTTGAATACAGAAGTGTAAACACATGAGATCACAGTGTTATGGCAGAATCCTTATTACAGCGTATTTCTGGTTTATTCATTAAGGTCACATGACCAAGTCTGTTATTGAGTTAGGTCACACAGGTCAGAGAGGCCCCATTGTCTTGTTATATCAGTCTTATGCCTAGTCACATGGTTAGTTAAAGGGGACCTATCATGCAAAATGCAATTTTGTACGTCTTATATACATGAATATGTGTCCCCAGTGTGTCAGGGAACTCACCAAGTGTCAGAAAACACAACCCTCTCTTTTCCTCTGTACCCAAATCTCTAAAAACGGGGCTGCAACAGAGCTGACACAGATTTGAAATTGTTCAGATGTCAGAAACAGGGAGCTCCACCTATATGGGCAACTCTCCACCTATCAGGGGAATGGGGAGTTGGGCCACGGCCATTGCCGCTCGAAAGCGCTGGAGACGATGTAGTACATATGCAAGGACTGTAAGTGGCGCTGTAGTCTGCCACAAAAGCAGCGAAGAAGACTTCTCACAGAATCAGCCCTTGCAAAAACAGGACTGGAAGAGAGCAAATAGAGCGAAATGAGGCATGGCTAAAATGCATGATCTGTTTGGTATTTTGAAAAAAAAACTTCACAGACATGTTTTATATAGGTATGGCCCTACAATATATTATTAAAATATAGCATGATAGGTCTGTGTGCTAGCTAAATGCAAGGAAAATTAGGGTGCGTCATTTTAGAATACTATATATTCCTGTGTGAAGCTTCTAGTCATGGGGTTGGTTGCTGTGAAGCAAGGTGATGTAGCTCCCATTATTATTTGTTTGTTGCGCAACTGAATAATAATTAATCCCAACCATATCTTTGTTTGTGTTTTATTGATCTCTCTCTCTGTGTTAACATTTCAAGTTGGTGAGCAATTAATTGCACTAACAACATTTCACATATGATTGTAATTATGGTTAAAGATGACTTGGACCCACAGAAAATGTCCTTCTAAATTGAGCTGACACCTTCAAACCTTCAATTAATTACACAATCAAGCAGGACATAACAGCAGGCATGAACATAGTAAAAAGCAATGGTAACTAGACACACTTAGAAAAAGAATGACTTCATTCCTGTAACCTAAAGTACTATCAGTTTACATTCAAAGCTCCCTCTTTATTACACTGGCTTCGTCTTTCGAGAGCACATTTTGAGAGTGAGCAGTCTAGAGAGCTCAGAGGTTACACAGGGTGAACACCGTGAGCTCATAACATGAATTAGGCTTGGGATTTGGGGTTTTGTTGATAACTGCATTGGCTGGTAGAAAATAAATGATGAAAATGCAAAGATATTTCTAAGGAAGTGCCTGTGTAACCCCTTAGGCAGGCAGTAGGATCATACAAAGGATATTGCTGATCACAGCAACCAATATTGAGATGCAAAATTCATTGGGGATAAAACATTTTTGGTTTATTTGTGTCATACTGAAAATATTTGTACTGAGTCTACAGTAAGTAGTACGTTCAACATTACAAATATTGTTAACCAATAAGAGCTCCAAAACATAAGTTTGTTCTCTGAAGTAGTTAAAATGAACATATTTACTTGATACAGCAAATATACTTAGCATTTTCTGGATCATGTATTCTGTTCCTCATTCTGTATAATGTTAACCTTGATTCGGGTGGACAGGACCAATTAGAGCAGTGGTTCCCAACCTGGTGGGCACGCCCCCCCTTGGGGGGGCGCCAAAGATCGCAGGGGAGGCGCCAGGCCTCAGATGATTTGAGGCCAAATATCATATTTAGACTTTTTTTTTTTGTTACATATAATTGTAACTCAATACATGATTGTCACTAAAAGCCTTGTCTCTACATTACAATACAATATAAAAAATAATCGATTAATTCATTTGAATAACAATTCAAGTTAGTAGCTATTAAAGGCATAAAAAGACAGAAATGTATAATTCTTTCTTTAATAGAATGTTTTCTTCTGCCCGTAAAGTGTCCAAACCAGGCTTTTCTGGATAAGCGTATTTTAAAAACATAGTCATTGTCCATGCCGGTTTCAGTTGGATTATTTGTGACAGTTGCTCCGATTAGATCGTTCTCCTCCATTTTGTAGATTATTTACGATTTTTGAATCCACATAAACAAATCGGCAAAATCCGGCTTACTTTGAGCATGTGTTTTAAACATTTGAATCCCTTTGTGAATTGTTTCCACTTGCGCCGTCCTTTAATTTCTTCATACAGTGGGAATCCAAATGAATTAATCCTGAGTCCAATAACCATCAAAGTCACTCCAATAGTGCTCCTTAATTACGCTTTCATCCTCCTTTAACAAAATACTTCACATTCATCCAGTTTGTGACAGTAGTTGTAGCATTTTTGAGACTTTTAAACTTTAATTAACGCCAGAAAACATAGCGGCTGACGCTAATGAGCGCTTAAAAGTCTCAAAAATGCTACAACTACTGTCACAAACTGGATGAATGTGAANTCAACTTCTGAAGCCGGAGACGCCGGAGTAGCCAGCGTCAGCCAATCTAATCCCGTTTATGCAAATCTGACAGTTCAATCGCTAGCCAATCAAATCCCGTTTATGCAAATCTGACAGTTCAATCGCTAGCCAATCAAACCGTGTGCAAGCTGGGAGAGCCAGACCGCAGTTCATTTCCTCATATTCCAAACGAGAAATTACGGCAGCAAATCACCCGGTTCTTTACGACCAGAACTATTTACCGGGATACAAACCGGAGGAACCAGGCATGGAGGGAGGTGGCAGAGACAGTGGGTGAAAGTTTTATATATATATTGCTCGTATAAAATCCCCGGGGTTTTTTGCTTTGTATGCCGGGGGCGGGACATTCATGTGATTGGTTGTTGGTCGCGGTGCTCGAATAAAATCCCCAAGCTTCAGACACGCCCAGCTCCAAGCTTTTTTTGAAGCTATAGTGTGGACGGGCCGTTACAGAATGACGATAAACGGTTCTTGAATCCTTGCAAAACATGACATTAGAGACCAGTTACCATGCCTATTGCCTCAGGTTTATCCAAATAAAAAAATGCTCAGACATTAGAGAAATTGCACAGTATGTTACATTTAATATAACTTGCACCAACTGGAATTGATCTAAACTAACATAAAAAAAAGGGAAATCTTGTCATCAGTGGTAGAAAGATAACCCTCTAATACATTGTACTGCTAGTCAAAAGATTATTGAACAATTGGTTTCTAAACTGCACTCACTGCAGATTTGTCTCTTTGGTCGGAAATTGGACCTCCTGCCTCCAGGAAGTAGCCTTTCCCCACAGTCTTTCTAACAATTGTTTACATTTTCAACGTGTACCATGTGTTGCAAAGTCAGCCAGACTATCATTACACCCATAAGATACGACACTTGCCTCCTAAAATAATAGTTTTCGTTTAAATTTGGGTATTTTATGTATAGCTGTAAAAGTTTTAGCACACTGATAAACGAAACGAGGTTAACAATTCAGAAGTTCTCTGAAGTGTTTTCTGTTTCTGGCCATTCAATTGCTCTCCCTTTCTTTTGCCAGCTCTTTTTAGAGGGCCGAGGACGAGTAACACTGCCACTGCTAATCTCCCACTCCCATGTTTTATCACCATGACAGAGAGGGAGTTGTGATAGAGCAATCCACAGGCTGAGTAATCCTTTTCACAAAGTTGCAAGCACTGTTTATTCAACGCCTTTGACTGTGGCACAGAGCAGACGCTTCATATCTCGAATGGGAAGCACACACTGGCAACCTGGACGCTTTCTGTGAACAGCAGCCTTGACACTTTTGCAGCCCCGGCTTGAACAATGACTCATTTGTGTTTTGGCAGTCCATTGGGTTTCAAACATCTTGAAGCATTGAACCGTATTGAGGTTCAGATAAAGACGGCGGGGTCATGATCAACCATGCTTTTTTATTAGACTCGTTAAGCTTTCGGGAAATATCAGAGATAATAATATGCAACGCCAGGTCTGATCTTCAACAGTTTTCAATAAATGATACATGTTGATCAGTACTTGGAGAGTATTAATGTACACATACAGAAGCAATTACAAGTCCAAGAGAACCCCATTATTGGGAACTTTTTGGTATTTTTGTGTATCTATCTAAATCAGGGGTGGGGACCCGTATACGGCCCGCGAGACCATTTGGTACGGCCCTCGAGGTAATTTATAAACAGATGAAAAAAAAAATCTAGATCTAAAAAAAATGAAACAAGCGAGTACCTGTTTTTCCTGGCCAAGGTCAGGGTCCTTGAACACAACACAAGCCTAACGTGTCATCACGTGGTGTGTGTCTCGTCTGACCGGGGCACCACAACGCCGCTCTGGCAATTCATAAATTGCAGTATCCATAAGGAGCCGTACACATGCCGCAGTTTTTGCGTGGCTGTGTCTTTAGTTGTGAGCCCAGTGGCGATCTGTTCATCTGTCATACTGATCATACAGTCAATAACTTGTTATTATTAGCATCTGGTTAGCTAGCTATGCTAATGAATATAAGAAGCTTATACAACCAGTGAGGTAAAGGCACATCTTTATATGATCATAGCTATACAAAAATAAGAGAATAAAGTAAACAGGTATAAAATACTATATGACAGTAAAAAAAAAGTTGTTATTAATAAACAAGAATAGAGTTTAAAAGGGGAGTGATTTGTAAAATATCCATATAGAAAAAGAGATCTGCTTACAGTTCTGTTTCATATGGGTGTTGAGAAATGTATAGATCTCCTAATGTTGCTCTCAAAGTGCACCAGATTGATGCTTTTAA
>NW_011369951.1:2473474-2481971 GCF_000735185.1 Notothenia coriiceps
TGTTGTTTTCTATTTCACTACAATGTATTGATGTTATTGATGTGGATGTGTGATTTTCCAGTCATACCTTATCTATTTTGTTGTGCAGCAGGGTGAGATTGGTTGTGACTGAGTCAAATATCTGTACTTGATCCTTCTAGGCGACACTACTCATCACTCCACTTATAGTTTTTTTGTTCTCAGGTTGAGCTGAAGCGTTTTGGTCAGCGGGTTCCCTGTGGCGTGCGTTGGGAGGCGTCTGTCCTAGGCTCTCTAGTGCGTTCATAAAGGTGCGCAGAGCTTTCGAGCGTCGATTGTGCAAGGTTATTTTCCTCTGCTGGCGGTGATTGACTGCTTCATGGATAGGCACTTGTGTCTATTTGCAGTGTTTTGTTGTCGGTCTGCCCTTTAAAGTGGCAGATGTGTTTGCGTCCATTCCCATTGGATACGGAGATATGTACACCTAGGGAGAGAGGTAGGTTTGTCTCCTGTTATTCTGGTTCGAGTGTGATTTTGACAGTGTGTATATTCACTTAGCTTTAACATCGACTAAAAAACAGGGCCTTAGAATTTGTCCTTGTTAATTACACAAACATTGATTTGGTGTTGAGATTGGTTGTGTGCAATGCTGTGTTGTATTGTTCCTCTTCGATTCGGAGAAACAAATAGTTTTGTCAGGGGTATGTTGAAGGTGGGAGTTTGGCAGTTTAACACTACACATACTCCAGAAGATTGCTACCAGCTATTCTATTGGTAGGAACTGACCTGATATTGTGTCTTTTGTTTCTGTTTGGACCCATGGTTTGTTTTTCCGGTGGAGTGGTTAGTTGCTCAAGCTCTGTGATGGTTGGGATACTTTTGTGTTCCAATACTTGGGGATGGCTCATTCCAATATGGTAATGATAGATATAACGTTTTGTCGTAAAAGATATAACGCTGACTGTTTATTTCTATGTTCATGTCTTGTCGTGTTTCTCTTTGAAAGTCATTCACATGATTGCTATTTTCGTAATAATGGGGGATGCGGGTAGATCTTTTTTTGTTTTGATTCGATATTTTGTTTTGTTTGGCATGTTTTTGATCTGCAGTTATATATTTATTTATGTACCTAGTTTCTGACGGTAGATTCTTTTGCTCGGATCGTTGGGTTGAGTCTCATGTATATAGACCGGTTTTTTCTTCTATTTTTGGTTTGAATAGAGAATGTTTTTCTTTTAGGTTGGTGTTGCGTTTGTGGTTGGTCAGTTTGAATTTCACAAGAATATTGTTGGTCAATATATTTTCAGTTTTTGATATTTATGTGTTTTGTTTTTATTAAGCTAGACTAGTACTTGGTGTCTATTTGTGTTGGTTAAGACCTGTCTTTGGGCTGTGTTTGGCTGTGGGTTGTTTCCATCGCTTTTGTGTTTCAAATATCAAACATAAACTAAATTATCCCGTCCGTAACTAAACAAGAACAGCAGTATATTGTTATTTTGTTAACACTGTAACTTCAACAGCTTTTTAACCCAAACCACTACTGGTAAAGCACGTTATACACGTCTGAGTGCAATGCAGGTAGATTGTGTTTCTTTTTAAATGACTGTTTAAAATGCCTTTATCTAATGTATTTTATTTTATTAACTACTTGTTATTGTTGCTAGGTTACTGCTATCGATATATTTCTGTAATGTTGTGTAACTGTTAAATGGTGTTTATCTTTATTGCTACCCTTCCCCGTCATGTATTAGTGTTGGTCCACCAGCGCAAACGTATTAGTTTAACAAAAATCCGCATCTAAAATTTGCAAGAAGCGTACTTTAACTTTCCCCGTGCATTCTCAACATTACTCACATAACACATATTTCCTTGTGTTTATTTATTTGTTTGATTAATAAACACAAGTTGGAAGTCCTCAGGACTAGGGTTGGGTACAGAGAACCGGTTCCGGAACCGTTCCAACATTTCGATTCCCAACGGCATCATTTAGAAATGTGAATTCGGTTCCGCATTTCGATGCCTGAGGAAATATTCTCAACCACTCTCCGTAGTAGCTACTGTATGATGGGCGGGGCGGGAATGTAGGCGTTGTACCTACACTTCCTACGCGTACTTGACCAGGCCGGCCCCCGTCGCACTGGCGTTATAGATGTTCGCCTAGGCCAGATGTGGAGAGCGCTGTCAGTTGGGAGGAAAAAAAAATGTTTGACGTTGGTGTCTCATATTTCGGCCTTGTGGATACACATTCATAATAAGTAAATGTACACTCTTTTCATCCGGTTACACTTTTCATTTGCTCCGATACGATGGGGGCTGTATAGTGGAGAAAATAGGGGGATGTTGGCTTATCTGACACCCGCAGCTCACAGCCAAAGTGCGAGTGACCCCGGGGGGGGGGGAGCCCCCCCCCCCCCCCCCGTCCACACTCAGCTCAAAAAAAGCTTGGAGCTGGGCCGTGTCGAAGCTTGGGGATTTTATTCGAGCACCGCGACCCCGGACAACAATCACATTAATGTCCCTCCCCCGGATAGAAAAAAAAAAACCCCGGGATTTATGCGAGCCAATATATATACTAATTTATATATAATATATATATATATAATATATATCAAATATATATATATATATATATATAATATATATAGTATATATTAATAATATATATGTATATAAACGACATACAAAGCAATAGCAATGTTAAAACGAAGTAAACTGGATATAAACTCCCCAAACAGGCGAAAACCTACCAGTTTCACCCACTGTCTCTGCCACCTCCCTCCATGCCTGGTTCCTCCGGTTTGTATCCCAGTAAATAGTTCTGGTCGTAAAGAACCGGGTGATTTGCTGCCGTAATTTCTCGTTTGCAATATGAGGAAATGAACTGCGGTCTGGCTCTCCCAGCTTGCACACGGTTTGATTGGCTAGCGATTGAACTGTCAGATTTGCATAAACGGGATTTGATTGGCTGACGCTGGCTACTCCGGCGTCTCCGGCTTCAGAAGTTGAACATTGTTCAACTTTTGCAGCCTGAAACGCCAGGAAAGCTCCGCTTTGCTACCCACAATTCAGTTCGGCGAAAAGCGAGGCAACGTGACGTCACCCCATTCAAAGTGAAAGGGCAGACGCGTTGGAAACCGTTTTTGAAGCTGTCGAAGCTGTAGTGTGGACGGGCCACAATGAAAGTATTTTTATCTGGCGCTCTACTCTGCCTGTTAAATCATCCAACATGACGTCGCCGCCGACAGGGCCTGTGATTGGTCGGTCCGTACCAGGAAGTGATGGGCTGACCGTTGACAGCTCTCTTGCACAGTAAGATTGTGTAACCTTTTGGGTATCTAATAAATAATGGCGAGGCTCTGAACCCAGTGGCTCTTGCTCCGCTGTACATTTGTGTCGTCCCCTCTAGCGCTGCGGGTGAAAGGTATTGTTGGCCTCAGAAGTGAATGATAATACGCTGTGTGTTGTGCCTAAATAGCTTAGCACGCTAACTAGCTGAAAACTAGCTTAGTTAAGAGAGGAGTTGTAAGCACCATTAATCCGTTTAACACTCGTGAATGTCGGCTTATGTCCTGTTGTTGCTAACGTTGTTTATCAACTAGACTGTGGGTGAACTTATAATGTACTAGTCTTGCTTACTCAGGCAGGCGACAACGGCACTGCTCACCTCAGGTAGCCGAATTATAATAATTAAACTGTATGTAACTAAGTTAAAGCTATGTTAGCTATTTATCCAGCTGGCTGACCAGACGAGTGCCCTGTTTCTTATCTGACTTTAGCATAATTTAAAGAGTTTATCAGTTTGAAACATTCATTTCAGTAGAACTTTCATCTCGTTCATTTAAATGTGATATATACTCAGAGAAACTTTAAACTGAGTCTGTTCTCACTTTGTGGCGAAGGTATGTTAATAAACCGATATAAAAAGGCGAATTTTGCACAAGCTTTTGCGAATTGGTGGAAGATTTATGTCCCATATTATAGACCAACAGTTAATTATCAGTGGATATGATATGCCATTTCCCTTTTTATTAAAGGCGTCTTAATTTTTATGAAGTTTGAATTAAATTAAGCATTGTTCCCATGGGTTTTGGCCTGGGCTTGAGATGGTTAATGACTGTCTGCCTGTTTCTATTTGACTCGCGCCTCATTACTGATTAACGGGCCTGTCCGCAGATCCTTGCAGCCCGGCTGTGTGAGATGGACCGTGGAGAGGAGTTGCGAGTGGAAGCTGCCCCGTACTGCTGCTCCAGCTGTGACGGAGGGGAGGTGAATGCACGCAGCATGGCGAGGCGCAGCCAAAAGAGGAAGACCCGCAGCCTGAGCACATCCTCCGCCCGCAGCCTGAGCACATCCTCCGCCGGCAGCTCCACTGAACACAGCAGGTAGGAGTGGAACACATGGAGCAAGATGACACGCTTGTTGTTATGCTTGGAGCCCTATGTCACAATAACTAAACAACGTTGCCATCTTTTCCTACATCATGCGTTACACCTGTTGGTTTTCTAGTTAAGATGCACACATAATCAACATTGAAATTGCAGTATGGATTTGTGCAATATCCCAATTGCAGTAAGCGCAATATTTTTTAATGGCAAAATCTTTGAAAATATCAATCTGGATTAAATGTTGTGCAGAGATGTCCAGTCCTACGAACAATATTCTACAGACTTAATAAATGTTAAAAAACCTTGTTTTATGCAAAGCCTCTTTTTAAAAAGATCACACTATGATAAAAAAAAAATGCAGACATAACTTAAATAAAACATACATGGAGATGCTTACATAACAGCACCTGTTGTACATCAGGGTTAATCATTCATGCCCTCCTTGGTCACCAAAAAGACATACCATTTATTGATGCTTCACACTATGATAAGTTTTATATATTTTTGAATAACAATCTGATGTTTCATAAAATGTAATTCCCACAGATATCGCAAAATATATCATATCAGTCAATTATTTACATAATGTATACATATTTGCACACATTTTTTAATATTTGATATACATTTGTTTTTATATTCGGGATTGTGGGAAACAGTATTTCGATCTCTCTGTCTATACACACAAACTGGAAGATTGACAATAAAGTTGACTTTGACTTGTTTATTTATTTCTCAAATCGTGTAGCCGTCCTAGCCAGAGTAGAACAAAACTAGCGTTAACTTACAATTTATAGTCTCACTGGTAAATGTGGAATCTGGACTGCTGTCCCCGGTTGTCTGTCCCTAGTCTTGTGTGAGCTTATCTTTTAAAACAAACATATCTGTATTTGCTGCATCAATGGTAATGTCATATATTTTCAAGCCAGTTTCCAATAATGTGTTTGCCTTGAGGAATAAACTGTCTCCTCATTAAAAGTGGCTTGAAATGATGCCAGTCAGAGGTTAGAAACAGATTTCAAATGTTGTTTGAATATTTAACTCAAAAGAACATGCCTAGGTATGCCTGCTCCTGATGCATAAATAACATACAGGATTACAGGTTACCTGAGGTAACTGCTATTTAATATAAGTACAGCTGCTCTGGCTCAAAGCTGCTTGGGATTTTTTTTACAAACAACTCTTGTGAGATGATTTATGTTGCACCACCTTTCAGACATAAGTTCATATGAGGTCTGAAATGGGTTTTTGCTGTCGATGTTGCAAGGGCTTTATTTACATGTTTTGGCAACAGCGGTGAGGTTTCTTACAAGCAGAAGTGAAAATGCGTTGGCCTTTGGTAACACGTCTTTAAAGTACCAATCAGGACTGTCCCAATGATATTTCGTCTGTCCAGGCTGTTGAAATCAACTCCCACACATCCAATATTATTGAGTATGAGATCCTAATATGGCAACGACACTCATATTTTTGACATTAACAGAAAGCCGTTGTCGTGGATTTAAGTAAACAAACAACTGTTTAAGAATTGGAAGAGGAAGGTCATACATTTAAGTGACATGGTGATAAAAAGGGCAGTTACTCAAAAAAACTAACATTAGGTTAGTGGGTTTCCCCTTAAATATATTTGATCTTCATCCAGCACCCTAAAACTGTGATAGTATTAGCTTTTGGTAATAATTCAATTTGGTAAAGACTTCAAGCTTGAGCAACTGGACGTTAGGTTATGTGACTAATGCCAATAGCTTCCTTTGTTATCACCTTTAAGGTTATTTTATATTGCAGTGTTACAATTTAGTTCATATCCAAAAACAAAACATTTAAGATGCCTTTTTCCCACTATTCATTTAACAGGAAAGAAAAAACATGTTAAAAATGATTGCATAATTATTGGTATAAAAATAATTAAGAGGTGTAGCCTTGGTTTCTGCTAAAATACATTTACATACTAATTGTGACATGCATCTCTACCTTATTTCTGATTTTTTTTTCAGAGTTGTTTGTCCTTATTGTTATTGAGTTAGTCAATGTGTAAATGTTAATGCTGTTTTAAAAACATGAACTCCACTGAAGGACTGACAGGTACACTTTTCTGAACTGTCTTGCCGTATAAATGTTGTTATAAGTTAATTATTAGCAAACAACTATTCATGTGAATATGTTGAATTGCATTGTCCCTATAAATACAATTCATAAACAGTTTCCCACTGTCATACATGATGGACATTCAGCCGCATCATCAGCCAATTGGAGACTTCTCTCTGGCCTCCTGTCCAAACCCAAAACAAAAAGCTGAAAGAGGATAAACTCAAATTCTTATTTATGATAATAATCCTTCGTGAGCAACACCCTTCACATCATAGTCGTTTAATTTACCGTTAAAATGAGAATATTTATGAATGAGGCAGTAAACAGCAGATGGTGAGTTCTCAGATTCAGACAGCTAAGAGGATTTATCGGCTGAGTAGAGTGACAGAGCGTAAAGACTTCTGTAGTTAGTGGCATGTAGCACTGCCTCACAGCTCCGGGTCGACCTTTCGCAGTTGATAATCATATTGTAGACGGGCTGTGCTGTGCAGACATCCGAGTGTTCTATAGGGCTGTTATCCATCAGTTATGGATAAGAAAAACACTGCTCTTGTGTTTAACTTTGCAACCAGAGCTTAATCAATATTGTTGAATTCAACGGCTGCCTATCAAAACGTGTCAAATACTCTTCAAATACTTTGCTGATGCAACGTTTCACCTCTCGCTTTGCTGCCCTCAGATTCATTTTAAATAACTTGTTGTAATAGTGTTGAGTAGGCTGACCTAATGTCATGAAAATCAGGTTCAAATTATTCTCCCTCAATATTTTGATAAGGTAACTTATTTTACCAGGCGGCGAGTACGCAAATGTATCATTGGCTTTTAGTTCCTGTGAAAAGGTCCGCAGATTATGCAATAACTGAACGAACCCTAACTGTTAATCGTTAAAGGTTTTATTACATCATTTACTGACAATGCCGTTTGCAATGCAGCCAGAATAGATAAAAGTGTTTGTTTTTAAAACATTTCACAATGCATTATCATTGACACAGAATGGGCCACATTTTTCAGCACCAAAGGTTACAGCGTTTAATTGTAATTAATCCTTAAGATAGAAGGGTTGGTTGAACCACATTGTATCAAATAAGCTTGTATCTGCACGTGATCAATTGAGTCTTGGAAATTCCAAGGCTCAGACTCTTTCTCTAAATGTCTCACTGCTCTATCCTCACTTCTCTTTTTTTGTCCTGAAAGGAAAGTTATTTGATTAGAAATTGTTCATAAAGAGTCATTTAGAACAGGTTCCTGTTTTAAATAGCGTGCACTTTCTTGAACAAATTGTGCCGGCTATGGTTTGCAGACTTTCCGGACAGCATTTGATCTCTCTCCAACCTGAATGTATGCCTTTGTCGTCCTCTCTCTCAGGAGGAATCAGTCCCTTCATGGACCCAGCCCTGTGACCACATTCGGCCCCAAGGCATGCATGCTCCAGAATCCTCACACAGTAATGTAAGTTATGCTTCTAGATTATAAGTAGTGTTTGTAAGCTTGTCTTTTTATTTCCAAGTCACATGTCCTTGAACATGCATGAAACAGCCAGTTGATGTTGTTTTTGTGTCTTGTTGTGCGACATGCTTTTTGTCACTTCTTTTGAACATTTTAACCTGAACGGTCAGCTGTCAGATGACTCTTAACTTCTTTTTTGACTTGCTCTTAAGGCCTTAACATCGCTGAAATAGTGAAACTCAAAAAAACTTCAAATTGTGCTTTGATAGAAATAGAAATAGTACAAATTTTCACAGCTATTGCTAGCAGAAGTTCAGAAAAACAAATGCCTGTCAAATTAACGGTTTGGACATCTTGTCATTTATCTTGAACAACACGCTTCCTTTCTACTAAAGGTTAAAGGTAGGGTAGGTAAGAATGGAGAAACCAGCTCGAGTGCTCTAGAATTTGAAAGTACACAACCGGAAAAAATCTGCCCCTTCCTTCAGACTTCCTTAAAGAGCCCCTCCTCCAACACACACGAACGCGCACATGACCAATGAGGGCACGAGATACGTTTGTGCACAGATGGAAGGCTGACAGGCAGGTAGGCCATCCAGTCATTTTAATCGGGCCGGCTA
>NW_011369951.1:2482007-2483444 GCF_000735185.1 Notothenia coriiceps
GTGTGCCTTGGCAGACCAATGAGGGCACGAGATACGTTTGTGCACAGATGGAAGGCTGACAGGCAGGTAGGCCATCCAGTCATTTTAATCGGGCCGGCTAAAATGATTGGTCATGCTTTTTACAGTACTACGGCTTCCACAGATGAACATTTTTTAATGTATTTATTGTCAAAGCATTTAATGTATTCATTGTCGGGATGTTAAGGGCATTCCATGGAATATAACAAAAAGTGTTTCTGAAGTTAACTACCTACCCCACCTTTTAATGTATCTAATCTTACAAACATCTTTATTAAACTTTTAATTGGCCAACATTAGCCAACATCATGTTACGAGTTCAAGTTTTATATGACCTGTTCAGTGCTGTACCAACACCTCAGACACCTGCTAACTACATTAACTCGTAGGTTTGCAAGTGTTGGTCATCATCATCAAACTACCATCATGCACTTTGTTTTCTTTTGTCTCCAAAGTAAACAAAAATGTGTCATTCTTCTTATGTGCCGCTGAACATCATGTGACATCACTCTCACTGGTTGACGTATGAGAGTAAAATGTTAAAACCTTTTCACTAAGTACAACACACTGATCCATATAATGCTCTTCTCCTAAACTAGTTGTTTTACAAGAAGTGTTTTACCTCATGAGCTCGGTCTTCCACTTACATTTCTTAAGATCCTCTTTTGTAACTCTAGAGTTTGCAAAAAACCTGTTGCGCACACTATGGCAACATCGCATATGTATTATTTTTTTTTGTATGCTTGTGTCGTAGCCAAAAGAGAGATATTGAAACCAAGGTTTGTGCTAACTGGCAGCCCTAATAAATATATCAATCATGTTTCATTGTTGTTTTGACATATTCTATTAATTCAATATTTTTACATTACGTGTTAATGTGAACAGACAGGTTCAAGTGAAAATGAAAAAGCTGTAAGACAGTGAAATGTTTTAGCATTATTTTAACTCAACTCCAGCTGTCCTGACTTATCAGGGCCAAAATCCACCCACCGCCTTTCTGTAGTCAGGGTCCCATTGTCTTTCTTTTATTTTATACAGCTTTTTTCCTGTGGTTAAAAGGGCCCTTTAATGCTTCTTGGGGTTTTTCCCTTTCCCGTATTGTGTTAAATAGGTTTGTATGCATGTAAACGGTCTGCAAAGGCTAAAATTCCTTCGTTCCCTCCAGAGGGAGTTTCTATCCCGCAAACTCCTCCATTGGACTCCTTCGTTTCCTTCTGTAACTTAGTCACATCACGACATAACACTCACACTTGGCTAGCACCAGTGTTTCCGCCAGACCAGGGCTCAGAGGGCGTCCACCCCGAGAGCGGGGGGGGGGGGTTTATAGATACTGTCTTTTTACGTTAGTGAGCCGTATCATTTGGCTCGGCTCTCTTAAAGCGCCGGCTCTTTCGGCTCCCAAACGGCTCTTCATGTTAC
>NW_011369951.1:2483474-2485745 GCF_000735185.1 Notothenia coriiceps
GCCTCAGTTCGCCGCTGCCCGATGGCCTCCGGGTGCTCGCGGAGTTCCACGCCGCGTGTGCTCCACTAAAACAGAACCTGCCGCTGCATCGGCCGCGCAAAATCGCGCCACGCTCCTTGCTTGCTCCTGTAGCAGGCCACCTTCGATGTGTGGGCGCAAACACGCCCTCTTCAATACTCCGGAAAATTATCCCACCAGACTCCTTTTGCCCCCTCCAACCAGAGGGATGTCCTTGTCTCTTTTCCTTTTCCGGCTCATTCACAGCAATAAAAACTTCTCGATTCTGCTCTCGAAATATTATATTTCTTGGACGGCTCGGCGTTTCAGGGCCGTCCCCGAGCTGACATGAAGGCGCGCTCAAATGACGGCAAGACGGCACTGGCGGAACACGCGGCCGCTAGGCCCAGCTCTGACACCTTTACATTGATAGACCTAAAGCCGGGCGGGCGACATAAGCTTCTAAGTATGGACATCTTGTTGACCAATCTTTACGAAGCAGAGTGCCGTTCCAGGTCTAATGAACTGTAAATGCAGAGCAGCACTGGCGGCTCTGCTTCGCTCAGCGAGGAGCGTGAATCAAGACTCACCCAGTAGAACTAAAATCAAACACTTACATAGCAACTAAAAATAACTTGCGCGTAGACCAGCCCAGCACAGGCGAATGAGAATGAGAAAAAATAAGAGCAGGACTTCTCTCAACCAACCTTAACCAGCCAACATGCAGCGTAACCGAGCCAACAGGACCAAACGTATTAGTCACACCTGAACACACAATCTAAAATACCAAAAAACCACCAAGATAGAGCGAAGGAAACAGTACAACGCACATTATCCACAAGATAAAACCAACAATATAACTCAAGCTAATTAGAAAAGATGAGAAGATGACAACAAGAAAAAATAGATAATACCGACAGGTCCACTACCCTATCAGCTATAAACATTTATATACCTCTAGTCTCAAGTACCACATTTGAGCAATACTACGTTACATCATTTTATACCACACTGCATCTGCATTCTTTCAACCACAGTACCAACATACCAGGCAAGACAAAGACTCTGATCTGTAACTAATATGAATAAAGATATTGACATCAAAAAAATAATATAGAGAGATGCGGACCACTTGCCATGTGTGTTCTCATCTTTTCAAAGAGGATAACAGGAGACCAACTAATTTAAATACGCCACTTAGAAACAAACTTAAAGTCCAGCTGATTATATAGACATTTTCACCAAAAAATTATTTTAGAAAAGGCACAAAAATAAAAACATTTATTGTCTAGAAACACAAAAACCTGTTAAACATATAACATGAAATAAATGCGCGATACCAACTTAACACAACGTTGAGCAAATACTACAACGATATTCTCTTAATAGCAACCAGAACAACAATAACAAAAAGAATAGTATCGAAACAATCGTTAATAACGAAAGCCTTGTATTCCTGGCCTGTACAAGCCACAAGAGAAGCAGTTAAAACCATGATTACTTTGGCACAAGAGTTTGAAATATACATATAGCGGGAAACTATCCGTTTTGTCCACGAGGACCTTACATATTATACTATTATGAAATGACAGGCCCGTACATAAAAATTAATGAAACACAACATAAAAAATTCAAAAAACTAATGACACGGTATTGCTGAAAAGGACAGAAAATAGCGTTCAATGCTATATGCCAAAGCAACATGTTCTTTGCATACAGGATAAAAACATGTTCTTGTCAGTTTAATAACTTCATAAAAACAGAATAAAACCCATTTGACTGCCACACTGCGAATTCATTATCAGCCCTATACTTTATAATGCAGAGTTATTAATCAGACAGAACTCCTTCACAAAGCACGCCCCAGTTCTGAATAAGCCGATTGTCGCTCCTGCCCCAAGACGCTCAATTGCATTAAAGAGTCCATATCCTTTCAAATCATTACCCTACATCATAGGATGCGAAGGTGTTCACCTGTTCATCCGTCCACGCTAGCTGCAACTGTCACGGGCCATATCATCTAAGGCTTACGTGAGTCACGCCTGCCCCCGGTCGTGTAGTATGCCCTAACGACTGAGCTTCAGCCGCGTATGCGCAGCAACACGGCCTAACTAAGTCATTACCGCCTACCAGAATGGACGGGTCATCGCGGGCGCGCCTGTATACCGTTAAGCCGCTGAGACAAAAAGCAACAGACGAGCCAGTATTTTTCTGCGCACTTTACCTGCCTTAATCGGTTTATTATTAACATTTTTGAGTGAGTTCTGATCCAAT
>NW_011369951.1:2485790-2486000 GCF_000735185.1 Notothenia coriiceps
AACGGTTAGTGAGCCGGATCATTTGGCTCGGCTCTCTTAAAGCGCCGGCTCTTTCGGCTCCCAAACGGCTCTTCATGTTACCACAGTTTACCTCGGAGCCTCAGTTTCGCCGCTGCGAGGCTCCGGTGCTCGCAGTTCACGCGTGTGCTCCACTAAAAAAACCCCGCTCATCGCGTCCAAATCGCGCACGCTCCTTGTTGTCCTGTAGCA
>NW_011369951.1:2486033-2489856 GCF_000735185.1 Notothenia coriiceps
CTTCATTTATCTTTTCAATTTGTTTGGTTATCTTGGCACAGCTGTGTGTGACTCCCTCTGGTACACTGGTATGTGTTTTCCTAATGTAGAGAGCATTGATTAATTGATAAACTACACACTGACTCTAGATCCTGACCAAATCCTTTTTTGTTGATCAAATGTTTTTCAAAAATGTATTGTATATTATATAACAGCTGCACTTCACAGACCGGAGTCTCTGCTACTGTGGACCACGAAGGAGGCGATCATCATCCCCATCCCCAAAGACCCTGCATGGCATGGAAATCTCCTCCTGGAACAATTCTACACCCAGCATCCCTGTGTTGTCCAGTAGAGAGGAGGACATTTAAATAAACATACTCTGAACACCCTCGGACTCTGCGTTGTGTTTCGTATGTGTGATGGGTGTATGCAAGGGGAGGAAACAGGACACAGCAGATTTGGATTGTGGTGGAGATGCTGAGCAGTTATTTAATTGTTGCATGTAATTATTATTATACTGCGTGCTTCTTAGTTATTCCATCTTTTGCTGTAACATGGATCTGTATGTAACTCTATATTTACTTGTTATCTACCACACTTCCTTCTACATCATACACCATCATTATACATGATGGTGTATATAGGATATATATATTTGTAAACATATCTGTAAATTGTATAATTTTATTTTTCGTATTTGGGATTGTTGGAAACGTCTTTTTTGATCTCTGTCTATAAACACAAACTGAGTAAGATTGGCAATAAATTTGACTTTGAAAAATATATATATTCTTTATGAAAATAGTTGACTGTCAAATGAACTACGCCTTTAAATCTTTACGGACTGTTTTTCAGTGGGTTAGTGGAGTTAGTAGTTTTCAGTTCCCTGGACTGATTAACAGCTAAGCTCCCTTTCTCTTTTGACCACTCAAATACACTTGGCCCTTTCTCTTTTCCATGTGGAAAATGGCAGCTGCATATTCTGCTTTTCTCATCTGGCTCCCTGTCTGCTCGTCTACAATGAGACAATTATATAATTAATTACTAATAATCATTTAAACCTGTTATTACCAATATTTCACAAATTCTTCATGTAAACTTAAGAGCACAGCTGTATGTTGAGTGTCAACTTTGCTTGGTTCATCTTACTGGGGGGCAGCTACATGGATGTCGGTGCAGTCCACAATAATTTTGCAGTTGAAGGCAGAATGAATTTATTATTGACTCAGAATGAAGCACAACTTCATGTCATACAATACATTGACTTTATTTGTAATTGTGTAAAAAAGTATGAGCATTGATTAGCAAGCAGGACCTGCAGGAACAGAGAATGGTGATGGATGGAGCTGGGAAGAGAGAAGAATAAAGAAAACAGATCAACTTTATTATCGGATATTAAAAATTCAATTTCAAAACAAGTTGCCGCTCCTACAGTTTTCTAGTATGTAAAGATGATTTCACATGACCAATGCAAAATATCACACTCAATACATGTGTGTCTCTGGGGGGTGCATTGTGCCTTTGATGTATATAAATAATATACCATAACCAAATACTATTACGTACAGTGGAAATCAGGTTGCCAGAGCAGGTCAGTCCAGTGTGCATGTTCCTCAGGATCTCAGCAGTTACAGGTGAGGTAAAGAAAATAAAAGAGAAAAAGGTCAGTAACAACACTTTAAAGTAACAACACTGAATAATTATCTCTTTTAATAATTTTCTCTCAGTAATCACTCAACTACTGTCTTTCCAACAAACAGATTGACTCACTCTCACTATCATCACAATGAAA
The DNA here is from genome assembly GCF_000735185.1 of Notothenia coriiceps. NCBI lineage: Eukaryota > Metazoa > Chordata > Actinopteri > Perciformes > Nototheniidae > Notothenia > Notothenia coriiceps. The sequence continues at coordinate 2,487,808 of NW_011369951.1, forward strand.
CACGTCCAGAAGAATGTCATGCAAAGCTGCCTGCCTTCCTTCCTTCGACTCTCCCTGAACTGCCTGATCTTTTAATGGTCAATGTTAACCATTTGTGCAGATAGCATTAAGTACAAAAGATCGTTGATGCTAATGTGGCGTTAGCCTACCTCCCGCCCCTTTATTACCTGGTGGAGGGGGCTACTCTTCAAATGTTTCACAAAATACTTACCATCATGACTACTCTTACTGTTTAACATTTTGGTTTACTTCATGTTAAGGCTATACAAATGACAAGGCTAAGTAATGTAATTAATGCTAACTAACGTGCTCGCCTACTAGCTACAGTGATGCAAACACAGCTTATGGTGAGAAAAGAGAGAACTATCGAAGCAGGGAAAGACGCGTGATAGATTCATGGGCTGGTCTAGGCACTGACCCTTCACAGTCAGATATCGTTGACAAATGTTACAAGGTCTGACCTTACACTAAAATTCGGCTATTTTCAAAAGCTTTTTGTAGTTATCTGGTGCTCGTCCAATTTCATTTTAAACAGAACGTTCAAACAAAAAGAATAACCAAATCTAAATTTTGGATTGTTCTGAACGAAATCTTAGTAAGGCTCCCATTCTCATACAAGTGTGAGTGCTGACCTTGACTGAAGATAGTCCTTGAGCGATCTTCGGGACAGCAATCTGTAATTACTTTTGCAGTAAGGAAGCCTCCTTATTATTACCTGTAATTTGAAAAGTCGAGCTTGGTAATGTATGGCACCGGCTTGCCAGAATAAGGCATAGCAACAACAACTGTGAGCTGCAAGCGCGCCAGTCACGTGAGGCAGAGGCATCATGGCTCCTCCCTGTGGCTTCGGTTCATGGCGTTGTATGATGAGACCAGCGAGCCTAATATAATATATACGTGAAAATTATTTAGGAAGTATGGATTGCTGAGGATAAATGTAATAACATGAGAGTCTACAAACAGTCATTGTGACATTACAGAGAATGGTAACAGGGTCATACGCTTAGTGCCGCGCCTCCAGCCAGTTTCTGTAGGGCTGACGCATTCGAGGTGAGGCCCGAGCCATCTGTGCCTCACCTCACCCACAGTAATGTCTTGAGCGCGCCTCTAAAACGGATAAGGTCCCGCGTGAACATTAGTGCCCAGTGCTCCATGCCAGGTTACTGTGGCTTACGTGAGGCAGAGGTCGTCCCTGCCTCACTTGTCATCAGCTACCCGTAGTGTGTTAGCGGAGCTCGGGAAATTTGCTGATTTTGACTTTAAAAAGCTGATTTGGAATCATACATAAACACATTTACAACACAGATCAGTGGAAAACATTTTGATTATTATTACTATTTAGTTTTCTTTAGTTGTTTTTCATTACATGGGAGTATGACAGGCTGTTAACCTGATATGTTTGGTCCTGGTCCTTTCACCAGACGGGAGCTGATAGAACGAGCAAAGTGGATATGATCCTTTTTGTGATACAACTGGTACAAGCACACAGGCATCTTTGTTAAAAAAAAAAGGTGAATTTTTTGGAGCATATCTCTTAATATTATTGGAATGGAATAAATCAGTTATGAGATCTTCTTCTTCTTCTTCGTTCTCTTGATTTATGAGAATCTTCTTCTTCTTCTTTGCTTTAATGCGAGTCGCAACCGTCTTGGAGCATATCTAGACCCTCCAGAAAAACGCTGGGGCAAACAATCTTGATTATGCGGGTAATCCTTGATTATGCTGGGCTAAAATCTTGATTATGCGATTAAATATGCGGGGTTTATGGTTGATTTTATGCCGGTTGGAATGCGGGGAGTTGCGAAATATGCGGATAAGTTGCGAAGATATGCGGGGAAAAGAATAAACAATTTTTAAATATTGGCTTCTTATTTTATTTTCTCTCACACACAACCTGCACTAACGTTTAACCCTTTTAACTATTCAATTAAACACATTCAATGTTTATTATTGTAAATAGCAATTTGGGCTATTTTAATCTCACACACACACACCCAATACACAATCACCACACACACAACACACCACACACACCACACACACAACACC
>NW_011369951.1:2489901-2512019 GCF_000735185.1 Notothenia coriiceps
AGCTGTATGCCATAATCAGCAATATTAAAATAATAAAAGGCTTGCAATATTTCAGTTGATTTGTAATGAATCCAGAATGTATGACATTTTTGTTTTTTTAATTGCATTACAGAAAATAAAGAACTTTATCACAATATTCTAATTTTCTGAGACAGTCCTGTATATTACCTGATATGTTTGGTCCAACGACTCCTGGTCCTTTCATAAGACGGGAAACGATAGAACGAGCAAGTGGTATGATCACTTTTGTGATTACAACCTGGTACAAAGCACACAGCCATCTTGTAAAAGTGAATTTATTGGAGCAATCTCTTATATTTATTGGAGGGAATAAATCAGTCTTCTTCTTCTTCTTTGCTTTAATTGCGAGATCTTCTTCTTCTTTGCTTTGCGAGTCGCAACCTGGTCGCAACCAGTCTTGGAGCATTATCGCCTATGACATCACCCAGAATGCATTTGGGATTTGTAGTCTTTCTAGTTCCGATTTTTCATAGTCTTATATTTCAACAGTTTTAAGACAAACTGTGACTTTTTTACATGGAAATGATTGTTTAAGATTGACAAACATCATATGTGTCATTCGTGGCACAATTCAAACGGGATCAAAAGATAACTTTTCGCTCTCCATTGACTTCAATGTATAATTTTCCGCTTCCGGGGTCCCATGGAGGCTCCCGGAAGGGGAGGGACTTCGCCTCTCTATAGGCGGAGGACCCCTTTTCTGACGTCAGAAAAATTCAAATAATAATCAGCTCAGTTGCAGCCCCGTTTTTAGAGATTTGGGTACGGAGGAAAAGAGAGAGGGTTGTGTTTTCTGACACTTGGTGAGTTCCCTGACACACCGGGGACACATATCCGTGTATAAAAGACGTACAAAAGTGCATTTTGCATGATAGGTCCCCTTTAAACTAAGTTTGCACTAAATAACAAGACAATAATATAATATAAATCAATATATATAGACAGTATATAACATCATTTATAGTTGTTAAATACATTATTTGTAATGTTATGAATATTGACCCACCATGAGTTATTTAAAAAAATATATATATTTATAACATATTATTGTTTTTCTTTCTTTATGGGGACGATGGTCTTCCCTGCTTTAAAAACAGTGTAGAACATGATACATGCAAACACAGATCATGGAATAAAAAGTAATATTTAATGATGATTCATTAATAAGGATGTTGTGACTATGTTAGCATGCTCATTGCGTGTACATCTTAAGTTGACATACAGTAAGGAGACCGATGACTCCTTGGAGACGTCTCCTACAGTTTCAGAATCTAAACACATGTGTTCCTCTGATATTGCCTCTCCCCCAAGGTTAACGGCAACATATGGCTGCATTACGTGCTACATTACATCTTAATTCCTCTCTTTGCCTCTTCACGTCTGTTCCTAACACATAAACCCTTTGAAAATAACCTGATGTTGAATTGATGTGCTTCGCTGCTCTTTATACTCTATCCCTCTCTTTATTTATCTCTCTGATGCTCCTTCGCTCACACACACATCCTCAAGAGAGACACATCATGGAAGATAATGGCTTACCCCTCGTGTAGACACTTATTCATATCCTGAACAACAAAGTTGGCCAGCCGATAATCACTACATGGTGTGGGCAAACACTCCGTAGACATCATCCTGAGGGGCCAGAGCCTGCTGTGTGTAACAGGTAGTACAAATCAATACCACCAAATGGCAGCTTGCAGATCCCAGATAATTAGACTGAGACATGGGGAGAGGGAGAGGGCTCCACTCTCAGGGAAACGTGAACATTAAGTGTTTTTATCCTGCTTCCTGCCATGTTTCACCAACATGCTTTGCCTTGAGTAAAGGAACTCTCCAGGGACGGAAGTGTTGATTGATTGGCAGTTTGAGTTAATCCAAGGGATACAGATACATACATCCCAGGCTAAACAAAGCAGTTAAAATAGCAGAGCCGTAGCATGGAATGCTAATGAAGGATATCATCTATTTCACGCTGTGCTTTTATCTGCTTGGAGTGATTAGGAATCTCTTGGAATACTGGAGACTTATACAAGTTCATGTCAACTCCTCTGTGTTTCTGTTTCTCCTGTCAATGAACCCTGGACACTGTTGCATGAAATTGAAGATACTGAATAAAGTTAGATGCAAGGTTTCATATTGTTTTCCTTTATTTATATCCACTACAATATGTTTAGCCTTCTTCATATTTGGTGAACTGTTTATTATGTAACAATTAAGAGCTAGCTTATTACATTAACTTACCTAGCATACCTATATCTTACCTATATTCATATATATAACATAGATACTTATTTTAACCCAAACATAATATTTTCCTTAACCTTACCGAGTAGTTTTGTTTCAATTAACAATGCCATAGTCAATGACATGTTTACAACTGGTAAGTGCAGTCTTTTTACACATTGTAATGGAACTGATAACAACTGATAGGGGCGATTTATTGGCTCCATGACATTCAAAGTGGTGTCTCTTATGTCACTTGTTTTTACTACCACTCACTGCAGGTGTGTATGAAATGTCTTTAATTAATAAAGAAGTGAGCTGGATCATTAAAACTATTGCATAATAAGTAACCTATATATAAAAAACAGTTTGTAAATGAAGTAATAAAGTTGCCTTATTTAAAAAGAATAACACAATTCATTTCATAGTTAAATTCAATAAATAGGAACTAATGTTTGTTCATGCACTGGTACTGCATGTTTTGTTGATGCACTGGGCAACTCAACGTGGGTTGATGTCTTTATCGAAGCTCTGCTGCAGTCTGTGACATAAAGTTATCATTGTGACATAAAGTTACTCAGAAAGGAAACTTAAAAGAATCAAATAATCTCCTTTCACGACAAGCGGCCAACGAGGTATTTGTTTCATATTTTCATGTGGGCGTCATGTCCTATTTTCATTCATATATTTTGTATATATATATATATATTGTATCTGTAGCACACTATGGTAATGTGTTTGGCTGTATATATGTTATTCGTTGTTGTAGTTCTCACGGCGTAATGGAAGAAGGGAGGCTACAAGATTAAACGCCAAAAATAAACGCCCGTTTCAAAGAGCCGACCTGTGTCTGTCGTGAAGAGAGCTACACTGTTCTTTTGCTTTCTTTACAAAAAAATGTAAAACATTAACAAAACATATGATTAACAGCATGTATGATATTAAAAAATGCATTAATCCTGCACGAATGAAGAACCTGCTTATCTTATATAAGATATGTAAACTGTTTTTATGAGTCAATATATTGAGTGCCATGGTTTGTCAGCCGTTGGTCATTTGGTCACCTTGGCTACCTGAGTGCATTATCAGTGGTGCTTGTATACATTATATCTTCATTGAGCTCTCCAAAAGTAGAAAGGATGCCAGAAAGCTGAAAAATCAATTTGTCAGGCATTAATAAACAATGTATTGAACCATTTACTGTTCATAGGTCCACGGGTAGATATATTATGAACAGGACAGTAGGAGAAAGGAAAGAAAAGACAAATACGGTTGCCCTGGAGACTTCAGAGGAGGGATATAAATCTCCCTTTGCTAAATCATACAAGAGAAGCAAGCCATGCATTCATAACACTTTCATATCCCATTACAATATTGGCCTTTCTAGTAAATGACCTCCATGTTTCAAATGTGACAAGCAGGTTTGGAGCTAATACATGGATTATTTTCTCTTGCATTATTACGTCCGTTCTCATTCACTTGATTTCAGTCCACAGGAAAAGTTATCTCAGTATTTCAAAATATAGTAAAGACACACAAAAGAATAGTTTGCACAGTTTCTTTGAAAAAAAAGTCAATTTACCCTTTAATCATACATCCTAAAGTCAAAGTAAAATTATAATTATGCAAGGACATGGTGGTTTTACTAATGTGCCGTGAAAACTCCTTTTACCACAATGACCAGATACTGTTTCACATAATAAAACACAGTATTACACTTTACATAAATGTTTTACATTAATGCAGTTTTGAAATTGAAAAAAAAAAGTAATAAATAACACATTCCGATCAGCAGCAAATTGGAGTGGGAGAAAGAAGCTTGAAATATTATCCACATGAATCATCTGAGGCAGCACATGTCCTTGAAATGGAAACATGGTATGACCAGGTGTTATACAAAGTAACTGGATTGATTGTGGCAGTGCGGTCTGACCATGCAAATCATAACTTAATATAAATAAATCAAAAAAGCACAACATCAGGTCCCTGTCTGTAAAAATGGGGCTTGCACTAGATATTTGTTAAACTCAGCATGTTCAAACTATTTCTTGGCATTCTTCTTGTATACAAGTAGAGCCATCTGTTTCATAACTTTACAATTCAAGTTGTTTGTGAGACGAACTTGTGTAAGGGTGGGAAGAAAACTGACAGTCAGTGTGTAAACCAAACCAGAGCTGCCATGGTAGACATTGGAAGTCAAAAGATGCCACTTATGAAGGAGCACTGACTATGGAGAACAGAGATTTAACAATAATGTAATTCTAGTAAAGATTGCATTTGCAAAGTTTAAATTAGTGAGAAGCATTGGTTTCTTAAAATTAGGGATATTCGATGCTTCATTTACTTACATCTAACAGATAGACTGAACTGTTATCTGTACAATATTTTTTTCAACAAATAATGGTGCTACATTAATTGTAGTTCCTTATCCAAGCCCTTCCAAGAAGTCTCCGTGTACACTGTAGTACTAAAAAAAAGTTGCATTAATAACATGAATACTTATTTTGTTTAGTTGTTAAGAAATACCTTAAGATTTTGAAGTACTCAAGGTTGGATTCTGTTTGGAATTTAAAGGTTTTTTCTGTTGGATTCGAAAAAGGATACAAAGTCAAACAAAAGGTCAAAGTAATCCTGTTCTTACAACCTAATAAAAAATAGCTTTTTATGCTCCATTTGTTCCTTCCCGCCTTTGTGTTTTTTGTTGTGTTTGTTGACAATAGCTGTCCCAGGCGGTCTCCGCAGTGAAAGCCGAGGACACGATATAAAAAGGTAAATGGTTTGTCTTTACTCTTATAGACTATCTGCAGCAGGTTCATACTCACAAAGTAGTAAAAATGAAACCCAACCCCTGGTGCACAGAGACAAAGAACTGTACTCCAAGCCATTTATATATTATGTAATGAATAACTATACAATTGTATAAGATGATGCACCAATAGCACAGTCAAAACATGATAATGCTAATTAATGCAACTATGGTTAAAGCTCCACTTAACTATTTGTTGGGAGAAAAACAGAAACATTAATTAATTTTACTTACAGATGCACCAGTTGAACTATCTCTTACACTGAGCATGGCTACCTTTTTTCACGTTAAAATTACGTGGATTACGTCATCCCAATGACTCAAGTAGTGCATTATGTCACAGTTTCCAAGGTGACAACAGAAACAGAAGAAGATAATTTGATACCAGATGAGTATTTTAAAAAAGGAACAGATTAGTACACGGCTATGTCTCAGTCCCTCAACAGATGCTTCAACTCTTTGTAGCATGAAACTATACAATTCATGAAGAGCAGGCATTTTATTTGCATCTATATAAAATAGATGAATTCAACTGCTCAGTTATGCAGCACAATTAAGAGGCACACTCAGGCCATTTTTTTCAAAACCAGAAAAAAGGGAAATAACAGTTCTTGCCCAACAGAAAAAAACAAAACTATTTCTAAATATTTGATTTGGTTTATTTTAGAAAATGTTATTCTGTTTGAATCAATTTGTTGTAATATAACTGATGCTGTTTAGTGTAGTTTCCATGAAACAAGAATGATTTGCATTATTGGCTGTTCGTGCCTATGTGCTTGATTCTACTTCTGATGATGAAGTATGACGCATTTCATTTAAAATGTGTATCTGTGATGCTATTGTCGGTAGCTAGGATGGTTGGTGACACTGATTTCTGTCTTCATTAATGTAACTGCAGGCATTACAATCAGCGAGTAACACTGTTTTTGTTTTTTGACTTAACATTTACACAGGAAGTAAGCCTTGTTCGATGCACTGCTCATTCAAAAGGCCAAAGACTATGTTAGTGTTGTGATAGTCCTGCTAATGTGTCTAAGCCTAACGGAGCTTACACACGGCGGCGTGCGTTGAAGCTTGCTGGCGGGCGTGTCTGACGCTCGACCAACAACCAATCACATAAATCTCCCGCCCCGGACACACAAGCACATGTGATTGGTTGTTGGTCGAGCGTCAGACACGCCCGCCAGCAAGCTTCAACGCACGCCGCCGTGTGTAAGCNGTCGTGCCTTGGCAGTCTCAGGTCCTGTGCCGTTGGAGGTCCCGCCGACTACTCTTCTGCCGGGGGTCCTGCCAACCCTATGTCCTGTGCCGTTGGAGGTCCCGCCGACTACTCTTCTGCCGGGGGTCCTGCCAACCCTATGTCCTGTGCCGTTGGAGGTCCCGCCTATTGCTCTTCCGCTGAGGGTCCTGCCAACTCTATTTCCTTTTTCGTTGGGGGATCCACCGGATTTCCTGCCAACACCTGATCCTGTCAATGTGATTTTATGTCTTACTGCTTTTTTTTTTTTTTAAACCAATATTTTCAATGGCCCAAGCGGGCAAGTGGAAAGTACGTTATGCTGGCCCGGGGGGGGTCTAATGGCACATTTCCACTACAGCGCGGAGAGCGGAGTTTAAGCGTGCCGTGCCCAGACCACTTTTGGTTGTGTTTCCACTAGGCGTAGTTTCGGCTAGCGGGTACTTTTTCACAGTTTTTCTGGCTCTCCAAAATCGAGGTTCTTTCCAGGCCAACAACCGGGCTGAATATGCTAAACTAGAGAGAATCGCTGGCAACTACAACAAGATGAACATATTTGACCGTGATTTAATTGTAATACACGTTTCAAAATGATGCCGAAGTAACAATATACTGATTAGTAAAAACCATGAATTAATGCTTTGACAAGTCTTCAGACAAGGCGGCAGGCGAAAAACCTTTTTAAAATGCGTGTTTTCTGAATGGAGATCGGCTAATCTAACGTTGTATATGCTCCGACCGTCCACACTCACAACAACGGCCTGTACAGACATAAATAAACCAGCGACTGTATTCGCCATGACACAGACAGTCTGTGGTTTGTACTTGTTTAACTTTTGTCTAGTTTCTGAACAGATATGAGGAGCTGTGAGCTCTGAGGGCTAACAGCGAACGGCTGATGTTGGTTTTGTGTTTCGCATTGAAGATGACGTCACGGCTCCGCCTACACACTGCGTTACTATAGTTACTACCCCAGTTCCTAAACTGTAATGGAAACGCAGCATAAAGTGAGCCTGGCCTACCAAGGCCTAACTAAACTATACTAAGCCATGTGAGGCCCTGCGGGCAATGTTTTATGTCTTACTGTTTTTTTTGTTTTGTTTTTTTTAAACCAATATTTTCAATGGCCCGAGCGGGCAAGTGGAAAGTACGTTATGCTGGCCTGGGGTGTCTAATGGTGCATTAGACATTTAGAATGTCTAGCCCTGTGTGTGATCTGAGCACTTCTCTTCATTGACTCGTATCCTAAAATCCATTCTGAGCAAAAGATTGTCCATACAAATCTTGTATTTTTATGAAGGATATGCATTTGCACATTACAATTTTATATTTTGTCATGGTTTTTTTAAACGATTAAAAAGACATAGCAGAGACTGTAATCCGCAATCTAAGCAGTTTCACACTGTTCAGTTACCAACATCTTTGCTTAAATTGCTTGTTTGCTGGAATTACTGTGTTCGCTGTCGTCTCACAAGGGTACTTATCTCTACTGGAACTGCGTTTCTGCACAGGATTACAGGTTTCAATCACAGCTTTCAAAATCTCTTTAAAATGTCAAGAAAAACGAAGACAAGAAAATGTAAAAGAGGCAGCAAATTGTAAGGTTGTCTTAGATGTTAGTCAATTCCTATTGTTTTGATTGAGCCGTTTCTCTTTATGAAAACTCATACACACTCACTTTTCTTTTGATGGCATGTTCTTACATTATTGTTACAATGCAGGCATAGGCTACTTATCTTAATTAAAACCTTTCCCAAGACTTGCCACATTGTTGCCTTATCCTATAGTTGATAGTGAAACCTAACAAATGCAACTTTAGTGGTGGTGATAACCACTAATAACTAATATATGTCCCATACAGTCACTGATGGCTTTTGCTTAGCTTTGCTTTAATTAATGTGGCATTAACAATCTGCAGTATTACAGGTTGGACATGCATAGTGATCTGTTGTTCTAGTGATACAGAAACATACTGTATGATTTCAGTGTTTATGTCCACATGCTACACATATAAAATGAAAACCGTAGGTCTGCATGCAGATTTTTACTACACACCAAGCGTGTATATGAGTCATGCTGGTTTATTAACTTTTCTTAATTCCAAGCTTATACAGCCTTTTAGTTGTCTAGGCTGTCTGCTAATTAAGATAAACCCAGTTGGTGAAACCAATGTGCAGTGTGTGTGTAAATCCTTATTCTGTGTGATTGAGCTTTCTCTTGGTTCAAATCAATAGTGATGTTATAAGAGACATACGCAAGCATTAACTTTTTAATGTCCCGCAGGGATTCAACTGTAGGTCTTTTTCTAGATCTTGTCTGTGAATTAGATATCCTGTCCTACAATTCCTATTTTTAAATCCCGACTAAAAACGCACCTATTTGCCGCTGCTTTTAATTGAGCTGCCCATACTCACACTACAGTATGCCTTATTAGTCATGTATTCTGTACCTACTGTGTTTATTTATTTTATTTATTTCATTACCTTTGCTTATTATGCCTTTTTTTAAATGCCTTTTTAATAATGTATTTATGTATCTGTAAAGCACTTTGAATCGCCACGTGCTGAAAAGTGCTATATAAATAAAATTGCCTTGCCTTGCCTGGCCTATTACCTTCTATCCCTATTGTGGCCTCTTCCAAGAAGTAATTATAAATCATTATTCTTTACTGTGACTCTAAGAGCTCGAATGCAAATGTTCACAATGTGCATATGAGAACAGGACCTCACTTTTCCATTAATCACAGTACATTTGTTGTGATGAATAATCCTAATACAATAAAAACACTAAATTGTTTCCATTACAGCAGCTTAAATTAACCATGTCTGGGTTTACATTAAATTCAATGTTGAGGTGCTTGAGTTTTCATCCCTAAGAAAATCCTCTTTGAACGACACACAATACAATCAAGTTTTGCATTAAAAGCAGCAAAAGGCTATCCATTTTAATGAATCAAGAGAAAATGCCTCAGGAGAGTTACAGTTTAAGATGTATCTAATGAGTCATTTGACAATGATTAGAGTTAATCTTTGTGGTTAACTTTTGATAATGATCATTTAGGCAACTGATTACAGCTCAGTAATGAAAAAGAAGGCTTATTTATTTCAGTTAAAATTAAAATGCTTGGATACAGATTTGTAGGCCTTTGCTCCAATATTCTTTGCCTGAAATTGTACAATTGACTTATCTGCATAGCTTGATTCTTTAGATATTGGGCAAACTTCAATTCAGGCAACCATTATTTATTTCACTTTGAATGTTAGTTTCTCAAAGTTACTTTGTATTGGCCCCTTTTCACTGCCAACCCAACTCTAGACAGACAGAGGAGGAAATCCACAGTCTGCCAATCACACAAAATTAAACCAAAATGTCTTCGGTTCCCTGGGGGAGATCTCCTCCATCAGTGAAAGATCAACAAGCCAAAGAGAAATCAGAACAGGGATTGTTTGGAGTTCAAACATGGACCTTGGATGGTACTGCTCTGCCCCTCTGTTGTTCAAAGTAAGGTCTGAGACCTAATGAATATTTATGCTCTGTGGTAACTAATGTGATATAAAAAAGAAGAGCTTTAGGCCGTTTTAAAGTAAGCTATGGCCAATACTTTTTAAATACATTTAAAACTGTCTAAGAAAAAATTATATGGTTATAGATTGTATTGAGCATCAGTACAACACTTACATTAATCCACTTAAGATACACTTGGTGAAAAGTTATACTTCATATGTGTAAAAATGTGACTGTAAACTATTGCTGGCATTAAGCCATCAATACATCCAAACCAAATGGTCAAAAATGTAGGACTGACGTCAAAAGAGAGGACCCTGAAATATATTTATTAAGAAAGCAGATATTTTGTGAGGCATTTATATTTGCCCAATTTGAAACATATTGTGGTCAAGTACATGTCAACCATTTGTGTGTTACATCTGCACTGGCTTCATCTGGATTGTTCTTTCAGTTATCAGCTAATGTGTTTCAGTCAGTCTGTTTGTTCTGCTGCTTTGCCACCTTGAGCAAGAACCAGGGAAACTATAGACACAGGACCAAAAAGTGGAAACTGCACTAAGTGGTTGTAGTGATGGCAACGAGCTCAGTAAGGACACTGAAGGATACTGCACACAGGCCATGGCTCTGCTAGTGCTCACATAGGGAGTAATTAGCCATGAAATTCCTTTGGTTACATTATTCCTGGAACAGGTTCACAGTCTCGTCATACATCCTCCAGGTGTCCATAACAAAACAATACGCTTGCTAACTTGCACTTCACTTCACAGATATACTCTGTCCAGCCAACTCTTAAATTTTGCATTACAAAAACAGAGTCTACCGCACATAGTGTTGAATGTTTGTGCGTAAGCTGCTGGGCTATATATGGTCAAACATTTATTTTGTATTTTTAAGCCACAAAGTGTTGGTAAAATCAGAGGAGCTTCACACAGGTCTCTCCATGCTTTCGGCCATGATGGAAATCAAAGAGTCCTCGACTGCTTTGCATAGATTCCTGCTGTGAGCAGCTATAAATACATATCATTACGGCTTGGAAACGGAGAAAATTAAATGGAGAGGCAGGCTAATAATTCTGGCCGCGGCAAGCACTTCAGCACAAATACTATAATGTTGTTAAATCTCGACTGCCACACACTTTATAGATTACATACACATTTACTCCCTGGCTGAATCTGCATGACAGAAGGAAACAAATGCAGAACTAACACATTTGTATATAACGCTGACACCGTTTACATCTGTTCGGACACTGAAATTGGGCCACTTTTTACACTGCTATGCCATATCCATTTAAATCACACTTGTCATGCTACAAATTAGGTAGCTGTGAAAATACTAGATCGAACCAGCAATGACTTGACAAGTAAATAAATAAATACATAATAATGTTGCAGGTTGTGGTCAGAAAAAGCAGCTGCTGTCACTCCTGCTACCCTGTCCTCAAGCCTCTCGAAAATGTGTAATACTTGCATAGACTCAGCAGCGCCAGGCTTACATTTTAGGATTAGGTTGTCAGGAATAGTCAAGCAAGTAGGTAACCCATCGAGCCAGCATGAAGCTTTGTACAGGTGTGGAGAGAAGATGAAGAGGAACAAGTTATGGCAGTGCTTAGTTCCCCTCCCGTGCGAGGATTGGTAACAGAATTTGCAGAGAGTCAGGTTTGAAATATAGGAAGCAAGGGAACAGAAACGGGAAACAACAAAGCACTCCCTCTACCTTCAGTGAAGCCATCATGCTAATATATCTTGTTTGTTGTATCCATTGTTCATATCTCTAATATTATCTGAGATTAATAGAGCAGTGATTTAGGAATTACTGTACTTTAGGTAATACTGATACATAGGATTTGTCACAAACTTGGAAACACAAGGTAAAGGACTCAAATGCACGACCCGGGAGACAGAGGTAAAGTATGAGTAAAATACTTTATTCCAAATAGGTTTACAAAAAATTATCGACACTCTTAACGAGGTGAAAACAAAGCTATATAAATAAAACTTGATTTGATTTGACTTAACCACAAAAGTCAAAATTATGCAATTAGGATGGAAGCGACATCTCTCATCCTCCCTTGAACATTTGTATTTGTATTATAGACAAGCTAAAAGGCTGGAGTATTTCAGGCTGTCACAGAAAAGGGGGAAATAGGCATGGGGCGATTATACTATGCTTCACATTATCATAGCATCTCTGATTAATCCAACACGTTGTTGTTGTTATCATTTTGATCTTTTTTATTATGATTGGCAGACTAACATTTCCCATGCCTTCATTTTTTGGTTGCTTCAAGCTTTCTTGCTTTCTCTTGAGTTTCAGACAAAACCCCATCTCCTAAAGGATTAAAGGGTCTATTATAGCCTGCAGCCGGATATAGTTGTGCTTTAAAAATAATCTCTGGAATATGTAAAATCACTTTCAGAGCTTAAAAACCAGTGCAGAAGGGAAGTTGAAAAGAAAAGGGGGGTTATGTAATAACATATATTTGTTCTGAGGTATTGTTGCAGCAGAAAAGAGAATAAAGGATGGGGAAAAAGCCAGACAAAGGAGAGCAATAAATCCAAAGAAGTAATAAAGTAGATTGTTTGTAGATTAGGTACATGCAAGTGTTAAACTACTTTGAGGGCTATGATTAACTTCAGTCATTATTAAAGATGGTATGATTTACTGACTTTTTGGTGTAGATTCGGTGTAGATTAGATATCTAAGATGATTCGCCGGGTATTTAATTAAAAAATCTCTCGGGTTTATATCAGAGACAGAATGGTGAAAGTGTGGGACAATAATAGATATATGGAAAGGCCAATGCAGTGCACTGCAAGGGATTATGTGATAATGGAGACTTGCTCAGTGTTACTTAGAAGGTCGGCTGGTGAATTGGGACATAAACAATTTAAGTACTTTTTTGGTCTGTGTTTTGAGGCAAAATGCCAGAGTGCATTGTATTGATTGCCACAAAGGTTTGAAATGATTAAATTATTGTTCAGCTGTTACTTATCTTGAAAGAAGACACTGGGATAAGGGCTGCCTGCAGAACTGTCTGAGAAACTGTAGTTCGTTCAACATTTGTGGTGGGTCATAAAAGGTATTGGCTTTTAAGAGATAATTTTTCTCTAAAACTGTGAGGGGATTAGGAGAAGGGCCTGTAGCTACTCGGTGAGATTCCAGGCACCCATTTTAGATTTCTAAAAAGTTTGATGCAAAAAGAGTATCCAGACAGTGTCCAAAAAAGGTAATGATGCAGAAAACAAGTTGAGTCACCAAGGCCATGTTTGTGCACATCGTATTTGAAAAAATTTCCACAAATATCCTGCTGTCGATCTCTCTATGAAATGTAGTGACAACTTTAATTGTAAATCCAGCGAAACCTTTTGCAAGTATTAACTTGAAACCTATTTTCCCAAGTATTAAAGCCATAGTTGTGATATTTGTGAACATAAATGCACATAATGTTAATATAAAAATATTTCCATATACCTTTGGAGTGGAAAGCATACAAAGAGCTACTGTTAAATGAAGTCAAATGTAATCAATTGTTGAGAATGGTGCAGCAAACAATTAAATATTTGAGCAATAATGTTGTAATCTACAGTATCAGCTGTGAGCTTTTGGATTGGTAAGACTCATAGAAATGTACTGTATATCTTTACCAAAAAAACATGCATTTTTTAGACTAAATGCCCTTGGACATCTTTTAAGTTTTTTATTTTGATGTCAGCTACAGAGTAAAAAAGAGCCATTTGCCTTTTCTCCTTCAGTAAAAGGGGTCAGAGATGGTGACGGGGTCTGCTTTTTCTCCTCCAGTGAGCGCTGGCACAAAAGCTTCTATCTGTCTGACTTTTACCTGAGAGAACCTGTGGTTTGTGGCTTTTATTTCGGCTCTTATGTGAGAGACAGAATGAGTCAGACTCAACTACAAGGGCTTTGCAAGGCCACTTTCCCACTGGCTGGTCCTGGGGCAAAGAGTCACTTCTCTCCCGGGGCTTTGCGTTCTGAAGAAGAAACAAACACAGGACAGAGGTTTTACATCATCGTTGGGGTTGTGCTATTGCATGATCCTCTGTGTCTTTGTTATTTGCAAAATGCTGAGTGCTTCTTGAGCCCTAAATGCTTTATATTTGTATACAGTATGAAATATACATTTACAACATGTTTGTTGTTAAGCTACAGTTCCCGTTGTATTGCTTGCACAAGGCATTCATATTCAGTCTGGCTGGGAGTAGGTGCCTGGAAGCCATCCTAATCAATGCGCGATTCACCCCAACTGGCTCTTTTTAATGCAAATGAGTATAATTATTTTTTTCTGTGAGCTATTTCAGGATGTGTGAACTGGTCACATTGCCTACTATATAAGCATAAATGTACACCCACATGTAAGAACCCAACTTCAGTGCCTTGTGTCTCTGTTATTCTCAACGGGAACAAGTGTGTGCAAAAATGTAAAGGGTATAGAGCAGATTGTGCGTGAAACCTGAGGTTCAACAGAGCTATATGCTGAGCTCTTTCTTGGCTTGACTAGCAGCTGCCTTGATGTGCCTATGGTTGTTCTCCATTTTAACCTTGTCAAATCTGAGGAATATTGTTCACATTTACAATGGTCAGCAAACAACTTTAAACAATGACAAATGCCTTTAAACTCAGAAGTTAATACCCTTGTTTTAACTACTTTACGCATGGCTACAAATTGCTCCAATCTACACTTTGCTCATCTTATGAAACCAGTAGCAGCACTAGTTCTGATTCTTGACAGACGCTTCTTGCATTGCCATGAAAGTCACAAAGAGAATATGACGAACCACCACCTTGGCTGAGTCCAACTCCCACTGAGAGCAGCCGTGACCTATATGCCGATGATGTAGTCGCAGCAAACATTTCAATATTCCACTACATGTCACGGCAAGAAACGCCAACTTAACTTGCTGAAAGCGATGCGATGAATTTAAAACGGTGACAGTGATTTGAGCTGACAGCCATCTTCCCATTCTGACAAATCAGTCAAGTAACATGCCATGCCACTTAGCTGCCAGGTAGTGTTGGGTAAACAAAAGGGCACCATATTCTCCTGGAAACGTTTAAAAGAACACTCAAACATTATGCACAAATGAAAAGACAAGATGTAATGCACACCATGCTGAGCTGAAGAGAAACTAATTTTTTTCGATTATTTCTCTGTCTGATAATCAGGGAAACCTTGTGTTTTTCAAGCCCTTCGATGCATGCAGCATTAGAATGTGTTATTTAGCATTTTATCTTTTAACGGTAATGAACTCACCCATGAAACATCCTTTGATTTCACAGTGTATTCTCTTCTACCCTCCCTCTTACGCTGAAATAAATGCACAAACCTACTCCAGTAGTAAGGCAATGATGATTGTTCTGATTGTAGTTACAGTAGAACCTCAACCTTTCTATTTATATCAAGAGTATGACTGCCTATTGATTTTTCTTCCTGTAACAAAGGTCCTTTAAAAGGTGAAAGCAACATATCAGTGATTTCTGATTAGGCCGACTCAGATCTGGAGCTCTCTGCTACTGAGAGGCTGTCAGTTTTCCTTCCCTGCTCCATCCTTTCATTCCTGCCTGTCGGCCAGCAGACTGGACAGAAGGTCAGAGAGTTGATCTGTGCCAAAACTCTGAGGATTTTCTCCCCCTCCCTCCGCCTTTTTTATCTCGTTTTCCCTTTCAGATATGCAGATTCGGGACCTCCTAATGAGAATATGTTACTCCCAGATACCATCTGTTCTGCTTGCACTCTGTATGAGAAAATAAAGAACATGTGACATCATTTCAATGAGACTGATTAATCAACGTCGTGGGGTAGTTGCCCTTTGGAGATGTGTGTCACAGCTCTGTCTTCAATATGTTTCCTGTGTTCAACCAGAAACACATGGATATAGAATATGAATATGGAAAATGTAACATCTTAAGTTCATTTGAGCATTACGGTTAACAAGCTTGACACTGGAGGTCTTCCAGGCTCTGATAAGCTGATTAAAAACACACTGTAGGGACATTCATGTGACCACAGCACTCCATGGAATTCAAAGAGACTGGGAAAAAAGGAAAATCAAATTGAAAAAATAATTGTATCTTTAAATGGAGGAAGAATATTGTTTGAATAATGAAAGACGTGTATCGAGGGATCAGAATAATAATGCAGGCAGTATTCTGTTGCTGGCCACTGTCTTTTGAACCTGGTCATGCTATAAATATTCAAAGCTCTTTCATTTATTTCCCTTTGTTATCCAATGATCTCACACTTATTCCCACACACAATAGACCCCACCATAGCTGGAGTCCCTCTATTTAAAACCAACAAATTGATACGATGGAAACTAGATTTCAGTGAAGAAAGACAATCTTTGGATGTGCTGGATTTTGTTTTGTCCCAACCTAAATATTGTATTCTCACGTCTCTGTTTTTGTTACATTCTCTTCCACACATTTAAATGAAAACCAGTCGATGTTGGTGCTCCATGTGGCAGGCTACGATTCCAGCTGCATTTCAGGCAAGCATCCTGCAGTCGCTGTCAAATTGGACATTTCGGCCCGCCCGGTGCACACCAGTGTTATTCCAATAAACTCTTGTCCTGTCTGTGGGCATGAACATCTTCTCTTTCCTAAATAAGAAATGACAGCCAAGAGCGCTGCTCTGGTAGGCCAATCAAAGAACTGCTCCATGATGTTTTACAGTGATTACCAAGACAACCTAGGCTGAACCAGAAACAGGCCATGAGCATCAGAAAGAGAAAGGTAACTTAATAACAGAGTGACAGCGAGCTGCAGTCATACCTCTTAGTACACATTATAGAGTTGGGATGCTACAGCAATGGCTGGTTACTGAGTAACCAGTTGAAAAAATGGTGTATAGGAAAGACAGAAGCTTATATTTATGCTGAAGGGTAGAGCAAAGAAACGTTTCAAGGAATTCATTTGTGTGTCATCTTGCCCAAGCTGCTATCAAAAGAAAAATAGTTCAACAAAGAAATTAGCTTAAACATGAAAGCATCTTATATGACGCCAGCTTGGCAGAGTAAAGTACAGCGGTACAGTATACCTCACAGTAATGTTTAACAAGTGGCTGATTCTTTGATTCTGACTCTTAAGCTAACACGATGCAACATATTGGAATACAATCTCCTCTAATTTAAATAAACGAGATACAGAGTGTAAAGAAGAATGCTATGGAGCAGTTGGAAAGCATTTTGCTACGCTAGCACTTTCCCTTTGCTTTCCTTTATTAAGCTAATCAAGATCTGTCTACTGATTGAACAGAAATTAAACTGATATTGATCGTCTCATCTACAGTAAGACAGCAATTGAGTGTATTTTCTTAAAAGACTATGTTGAAATAAAATGGTTGGATTCATTCCATAAATGTAACTTCATGGTGACAGTGCACACCCCCAATCATGCTGCTTCTGAAATGTTTTTCACTAAAAGGCAGATTTGTATTCTTAGACAACTACCTTCACCACTTATTCTGTCAAATAAGTGGTGAATTGTCCATATTTGGGCACAATCATCCCCATTTGTATGAATAATCCAGTGTCGCCCTCTCTCAATGACGTATATATGTTCTGTCCACATTTTCAGCCATTAACACTTGTTGTGTCAGATGCAGTCAGATAGCACGTTGAGCAGACTATGCCTTTAGCCTGTCCCTAAAATCACTTCAGCTCATACGTTACACAAAAGGTGTAAAACAAAAACTATGACGCATGTATATTATTATATGCAGGACACTGTATCCTTTTTTTGTCACTTAAGGCTTGAACAATCTGTCATGATATAAAACATATTTGCATAGTGCCAATGCCTTTCCTGCAGCATTGCTATACTGTCACTTTTCGTATAACCCATTATTTTGTTTCAGAATTCCGTAACTTAATCTGCCTTAGTAGAGAAAGTCTGTACACATTTAAACCATTTAACTGAAGTGGTTGTGTACTTTCATACCATTTGTCACAGAGATGCTTCCTTTACATTCTCTGTGTAAAACATTTGACTGATTTTGCTTTGCTGCAGTTTGTTGTCATGAGGAGCAGCATTTGCAGTCTCAATACAGGAACAAATGAAAAGCATCAGTTTAATGTGTAATATGTGTCCATCCTCTTGTGAAGTAAGACAATTAGCTTTTTCTGTTGTTTAACACATGTCATGGCAAAGAAAATGTGCCAGAACCTCAATTGAGGCTTTCCAAGCTTAACATGATAGACTGCCGGGAAAATGTTTTCACTTTTCTAATTGTTGTTACAAGCTGGAATGCTTTGGGCAGTGTCCTCTACAACTAAACTCATGATGAACCCAAACAGTGTTAAGACTCACAGCTGTTGTTGTGTGTCTGCCATTAAGGCTTAGACACATTAGCAGGACTATCACAACACTAACATAGTCTTTGGCCTTTTGAATCAATCAATCAATCAATCAATCAATCAATCAATCAATCAATCAATCAATCAATCAATGTTTATTTATATAGCCCAATATCACAAATGTTACATTTGTTTCAGTGGACTTNAACGGCACAGGACATAGGGTTGGCAGGACCCCCGGCAGAAGAGTAGTCGGCGGGACCTCCAACGGCACAGGACATAGGGTTGGCAGGACCCCCGGCAGAAGAGTAGTCGGCGGGAACCCCAACAGGACAGGACATGGAGTTGGCAGGACCCCCAACGGAACCCCCAACGGAACCCCCAACGACACAGGACATGGAGTTGGCAGGACCCCCGGCAGAACAGTAGTCGGCGGGACCTCCAACGGCACAGGACATAGAGTTGGCAGGACCCCCGGCAGAAGAGTAGTCGGCGGGACCCCCAATGGGACAGGACATGGAGTTGGCAGGACCCCCAGCAGAACCTCCAACGGACCAGGACATTGGGTAGGCTACCCAATGTCCTGGTCCGTTGGAGGTTCTGCTGGGGGTCCTGCCAACTCCATGTCCTGTCCCATTGGGGGTCCCGCCGACTACTCTTCTGCCGGGGGNACATTTGTTTCAGTGGACTTCACAGTTTGTAAAGAATATCAGTATGACAATATGACACCCTCTGTCCTTAGACCCTCACATCGNTGCTGCTTGTTAAGTTTCTCCATCGTTGTGTACAAACTGGATAAAACGCCTGCTTTTTGTTGTTGTTCAGGAGTTGATCCCGCCCCTGCCCCTGCCCCCGCCTCGACGTAAGCGTGACGTATGCGGTGCTTTTGCTCTGGCCGGACAATTTTTTGGTGCTCGAAATGAACCGGATTCCGGAGCTAAGAGGCTGCTCCGCTGCGGTGTGAACAGGAAAACCCGGTGCTTTTCAAGCTCCAGCTCCGAGCCGGCCCTGAAACACCGTTGGTGTGAATTAGGTATTAGTTAGCCAAGGGGTCCTGGTGTGTGAGGGGCTCCACGGATTGGTCCATTTGGGCCAATCCGGTCATTTGTTGTTGATCTGGGTGTTCACACATCTCAGAACCCAGGAAGCAAACAATGGAAAAAGAGAAATGTCCAACGAGGCGTTCTGGGGCAGCATAGACAGGTCTTCTCTCTGTTAGAGTTTTACTCCCTACAGGGGTGTACTTTGAGGGTTTGTGACTCTGCAGACCGTTTACAAAACCTTCATAACACACAAAGGGACGGGTGATAACTGGAAAAACATGACATGGGCCCTTTAAACCGCCTTAAATCTGCATTTGCAATAAAAGTTGGTCTTTGCAGGTTTTAATGCAATCTTGTTCCAGTAGTTAGCATCACAAGGGCTCCCTCCACAAACAGCCAATGGGATTTCTCCATTGGATTTTGGGAATAACAGAAAAATTGTCTCTGTGGCAAACCCATGTTTATAATACTTACACATTTTGTTCAGCAGGATCATCTCCATATATTAACACCACTTAAGAGTTTTTGGAGAGTAAATGCAAAGTAAAAAGCTAACGTTAGGCTATAAAGGAACTACATGACGGTCACATGACATCGCCTTACCACCACTAAGCTAAAGACAGCTAATGCGTATGTGCATAAAAAAATACAAAAAAGGTTGATAGGAGGCATGTCAGAACAGTAATAGGTTAATAGAAAAGCCTTGCAATCAACATAAGTAGACAAACATCCAAAAGGCAGCACTAATTAACCCTTAATATCCTTATTAACTTTAGGACCTTTGCCAAATAGAAAAGGCACAAAAACTTCCCTGCATCTTTTTTGCTATGACAATATTTCTTTTTTTATATATCCCAAGAGAAATTGTTGTTTAGCCGTTAGGAAAGAGTGGCTATACCAATACATATCAATGAGGTGCCTGTCTTTACACAAAGCAAGTGGAAATGAATTAAAAAAAGAATACTGTAGGTAAATACAAAAGCAATGAAATCAATATAAGTAAACAAACATGACGCTAACATATTTGTCTGGTGGAAAGAAATTACCAAACTTGGGCAAAGATAGTCTTGCTCTTGAGGAAAACTGCATTAAACAGAGCCCTTAATATCTGTATTTAGTTAAGGCACAAACACTTCCCTACATCCGTTTCGCAATTACAATATTTATTTTGTATATACCCTAAGGGAAATTGTTGTTTAGCAATTAGAGTAAAAACACAGGTAAGAGTGGCTGGAGTTAAGTGTCTTTGCACAAAGCTAGTTGTGGGAGTGAATTCAAAAACCAAAAAGAACACTGTACAAAAGCCATGCAATCAATATAAGTAAACAAATATATCAATATAAGTAAACAAATATGACACTAAACACTTGCAATTCCAATATTTCTGTGTTTTTAGGGTAAAAACACAGGAGGCTGTGGCGCAGTGGATTAGTGCGTTGGTGTTGGGATCAGGGGGTCACAGGTTCAAACCCCACTGCAGTCAGCATGTCATTGTGTCCCTGAGACACTTCACCCCAAATTGCTCCTGTGGGGATTGCCCACAGTATTGAGTATGTAAGTCTCTTTGGATATAAGTGACATGTGATGTAATGAATGCGACATGAATATATATACTATATAGGACACAAAACAAAAAAAATAGTGCAAGAGAATGTTTTGAGATGTGCAAGTAAATAGAAATTGTGCAAGAAGACTGGAAAATGCCCTAATGTGTCTTCTATGTTTTGCTGCTTCACTGTGAGATCAAATGTAACCTGAGTTACCTGTGTTTACACAAAGCAAGTAGAGGTGATTCAAAAAAAGAACACTGTAGGTTAATAAAAAAGCCATGAAATCAAAATAAGTTAAGAAACACAACAGTAAAAACCTTTGTCTGGTGACAAGAAATGACCAAACTTGGGCAAACAATCGACTTGCTCTTGAAGAAAACAGAATTGAACTATACCCTTAATGTGTCTCGTGTGTTGCTGCTTCACTGTGAGATTAAACATAATCGTGAGATACAATGTAATACCCATGCATGTAATAATCATGCAGGAAAGTTGCAATGAGAAGCCCTTCTTAAACGTGACTTTAGTTTAACCCCCCGGAGATAAAAAATCAGCCTGTCTGCTTTGCTTTTCCACCACGAAATCAATGACACGTTACCGTTGACATGACTGACTTTGAAACTAACGTTTCCCAGCGTGACCCCTCCACCACCTCTCCTCTTCCTCCTCCTGCTCCTTAAGCCTATCCATCATCAGCGTTGACGTTCATTGGTGATGAATGGGCCCCATCTGTCTCTTCTCCATATTGCCTACTTCCATCCCCTGACCCCGAACACCTCCGCTGATCCCAGGTGCCCCGGCAGCATTAACCCCTGCTGAAACCTTGCGGTGAGTCAGATCCCTGAGCAGCAGATCAATGCCACGCCTCATCCATCCTGCTATCTGCTGTTATTGATGCTCCTCCACCCGCCTGTTGCTGGCCAGTCAGATATGGAAATGAAACGCATGCCCTCGCTGACGAAAAAGCCCTGATAACGGAAACTAAGCACCCACGTGGGACGAATAAAATAGAAAACACACATCGACATAAACGGCTTTCCCTGAATCAATGCCCTATGTTCTGCTTAGAAACAAAGCCATGGTGTCATTTATCAGAATGTTATTGGAATCTCTGTGAGTCGCCTTTGAAATTAAATAAATAATACAAACATAGTAAATGTAATACCTTGCTTTATATTTTGTTATTGTTCATTTGTAAATTCAATATGTATATTTTCTACTTTCTCGTTTATTTCTTCTCTTTTAATTTCTATTGTACTTTTTATTGCTGCTGCAACACAAAAATGTCCCAAATTGGGATCAATAAAGTTCTATCTTATCTTTTCTTATGGCATTATAAATAAATAAAATAAATAAAATAAATGAAATAAATAAAATAAATAAAATAAATAAAATAAATAAATAAAATAAAATAAATAA
>NW_011369951.1:2515361-2517427 GCF_000735185.1 Notothenia coriiceps
GACGTGTACCTAGTAAATAGGTGGTCCCCCCCTCCCCCCTCCACGTCACACAAGGTGTGACCTCAGCTCCCACTCTCTATTCACTCTCATTGTCATCACGACCCTACACGCTCGTCTTGAAACAAATTCTAGCGTATATAGTGCCAACTAGTATGATCGAAACGCATTTATCTCCAGTACCAATTAAATGCTCCTATATACGATCAGTGGTACCAACCACATAAAATTTGTTACTCTCATTAACAAAAAACCAACAAGCTCTCTTCCTTTGCTATGCCAACTCCTTTACGTCAGAGAGACAAGAAGAGCCAACACAACTTCAGCATCTCGCAAACTTCAGTCCAGATCACAAGTGGTGCCCCTCCCGCTAACCATACACAATACACTAGCCGCTCCGGAGCGGTACATTCTAGTCGACCCCTGTGTCATACCGCTTATACTGAACCATCAAGTGCAAGATAATCTCTGCACAAACCCTACCCATTCCACCCGCGCACTTCGCAGTCACTCAAGTGCGGGCTCCTCTCCCTCCCATGACATATCCAACAATCTACCTCGCAAGCAGCCCCCCAGCTCAGTCCCTAGGTGCCACTCCCTTCCCTCAGGCAGTACGCACCCCCTCACCTTCCCACCATCAAAACGGCATCTCCTCTGTCTCAGCCGACGTCCTTACCATACCGGTTATAATTACATTTATCTATCACGGGGGCGGTCTCAAGTCAAACTGGAGGTTTTCCCTTGAGCGAGGGCAGATCACGTACCAATCACGGCCCTCGCGTTTCAAACTGTCTGAAATGAATCGCTACATCTGTATGTAACGGGAAGAAACTCAACTAACTGATCATTTAAAAACATTTTCTCCAAAAAAAAAACACAAAGCTAACACTGAGCCTATGAATTAGCCACGAGCGAAAAATGCTAACGGCGTTTTGCACAGAAACTCACTCATAACACCCTTATTACTTATCGTAGCTGCACGTCCAACCCATCGATCTGATCGTGACATGAAACAGAATCGATCGGTACATACATCATCAGTCCATGATAAGAACTTGCGAACATATTAACAAGAACAGACATCAAAACATGTGGCGCTCGGTAGCTAAAAACTGCAACATGGCTCACCTTGGTCGTTGTCTGGTCAAAAGTGGTCTTCAATGGCATTAAAACGATAAAAACGCTGCTGAAGTTAATCCAATGTGTCTATGTCCCTTTGAAATGATTTCTGATAATCCATAAGCAATAAACCTGCTTTTCCGTTTCCAGATGTCAGAGATAGGTTCACTCTGATGCAAACCTGCATGCGCAAAGCCCCCACCTTCTTTTTTTTGCCATGTGTGTGTATGTGGAAATTCCCCTTCGATTCTAATGGCTCTAACGGTCAAAAAGAGATGTCAATCACCAAAATCGACCATGTGGTTCCAGAGAAACGGTAACAACGCCCATTTCCACCCAAATCACCTCAGAGGTGGAGTTTCTTTTGCTAAACCTCTCTAAAAAGGTCAAATGTCACTTGTTTTGCATCAATCTTGATACAGGGTACTTATTATATGTTGTACTTTGGATTCCTAAAGCTTTTAGTCTACCTTACCATCATCCAAGGGTAGTTTTCACTATAAGCAAAAAAGAATATTTGGACGGACACTATCATTTAGTTTTTTACTATGTTCAATCTGAATTTTCTTTAAAATATAAAAAATCTATATTGATTCTGACTTTTCTACATCCAACTCACAGGTTTATCATTACTTTGAGAAAAAGATCATTAATGTTCCCCGTTTAGAAGTGTAGTTATGGTCATTTGTTCTGGGAATGTCATTTTCGAGCCTGAGACCTGGAAAACAGGCTCGGGGCTCAACTGGTTAATCCAAAAAATAACCATTTAGCAATTTTTGTGTTTTTTTTACTCACTACCTTACAGGACTGTCTCAGAAAATTAGAATATTGTGATAAAGTTCTTTATTTTCTGTAATGCAATTAAAAAAACAAAAATGTCATACATTCTGGATTCATTACAAATCAACTGAAATATTGCAAGCCTTTTATTATTTTAATATTGCTGATTA
>NW_011369951.1:2517467-2524883 GCF_000735185.1 Notothenia coriiceps
GGACGTGCATTTCCCCTCGCTCTGAGTGTTCTCTTGAGGTGTCTTCACTTATGTGAAACCCTTTATATATACAGTCTATGTGTGAAACCCGTGCCTATTGCCAAGCACTGATGTTATATCTTTATATTTTAGGCCAAGCTCAAAGTAAAAATCGATGATCCGCTCCATTGTTGTGGTTTCTGTGTTGCCGAACTGACTGAAGTACATTGAGCTAAATTAAAAGTTTTGCGAGATCTCGCAAAATGTATATATTTCTTCTTTTTTTTTCAACCAATTTTTTTTTTCTTCTCCATGTCCCCTAAGGGGCTTCGTACTATCTCACTGGATG
The DNA here is from genome assembly GCF_000735185.1 of Notothenia coriiceps. Classification (NCBI taxonomy): domain Eukaryota; kingdom Metazoa; phylum Chordata; class Actinopteri; order Perciformes; family Nototheniidae; genus Notothenia; species Notothenia coriiceps. The sequence goes on from NW_011369951.1 coordinate 2,517,796, forward strand.
TATTAACCTTGCAAACATTTTCCTAATGGTCTCAATTGCTGGTTTCAAGTATGCTCAAATACATAATGATGTTCATTTTGTACATGATGGTCCCTTTTAGAATGTAATCAAAAACACAGCAGCGTATGCTTAAGGAAGGATGGCTTCCTTGTAATTGACAGTCTGCTACCACGTTGTCGTTTAGTGTGGGTGTAGTCTGTGTTTTTGTCTTAACAATGTGAAGTCTTATCCGTTAATTTGAACTGTTTTGTTTCCTAAAAGCGTATTTTTCAGCGCAAGGGTTTAACTCAAAATCGCCCTTTTGTGTCAATTCTGGTTGCAGAAAAACAAGATCGCTACGGCTAAAAACATCCAAAATGCCAAACTTGAGGCCAAAAAACTGTAGCCCACAAACCAATTGGTGTTTTCTATATGGCTACATCCACTTCTTAAACACATCTAATATGCTAACATTATAGCAGTTTCAACAAATCAGAGGAGCAACAGTGTCTGTTTTCCAAGTGGCTTTGGGGCATTCTTTCTTTACGGCCTTCAGCTCAAGCACATCCCATGTTACTGTAGATAAACGGTTGTGATCGGCCCAGCACGTCTCAGGCAGCTGGAAACCTGTCCAAAACGGAGGGGGACCACAGGCATCTGCCAGAGCAAATGAAAGAGATTCCTCTGGTTCCCAGGCAAAACTTTATCTAGATTGCTTGAGAAATGACTGCATATGTACATTTTGTGGTTAATTATCGATTTGCTTTTATGAAGCCTCCTACTATATTGCACATAAACTGGACTAGACATTACAAATAATGTATCATAATATCATAAGCAACCTGATTGTCATTATTTGTTTACTACATCTTGGATTTTGGTCTTTTGTTTTGATGGAATGATTTATATTCTATAAAAGAAAAGAATAAGAATTAAGTGTTCAATCCAGAGTAATAATAGCCCAAGAGACAATCTCATCCCACCCCACTGCAGAGTGTCCTCTTTGTTGTACATGAGTGTTATTTAATGCAAACATTTGGTAATTCTTTATCATGGCTTTGCCATCTAGGCTGCCAGTGTAATAAATAAACGTTTGTCTTATAATTGATATCATATTTATTATATTTCTAACAGTACCTTTCAGGAAATATCGTATTAATGTACGTCCCAATGGAATTTTCTCATGAACAAACAAAGGATGACTCAGTGTATCCTTGAGTTTAAAAAGATATGTCCAACGGGTTTTCTTTATGTTAACAAAAGCTCCAAAGCACTATTAAAGGTCAAATCACTCCACACAGAACCTTCACATTAATGTGTTCATTAGTTTATCATCAGCCCATTCGTGAATCCTAAAAAAAGATTTTTTCCCTCAGGAGATGTGATCAACTTATGACCCTGCACACACATACTGTAAAGAGTCAGTCTGCAACAACACTGAGCACTACACAAGCCCCACACAAATCCTACTCCAGATGGCCTGTCCTTTCCCTGGCCTTGCCTAGCCTTTTGGCTTGTTTCCATGCAGGGAACCAGCAGTAGCTTCAGTAGAGGTGAAGCAACAATTAGCCAATCTCTGCACATTGCCTCAGCTGCTAAGTGCAACCGACTGAAAGGACGTTAACACAAGGTACAAAAAAAGACTATGTTTAGAAAGTTGCTTCTTAAAAAAAGAACAGCCCTTTTTTGGTTTGTTCTTTCTGCCAGAAGGCAGAAGGAGCTGTGGGAGTATGAGCTCTAACTTGACAGCCATGAGAACCACTGAAGCAGCAACAATTCAATTGAGATTGGCCTAAGAAATACGAAACCCAACATACAGACATGTGGCACAAAGAATGGCTCCCTTGGCTTACTGTAAAAAAAGAAAAAAGAAAAAACATACCGGCACATGAGGAACAAGGTTATAAGGTTGTAGATCTTTATTATTTTTTTTCTTTTGCCTTTAAAGCGGGTTTATCCATAACCCCTTCTCAGAAAATGACTACTTAGTCTTTTGCAGAGTGACATCTGAAGAGAGAGGTAGGAAAAAAAACATAAAAGAATAAGAAGGAAGAATACATTATAATGCTTACGTGTTTAATTTGTTGCATTTATGAATGTATAAATTCAATCTTTCACAAAAGGTAATGTATTTTCGCAGTCACCATGTTAAATGTGAAAAGAAAAACGATGGGAATAGACTTGAATTAAAGAAGAGCGCACAATCAGTGCAGGAATATTTCTGGGGTTGGGATGACTCAAATAACACAGACACTAGAAACATACTATCTGTGAGTGGAATGCTTCTCACGTCTGCCCTAAATTCAGGTCTGTTAAAAAAATACGAGATTGAGGAAAAAAACAGACATGTGGTAATATTTATGCTATAATATCTATAAAAAAAAGTGAAATATTAGTTTTTCTAATTTTGTATTAAGATAACCTAAAACTAATTGTTTAACCCAGATGATAGAGCCGAAACAAGTATTTATGTATTTCATGAAATCTTTTAAAACCCAGAGAAAATACATACCTCTATCTACATATTTCCCTTTCCTTTTATTTTTAAAATAACATTAAGACAATTGCAGATTGATATAGTAAATCTTAGCAATGTCAGTGGTAACATCTCAGTCAGAACTGCTCTTGAATGCAAATAATGCTGTTCTTACAGCTGCAGTGCAGCCTACACTATAGGATCAGGGCCAGGACCAATTGATCTATCCTGTAATTATTACCTTAAGATGTTCTGTGTGCAGCATCATACCAGTATGCAATCAAATCCAATTAACATTGGTGGCCCCCACCAGAAAACTGCACTGTGGAGGGATTACACAGCTATTTGTGCTAGTCTGATTAATGGCCGCAGTAATTAATGCTGAAGGGGTCTGTCCGAGTGCTTCAGTGAGGAGGAGCATACAGCAGGGAGCCAGCTGCAGCACAAAGAGATATAATACACACACATTAACACACACACAAACCCAACACCTGGACCCTCTCATGTGCACATATGTTGAACACAATATGTGTATTTTTTCTAAAGGTTTTGTGCTCCTGATACATATGGACGAGTACTGTTTGCAAAAGTCTGTTCCATGTGTGTTGATGTTGCACAAAAAACTGCAAAAACATAAAAGTTGCAACAACAAATCAAAAGGCTGGAACAAAGGTTGTGTGACTGTTTCTCATGTTCTTGTTATTTTCAATTTATACTGCACAACCAAATTGTGTCGCAGCCTTTTATCATAACTAAGCATTTGAGTGCTCGATTAGTCAACACACACTCATGCAACGTGCCCACAGTCAGAGAGACAGAGTGGAGGAGGCACACTGACTGGAAGAGGTTTCACAGATGTGGAATGACAGTTGCAGAACCAAGCTAAATTGGGTTAGAAAACCCTTTTCATTTCTAAACAGCAGCATGTTTTTGACTTACTGTTTCATAAAATGCTTATTATATGCATGATAATAACAACAACAAAAAAGTGTACATTTCAAATGTCACATACGTTTCCATTCCCGAGATTGCTTTAAAAAATAAATGTATATTTCTGTAGTTTTTTTATATAATTATACTTGTGAGACAAGTAAACTGTCAAATAAACCAAATGTGACCAGAATTGTGACAGGAATTTGATACCTGTGCATTAGACTGCTAATACAACTAAAGCTATCATAATTATTTAGTACTCTTACAGTAAATGTAATTATATTACGAGTTACGTCGCTTTTGCTGTCACAAATGTACAATTCAGAAACAGGAAAATCCGAAACAGACACTCCACTGGAGACTTGTCTAGCAGACTTTCTGTAATGTATAATTGAAATACCAATCCAAATAATTCATAAAGCAATCTACTTTCAGCGTCCGCATCCAGAGAAAACAATCTTCAGCATCGTCAGCACAGAATTATCACAGGTGGTTGAAGGCCTTAAACCTAATCTCCAGGATGTGTCATGCAAATGTGAAGGCTCTCCCTTTGCCTCACAGTGTGCATCAATCAGTTTCTTTCAACCTCAAATGTTCTTTATCGTGTAAAGTTATCTCATATTTCAAAGGCTGTGGTTGATATGGCATGACTCCAGCCTGATAAGAGCACAAACACATGCTTGCTCCGCAGGCGTGCTGCTTTATATTGGTCGTGGATTGCTTTGCTGAAAGACAGGGTTTAATCTCTCTGTTTTACACCTGCCTTTTCAGATCCTCTTCATGTCTTTCTTCTCGTTCTTAAATTGTAGCACAAAAGACAATCAGAATCCTCGCAAACACTTTGTGAAAATTGCATTTAAGTATTTTGGGTGCCCTTTCATTTTTGTATTTCTTATGTATCTGTTTTATAGTTTTGAATAGATGTTTGTGTGTGCGCGTGTTTGTACATTGTTCACTTTAGAAGTTGTAGAAACTTCTATCACTTCAGTCTATTATCCTCTGTAGGTTAACCACCACAACAGAGCAATTCACAATTCATGAGATGAAAATACTCAATTCTGGGTATTCTCTGAAGGCCATTTGAAGAGGATGTCAAATGATTCATGAATGATGAATACAAAACTGTTCCTAAAATAAAATGTTAATCAATGCTCTAGACGTCTGTTGAATTGGTGGAGTGTGTCAGAAAAGCTTTTACAGTATTTTGTGATTTTACAAACCCTTTAAATAAGGACCGAAGGTATTGGCACATTCTGGCACAAAAATGAGAAAATAAATTGCAGTATGAGATTAGGGGTTGGTCGAAGGAAGCGTTTCCCTACATTGTAATTATGAAACACTTGGGAATAAGTCAAAAACAGCATGAAATACAGCCATGCAAAGGCTTCGTAGTTGTGTAGCTGCAGGTACACAAGGGGTGCATTTGGAAACAAGATGGGTGCCGAGAAATGTATCAGCATTTTCTCTGGGTTTGTTAGGGGTTGGTTACAATTGGTAACGGCAAAACACATCAATGCATCCCTCTGAAGAGTGTGGAGTAATTGAGACGTTTATACTTTCAACCAGTCACCAAAATACCAAACTAAAGCAGAAGAGGACAACATATATATACAAAATACAATCCCATATCACTCCTGCTGCTGCTGTTTTCTAAAGTATATGGGAAATTAGGCTGAAGCAAAAAAAACAACAATTGTTCATGTCACTCCTAAACACTGCAGTGAATTTAAGTTGACTCCACTGACTGAGAAAGGGATATTCAAGCACAATTATCGATAGCCTTGGTTCTTTGTGTTGGTTATCTCTTCTTAAACTGTTCTGTAAGAAATCCACCGGCTTTATATAACAGTGAAGAGTGATGCAGAGTGATTGCAGCTAAAGAGAAAAATCGGGATTGATCAACTCACTGTTTGAATTTCAAATGTTGAGGTTTTCATTCATAGTCCCGACCAATTTTCAGCGGATCCATCCCTTTCATGGACCTACAAAAACAGAAAAATAAAAGGCTCATATAACTGTAAATGCAAAAAGAAAATACATTAAGATACATCAATAAACACACATTGATAAGTCGTTTGTAAAAAAACGTTTAGTTATATCCAATATTCCCTATGGTTACAGTAGGCCCCGGCATATGAGATAACAAACGTAGAAAAACGTTATTTAAAAATATATTAAATGTAAAACTATTGAAGGGTTATACTTCAAAATGTAAATAACATGCCAACAACTTATTCAATAATCATATTACAGCTATATGAGATACGCATTATAGATATAGATAGAGTATATTATAGATATGTGAATAAATCGTCTTCACATAAGACGTGCTTGGTAGCTGTAAGCTATGCAGTAATTACATGTAAGTTATTCCGTGTGTGACTGTGTTAAATCGAAACATACTGTGTGAAGAAAAGCTTTATTATGCATGATCTACCTCCTTTAAAGAGCTGGCATGTCAAAACACAAACATCTTACAAACCAATTGGTTTTGTCCAATCAAAATCAGATGGATATTAGGCATACTCTGTGGCCACAGTAAGCCTAGATGCAATCAAGGCAGTGATAGTTTTGTTGTCGGTCTCACAGGAAATGGGTCGTAATAAGGATGTTTGAAGATAATTATGAAGGGGAGACTATAGATGTTCCAGGCTTTTGAGACAAGCAAATAGATTTATTTTTTTCCCCACTCGATTCCCCGGCTCAGGTTTCCATCCCCCATAATTAATACTGATGTCTAGTCTTTAAAGGGATATGTAACGGAGGTGATGGCCATAGATCTCGGCCCCCGTTACGGATCGTGTAGCTTCGTTGGTGGCGAAGTGTATGTAGTTTGTGCATCTGTGTGTGTTTTGGTTTGTCTGTCTCTGTTTGCTGGTTTTATTCTGAAAAGTGTTCCCATTCCCCAATGTCTGTTACGGCTGATTGTGTGCACCTGGTGCCCTGTGTTGTCTCCTCCCCCCTCACCTGTGTCTTGTTGGTTTGATTAGTCTGTGGGTATTTAGGCTCTGTGTTTCCGCGTGAGATCCTTGTGGCTGGTGACTAGGGTTGCAGAATTCTTGGAATTTTCAAAGATGGAAACTTTCCACGGGAATTAACGGGAATTTATGGGAATAAATTGGGAATTTTCAAAATCGAAGGTTGGCTCTTCATAGGGAACTTCAATATAGTTGGGGAAAGTATATTTGAGCATAATCTTGACTAAAACAAACAGATGCCATTCAAGAACACTTGAATATCCATGCCATAGCACACTGCTTACTGCATGGCTATTGAGACCACACAAAGGTTCGCAACAGGCTCACAAATGTGAGAGTGGAAAAACTGGTTGGAATTCGGGCAAACCTAAGGGTCTTTGAGCCTGACACAGAGCCATCCTCAACAAGGCTGGACAGTGACACTGAAGAGGAAGACTCAGAGTTGGATGTTGATGAGGCCCAGGAAGAGCCCATTGACTGAAAGGGTTTAGCAAAAATGCAGAGGATTGCTTGAAGGAAGATGTTCATGTTTAATAGGACTTTTAGGAGGGAGAAGGGCTCTTTTTCATTTTAACATTTTGAATGGGACTTTGTGGGGATTTTTGGATGGGGTGTGCATTTTTGTTCATTTTTTAATGAGTGGGGTTGGGGGGCTATGAGTAATATTGAACTCAACATTCCCGTTTTCGTTCTTCAATGAAACAAATAATTGTTCAATAAAA
>NW_011369951.1:2524914-2573712 GCF_000735185.1 Notothenia coriiceps
TGCGGGTCCTTCCAGACTCTCACCATACTACTTCCCTGATGGCTCCCACAAGAATTGCTGACATCCTCGTGGATTCATCTTCTTATTATAGACACATGCATTTTGAAGTATTATTTGAATTATTTGAAGTATTAAAGTAACGTGTTATGGCAGGAAATTTCAATCTGGTATATTCATTTTAATGTCACCTTATATAGAACGTGTGTTAAACTTGTGATTTCTGCATTGAGTGACTTCTGCCTAGCAGATACCAAGAAGAGGCCCCTAGGGTCTCTCTGCTAATTATCAATAGTCCTTGCAATTAACAGGGGAATTCCCGGATACATTTTCAGATAAGGCAGTTAAAGTCTTGTAGAATTAATGTTTATCTCCTACACATCCTGCAGGCCTTGAGACTTGGGTCACCCAGCAGTAAATGAGATAAAGGTCCTTTTGAGCTTATCAATAAAATGTATTCATTCCTGGGTCAATATCACTATAAAGTAACTTTGGTGTCCCCATCAGAATCACTCAGTTATCATGAAAATTTAGCAGAATAATGAAACTCTGAGGTCTTATTATAAATGGCCAAACATTTACACACATATCAGTACAATGATAAGTCTCTTGAAATGTGTTTCCTTCCTTTTATACCGTATTTTTAAATTGGATGTACATGATTTTGGCATGTCCCACACACTGCTCTGCTAACTACAGTGTGTGTAATAAGTGGTTAAATTATACTAAATTAAAAACTTATATTAGCAGAGCAGTGTGTGGGACATGCCAAAATCATGTACATCCAATTTAANGGTCCAGCTGTGTGCTATTTGGGGACACGTCATGTTTTTTGGGTTTCTGGAAGCTTTAGTGTCGTCAGGTGTTGTGTGCCAATCAGAAGGTAAGATGTTGCTTGTTACGCTTTTGTAAAGAGTTTTCCCCGTTAGGCTCAAGTGGCGTTTCCCCTTGGGGTGCGTCTGTTTGTTTTTTTCATAGTGTTGTGGCGACGTGGTTAGTGTCAGCTGTTTTCGGACAGCTGTCTCGGGGGCACATCCGCGTGATTTCTTGGTGTTACCTGCGTGCAGGTTGCTCCATAACTCTGCCGGGTTCCAGTGCGTAATTACCCGCCGCAAGGCCACATGAAGACTAGGTGAGATTAGTAAGATTTTGGTGAGGCAGTTAGGGGGAAAATTCTCTGTTGGGTTTGTCTTTTGCCCATGCGTGTTGGCAGTTTTAAATGTTGCTTTCTGATTGGTTATAGGTAATATATTATGGCTCCTTTGTCGGCGTTTGTGGATGCGCCCTCAGTGTCTTTCTTAGATAATTGCAAGAAGGAGCAGTTGGTCGAGCATTATAACATTGCTGTTGTAGGGAGCAAGCGGAAGGATGAGATTAAAGCTGTCATCGTGTCATCTTTGTTTGATCAGGGAGAGTTGCAGAACAGTGAGTCTGGTGCGGCAGGGGTCATGCCGGTAGTGGTTCAGACAGCTGGTTTGACGTTCGAGCAGCAAAAGGAGCTTTTGGCCATGAAGTTTAATCAGGAGAGGTTGGAGTTGGGGTTGGAGGTGGAAAAGATGAAATTTGAGGTGGAATATGCTAGATTACGGCTGATTGGAGAGGGCAAGCTTGCTCCGGTGGAGGATGGTTGTGATAGGTCGGCGTCAGGTAATGGCGATATTATTTCTTACTTGCGGTTAGTGCCAAAGTTTAATGAGCGTGACCCTGACATTTTTTTTACTCTATTTGAACGCATAGCAGAGGCAAGAAACTGGTCAGATTCGGACAAAGTGCTGTTACTTCAGTGTGTACTTACTGGGCGAGCACAGGGGGCCTATTCAGCTGTTTTTGGCGAAAATGCTTTGGACTATGCTAGAGTAAAATCAGCAGTGTTAAAATCATACGAACTGGTTCCTGAAGCGTATCGTCAAAAGTTCAGAAGTTGGGTCAAGGGGGATAAGCAGACACGTGGAGTTTGTCCATGATTTGACTTCTCATTTTCAGCGGTGGTGCGCGGCAGCAAAGGTTGCCAGTTTTGACGGTCTTTGTGAACTCATTGTATTAGAACAATTTAAAGAGGTTATCCCTCAGCATGTGGCCACTTATGTAAATGAGCAGAAACCTTCCACCGCGCTCAGAGCTGCTGAACTAGCGGACGATTTTGTGTTGACACATAAGGGCAGTTTTACTGAGAAGTGTTCTAGGGGTGATTCGAAACGTGGAGAGGATGGTGGCTATTCCCACGGTGGTGCAAAAGTTTCACCAGGCTCCTCCCGTAGATTTGCAGGTCCGGGGCGATCCCAAGACGCCAGAGTGGACCAATGTCATTATTGCCGAGAAGAGGGTCATTGGAAGGAGCAGTGTCCGTTGCTGGAACCTGAGGGGAAGCCTCGTTCTTCATCACATGCTCCAGCCATGTGTTGTTCTGCCGTTTTGGTTAAAAAAACGCAGGGTGTAGGATCGGGCATGGTGCCTGATAAGAAGCTGGTTTGTGCCGATTTGTATGTGGGTTCTGTTTTTGGGCCGTTCATAACGGAAGTCGTTGTATCAGTAGTTGGTAGTGACAAGTATGTTCCGATTAAGGTGTTGCGTGACACAGCAGCTAGATACTCATTTATTGTTGAGTCAGTGTTGCCTTTTTCGTCAGAGACAGAGACTGGGGATTTTGTGCTGATGAGGGGAATGGAGATGGGCTTGATTCCTGTGCGACGTCATACAGTAGTGCTGGATTGTGAGCTGGTACGGGGAGTTGTGTCTATTGGTGTGCGTCCCGCGTTGCCACTTGATGGGGTACAGATGATTTTGGGCAACGATCTTGCTGCTAGTGCTGTGTGGGCAGGTGTGCCACCACCTGTGGTGGTTTCCAGGCCGTTGGCATCTGCAGAGCCAGATGAGAGCGGTTTGCAATTTCCAAGTGTGTCTCCAGTGGTGAAGGAGAAGAAAGAGAGGACCCCGCAAAGCAAAGAAGAGGAGGCCGAAGAAGAGGAGGCCGAAGAAGAGGAGGCCGAAGGAGGTCGGTGCCCCCAAGGGGCCGATGAGCGCCTACATGCTGTGGCAACGCCAGCCAACCCAAGGAGGAGTGGAACATAAAAGTTGGAGTTGAGAAGAAGGATGTTGGGTTGTCGTGGACCCCTTTGGGGCCCCGTCTTAAGGGGGGGGCTGTGATGCCCCTGTGGGTCCATCAGTAGAGAGGGTGTGGCTGTTCCGTCTGTGCTGCATTGGATCCAGTGATNAAGGGGAAACGCCACTGAAGCCTAGCGGGGAAAACTCTTTACAAAGCGTAACAAGCAGCAACATCTTACCTTCTGATTGGCACACAAAACCTGATGACATGTGAAGTATTATTTGAATTATTTGAAGGATTAAAGTAACGTGTTATGGCAGGAAAGTTCAATCTGGTATATTCATTTTAATGTCACCTTATATAGAACGNAAAAACATGACGTGTCCCCAAATAGCACACAGCTGGACCACATCAGCTGCTCAAATGACACCGTGTGCTCTGAGCACTACACAAACTTTCTAGAAATAACCCGTAGGACGAGACCCCATTTGTTGCGACCTGGCTCAAAAGGCCACAAAAAAAAAGGAGACACAACATGTCAACGGGTAGAAAAATATGTTTATTAAAGAAAGTAATTCAAATTAGCCAAACTCATAAAGTGCAACAAAGTGGAGCAACTGAGAAAACCCGTACTTCATACTCAACCAAAACCCAGGTGTCTGCAGGGGGGAGCAGAGAGGAGCAGAGAGGCTTTAAATAGCTGCAGGACACCAGACCCAGGTGCCCTGCATGCAATCACTACAACCAAAGCAGCACAGACACAACAGCCACACCCTCTCTACTGATGGCCCCACAGGAGCATCACACACGGGCTGAGGAATTGAGATATATAAATGGTCATTTTGTGGTCAATGCAGACACATCAACAAATCTTCCTGGGTCATTTCTCCTCCTCCCTTTTCTCTCACCATCCTTTCTTCCACAGCTTCACCATCTCTTACTGGTTTTCGTTTTGTCCAGAAGTGGGAAGTAGTGGAGTACAAATGCTTCGTTACTCTACTTAAGTAAATTGTTTCTGGTATCAGTACTTTACTCCAAGACTTATTTTTCCGACGACTTTTTACTTTGACTTCTTACATGTTGAACACAAATACCTGTACTTTCTACTTCTTACATGTTGAACACAAATACCTGTACTTTCTACTTCTTACATGTTGAACACAAATACCTGTACTTTCTACTTCTTACATGTTGAACTCAAATACCTGTACTTTCTACTTCTCACATGTTGAACCCAAATACCTGTACGTTCTACTTCTCTCATTTTCCAAACAGGCTGGTTCCTTTAGTCTGAATGTGTGTTTGGTGGCATGATCATTATTATTTAGAGTCATTGCGTGCCTATTGATTTGCTGAGACTGCCAAGGCACACCAGAGTATTTTTAAACACGAGTATCTGTACTTCTACTTGAGTAAAGGATGTGCGTACTTTTGCCATCTCTGGTGTTGTGTATGAGTGTGTGTGAGTGTGTATGAGAGTGTGTATGAGTGTGTGTGAGTGTGTATGAGTGTGTATGAGTGTGTATGAGTGTGTCCCTCTGGTTCTCTCCTCTCTGAGGTGAGGAACCACTGAACATGGCTGCACACACCCAGCTGGTAAAAACATCAAACAAACAATGCAGCAACAATCAAAGTGTGCCGGGCCGCAGCCGCTGGGATGAGTGTCATAAAAGCAGAGTTTGGATTCAGACGTGGAGTGTGGCTTTTATTCCAGAGCTTATTTCAGTCTCGCGGGGTTTAAGGCGTAAACAAAGTGGATTAGATAATTGCCGCGTCACTTCACCCGGCTGCAGATTTGAAGCGTCAGCACGTTGCTCCTCTGCCACGGGGAACTAAAGTGGCTTTTTTTTTTCTGTGGACAACACTTATTCCAAGGGGTATATTATCCAGAAAGTATATTTGCTACCTCGGTTAAATCATGCTTGTGTCTTTGTAAGTGATGTTACAAAATGTTCTCTCTATAGAGAACATTTATTTGAGATCATCTTTTCTCCGCTTGTGACAAATGCCGTTATTATTTTGGTAGTTATTTGAGAAATCTACCACAAAATACTTTTATTGTTTTATGTTAGATTAATGGAGGCGTTTCAGGCAGAGGGGGAGTGTGTGAGAGAGAAACTCCCTCTGGAGGGAACACAGGGATTTTAGCCTTTGCGGACCATTTACATGCACTAACACCTAAAGAACTCACTACAGGAAAGGGAAAACTCAAAAAAATAGAAAGGGGCCTCTTTAAAGATTTTGTACTTGCTTTGTTGAGTCGTGATTTGTATTTTTATGTGTGTGTGTGTGTGTGTGTGTGTGTGTGTGTGTGTGTGTGTGTNAGGAAACTTGTTGTTTAGAGCAGGTTCGTTCCAGACACCAAAAGGTATCTGGTTTTCGTCAAACTGAAAGAGACTTTTTGTTTCCGGGTTTCTTCTGCTGTGTCGCGCTGATTGGGTACGACAGGCCATGTGTTGGTCTCTCCCAATAAGATGACCTCTGGGGGAAGCATTCACACACCTGCTCCTGTGTTTTTAGTATGAAAGCCTGTGTTTTCCTTTGCTCTGCGCTCTTGTTTTTGACTTGCCGTTCCTGAGACGTGTCTCACACGGTGGTAGAACCTGAGCCCGGAGTACTCTGCAGAGTGCTTCGTGATTAGGTGATTGGGTGATGTATTGTATGTTTTTGCCATTAAAGCAGATTATTGTTTAACCCTTATCCTGGCTGCTTTGACTTTTCCTTCTTTTAAAACAAACTCATAGAGGAACGGCGAGGAGCAGAGATTCTGCCCCAACACATGTCAAACACTAAAGCTTCCTGAAACCCAAAAAACATGATGTGTCCCCCAAATAGCAGTGTCAAGCCAGCACACAGCTGGACCACATCAACTAATCAGCTGCTCAACTGACACCATGTGCTCTGAGCACTACACAAACTTTCTCTAAATAACCCGTAGCACAAGCCCCCATTTGTTGCGACCTGGCTCAGAAGGCCACAACAAAAGGGAGACACAAAACATTAACGGGTAGAAAAAGGTGTTTATTTGCACAAACACGTCGAAATAGACACTGGATATACTCATCAGAGCCGGGAGCCTGCAGGAGAAAGCTGAGAGCCCCCAGATAGGAGCAGAGAGGCTTTAAATAGCTCCAGGACACAAGACCCAGGTGCCCTGAATCACCGCAATCAAGGCAATAACTGGATCCACTGCAGCACAGACGGAACAGCCACTCCCTCTCGACTGATGGACCCACAGGGGCATCACAATGAGTAACATTTAACTCAACATTCCTGTTTTCGTTCTTCAATGAAACAAATAATTGTTCAATAAAATAATTAAAACTTGTTCTGTTCTACTTAAAAAACAATAAAAAAAAAATAATCTGTTGAAATGTCATGTTTTTTTGTTTAATTTTGCATCGAATATTTCCCAAATTCCCCAACTTAACTTCCCATGGAAACTTTCCGGAAATTTACCGGAAAATGTCCGCCCCTTTGCAACCCTACTGTTGACTGTGCTCACGGGAACAGCAAGATTGAGGCTGTGTCCTGTGCTCGAATTTAATAAATGCCAACACCAGGTTATATTTCTGGACGTTCTGCCTCTGCCTCCTTGCTTGGTCGGGCCGCTCAATTGTCGGCTTCACAGGATAGTAGAATACAAATGAACTGCAGTGATTGTCATCATGTGGCAACCAGCTCTGTTCGAGGATGATCAGGGTAACTTGGACTTTCTCAAATGTCAACCATCTATGCATTAAAGTTATCATGTATGAGCATGAGCAGTGAAACACAAACATTTCCCGAGTCAAATAGCAAATACTGTTTTTAAGGCCGAGAGCAAAAAGAAAACACATACCCACACATTGAGTGTGTAAAGATATCTTCCTGCTCATGCATGTCTTGGCTTAATGATGAGATAGCACGGGCAGAGAGTGAATCTGTTCAGTTTGACATATTTTATTATTCCTACATTATGCAACCATTGCTAAATGTCATGTAAATGCTTCAATGAATTTCAATTGAACATTAAGCCCCAATTTGTACTTTCAGATGATAAAGTGAAATTGAAGGATGAGAAGAAACTTGCTCAGTGGGGAGAAGAGACTGCATGGGACACTTTGCTGAGAGTAGTACTATCCAACCATGAATGCAGAATGTCATTGGCAGTAAGGGAAAAAAAGCAATTTGTCAGCTGTATCAAGACTTTGAGAGTAATTCATGTAGAAACAGCAGTATTGTGATTAGCCTTGCTGAACAAGTGCAAGATAGGAAGTGTCCAAGTATGTGGTGACTAAACCTTCAACATCCAAAGGTGTTCAGGAAACAAAAAATGCATATGATAGTGCTGAATCAGATCGTCAATACTATTGAAGTTCAGTACGACAAAATCTAAATCACACTCTTAACCACAGCATTTTAACCGCATTATTTGATTTCACTTAATTAAAGACATAAGTACATGTTGAGCAAAACATTGCACAATGTAAATATTCTTATCGGACCAGGTTCCACAAGTAACCACGATTACACTGAGCACATTTGACATTTAGTTTATAAAGATATAGACCGAGTTGAGCTATATTAGCGCAAGTATAATCATTATACTGCATAAGCCACAAACTTTGGCTCTGAAAAGTGAGCCAGAGTGGAGTTACATAAACCTGCAAAATATCATATGGACAAGCCAGGGGCGACTCCACTTGCAAAATGAATACAGATTGTTGAGAAGACTATGAGAAAATGTTCTCATTCGATTTATTACCTCAGTAAACCTTGTCCTAATACAGTATGTTTATTTTCTCAATCACTAGCTTCACTGCACCATTATGTCCATTTTGTTAATTATGATCCCATTGAGAGTAAAATACACACAAAAAGATAGTGTATGTCTTAGTAACCTGGCCAAGATTGACAGGTTACTAAAATGCAATTGGCCAGTGTGGGTGATGTCCATGTTTTTGGCAAACAATGATAATCTGTTTGGCAAGTCATAAATTATCACATTTGCCTTTTAACAATTCCTACTCACTATGCAATCTTAATGATAGCTTTGGTTCATTATGTATTCATCAATATCTGTAAAAATGTGAATTTATGAATCTGCGAAAGCAAGTTTCGGTTTATCTGTTGTTTTGTATCACAATAATTATAACTGTGTGTAGATGGATCACCAAATAAAGCCAACAAGATAAAGGACTGCTACAAATACCTGGGTGAGATACTAAGCCATGTCTATAATTTCCTAGAAGGCAAAAACAACTCTGGGATACATGATGTTCACTTAAATTGCTTCAAAAGTGTTTCTTGTTAAATTGGTTATGTCAGCAAGAGTAACAATCAGCATTTTTATTTTTTAGAGGACTAAGGAAGAAACTAGAATCTTAATGTAGATGTGCACTTTTCTCCCTAATAGAACTGACTTCAAAATCAATTTGACAGATGAAAAATCAAGTTAAGAAGCACTCATCCAGAGAGGTTTATGGTAGGTAGGTTAGGTTCAGCATAAAGCTTCCCATAACTGTGTAACAAGGGAATATACGTTTTTTCGTGTTCATTTACATAAAAAGTCCCATTCATCAGCGGGTTAAGAAAAGGTCAAAAGTATTAGTGCTTGCGTTTGACTCATTTCACTGTCTTTCATTAGAACCGGCATGCCTTGCCACAAAATCAGTGCCAGCTGGCCACTGCCTGTTACCTGGCTGCTCACTTCACTGACATTTATCCCAGACACTAAATGAGCACAATGAGATACATTTAAGTAACATCAATTACTGAGGAATAATTTGTACAATTAGAGGATGAAGAACTTTGCAGTAAAGCGCAATTGCAGGATTATGCTCGACAGACAGCAGAAAACAAAGATTAACTTGAATCAATGTCCTAGATGGTTAGAAGGTATGGGTTGATTTAAGAGCTCTCATCCTTACACTTGAAACAAAGAGATTAGAGGATGATGTTTGTTATTAGTCAACAAGGTGTGTATTCAAATGTACGCGGTGCGGGCTCTATTAAAAAAAAAAGGAACACTCAGTAGGCTGGACTGCGTGACACAAAACATTGATTGATAAATAAGTCTATGATGGATTTGTGCTTTCATAGTCACCTTGTGGGAATTACATTTTAATTCACAATTAAGTTTATATGTTTGAAATGTACGTAAAAAAAAGCCTGTTCAAAATAATTCCACCCTCAGTTACGTGTGAGAATGTTGTTATTTGCCTAAATGGTAATATGGGTGGGGATAATTTTCCAGTCATTTCATTTTGTTAAACAGAAATGTATTGTAGAGAAAACAAATAGCAATAGAAGGCTGAAGAGGATACTGAATGTTACTTTCCAAATGCAAGTATTAAAGAAAGGTGCTTACTGTTTCCTTATATATACTCCAGTTGTGTTGCATTGCAATAGATCTCCAAATCATCTCACATGACTTAATGGAAGTTTGTACAGAGTAAAGGTAATTGATTAGCAAAATGATTTACGGTTTGAACTTAATATTAGAATAAAACTTTCCAATTAACCTTTTTTTCAACCACCTCATTATTAAGTTTGTTGGCCCTCAATTATAGAGGAGATAAATCATCAACCTAATTGGAGTATGGCACATGCCTTGCAGTGCTTTAGGGTGTACGCAGTTAAAGCATTATCCCTTTAAATTGAACGGAGTTATTGTCTATTTTGAAAGGAGGCCCTCTTTCTTTAGAGGAAAGTTCTTTGTATTTTCTCAAGAAATCTGCCTTTGGATTTTAGCCAAACCCCCTTGGAATTTTTTTTGAAATATTAATGTGGGGTAATTTTAGGGGTTTCAATGTTCATGTTTTATTGTTTTATAGTTTTGTGGACTTTTTTGTTATAACTTGTTCTAATGATGCTTATAACTGTTTATTACGACTCATTGTTATATGTTATCTTGCTCTGTAAAGCACTTTGGGCTGCATCTTGCATGATAGGTGATAAATAAACGAAGTTAAGATTTGTTTGCAAGTTGTCAGTTTAGTTTAATTTGTTATTGTTTTTCTAAAGGTCTTATCCAAGGGTACAGTGAGAATCGAGTATTCAACAAAACCTTGTAACAAATCTGAATAAAAAGCCTTGGAGTGTCAACAACAAACTGCCACAACAATGTGTCGATAGATTCATATCCCTCACAGGCAAGGAAATTAATACAATTGTTGAGCTTGTTTGCAAGAATAAAATAACAAAATACATATTTTACTTCTGATTAAATGGTCATCTAAAGAAGGGTTAGGACATATGATGAATTCATTTCCAGCTCTGAGTGCTTTTACCACCATTCGGGAGGGCTTTTCCACCGTTTCCTCTTTCATGTCCTGAAATGTATCCGTTTTCCATCTTGTTGATGTGTTGAGTCACATGGGATTGCCACTTCCATCATCACTGTCTTCTGTTCCTTCTCTATTACCACAATGCTGCACGGTATACCAGTACTCGTTCATCTGTCTGGATTAGCAGGTCCCACAGGATGTTAGCTCTGCTTTTTCTCAAACAGCATGCACTGACTTGGCTCCTGATTAGCTGGTACCCAAGATAAGGTGTAGGCTGAGACTGCTAGCCTATACTGCAATGTGCATACATATAATGTACATTTATTTTTAAGTGTATGTACATTGTGCATTGTGCAACCTTTGTTTCAATTCCATTTCCTGTCACACTGGCACTAGAACATGAAAGTGACATACTAACTGATTTGCCATGACCGTGACAAAGGAAAGCATATTGGCTCCAAAATTATTATGTATGTTCAGCTTAGAACAATCAGAGACATCTTAGAAAAATTGACAACTGAGGGAGTGAATGCTGGTGTGACTGAGGTATGTTTTAGAGACATTGTGAACATGAACATCAATCACTGATTCTCACTCTTGGAGACATAGTGGTGGAGAGAATGGAATCGGGGGCAAAAAGGGTTATTTTATGTAAGAGAAGGCATGCTGTTCCCAAAATGAAATTCATCTCATATACATGCGTAAATCTCGTCATCCCCCATCTCTCTCTTGGCGGGAAAAGCCGTTCAGAAAGACAGCTGAGATAAATCAGTGTGTGGGGCCCGACGTAGGCTGTGTGGGCTGGGACAGAGATGAAGCCACTGCAAGCAGCCTCTGGCTTTAATGATGTGCAGTGAGCCAGTGGAGGTGTGTAAATCTGCAGCTGGCATCTCATTATCTGCAGCCTCAATTCCTTCCCAACCTTTGAGATATCTCTGTCACAGTCACCTCTATGCACCTGTGGCATGTTCAAGTGTAACAATCTCCATTGTAGGTTAAGGAGATACAGTAAAACATTCCTCAGATGGTCATAATGTGCTACCCCATGTTGCAACCTCACACAAATTCATGAATAAATGATGTTACACTGCTATGACAAGTTTTTCAAAATTAAGAGCCGTCATTACAGGAATACCAGGTTTTAATGACACAGTTAAATAACCCTCATGATGGAGATAATGTAGTTGCATCTAGGGAACAGCAACATAATATCAAAACAACCCACAAACATCTGAAAAATAATTAATAGTAGATGCGTGCATCAAACTTAACAAAAAACCCCTGTAAAAATGCTTTTGCCTAAAGGTAAACACACTCACTTTAATTAAAAGGAGTGAAAATGATTATGTAGGTAGGCAACACAGTGATGTCATAGGTATTTTCATCACCAAATGTTGTGTCTCGTCAAATTTGTTAGTTATGTTTATGTATTTTCTCTGTCATTCCAAGTCTAGTCAGGTATTTATGTCAAGTCTTCATGTTATTTCACGTCATGTCATGTCTGTCTATAGAGTGGCGAAGTCACGCCCACTTAACTTCCGCATCATGGGACCTTATTCCGAAAAAATAATACATTGAAGTTAATGGAGAGAGAAAACTTATCTTTTGATCCCGTTTGAATTGTGCCATGAATTACACTATGTTGTTTGTCAATCTTAAAAAATCCTTTCCATGTCAGAAAATTCAAAGTTTGTCTTAAAACTGTTGAAATATAAGACTATGAAAAATACGCAACTAGAAAGACTACAAATCCCAGAGTCGCGTAAGTGCTGTCATAACTGATGTATTCCCTCCAGATAGCTAAAAATACATTTACTTACTGTACTTACTTACTTTAACAAGATCCCTTTGTGCTTTGTACCAGGTTGTTATCATACCAGTAATAGTACCTCTTGCTCGTTCTCGAAGAGCAACTAAAACAAAACACGAGAGTGTACCTTGTTAGCTAATGTTAGCTAGCTGACATTAACGTTACACATTACACTCGTGTTACTCACC
Organism: Notothenia coriiceps; assembly: GCF_000735185.1. NCBI lineage: Eukaryota > Metazoa > Chordata > Actinopteri > Perciformes > Nototheniidae > Notothenia > Notothenia coriiceps. The sequence goes on from NW_011369951.1 coordinate 2,537,224, forward strand.
GAAACCTTGTAAAGCCGGTCCCGCATGCTGGCTCTTACGGAACCGACTAACTCCCCCTTTTTCGTATGTACAGCTCTCAACATGCCCAGACTTGTAGTGATTTTCACCTCTTTTAATACTTTTCGCCTCATTCTGAAAGAAAGAGGTGAAATTTACCAACGTGACGGCCATCTTGGTGTTGGTGACGTTCATTGAGCGCTTCACACAAAGAAATGTGTAACTTCACAGTTTTACGACACATTTTAATCCCATTTTAATTGAATGGGATTTGATTGGCTGAGGCCAGCTTCGAAAGCATTGGGAGCATCAAAAGTTGAACATTACTCAACTTTTGATGCTCACGATGCTTGCAAAGCCATGCTCCGCTCTCCACAATGCAGTTCGGCAAAGATTAAAAATCTTCTACGTCAACCCATTGAAGTGAATGGGCGAAGCTTTGAAAGATGTTTTTCATGCCTGTGTGTGGACGGGCCGTTACTCTGCCTCACAGAGGGAGACTGGCTGTCTACATGATGTGGCCTGCCGACATGGCCACTTTCATACAGATCATACACTGAAGCCCTCGATTGATCTCTGTGTCATTCAAGCTCGGGAGGGTGTGTGTGTATGTGTAGCGCGAGCCAGAGATAGAGAGCGCGCGCACCGGTTATGTGTTTGGTTGCTGTTAGCATCTGGTGCTAGCTAGCTGCGCTAACGGATATAAGGAGACAGCTCCTTATATCCGTTAGCGCAGCTAGCTAGCACCAGATGCTAACAGCAACCAAACACATAACCGGTGCGCGCGCTCTCTATCTCTGGCTCGCGCTACACANACCCATTCTCACAGCGTTTATCAACCTTTTTCTTACTCGATATCAAGCCACACTTATTGTTTTTACTTCGGCTGTGACTTTGTGTGTGCTCAGGGTGAGTTTAGCTGTGTTTCGCTGTCGCTAAACAAGTAAACCACACCTCCATGGAGCTCAGCGCGATTCACAACGTCCCGACCAATCAGAGCACACTGTGCTCACAGGGAGGGTGGGGGCTGGAGCTATTGGAGCTACAACGAGCCGTTAAAGGCAGAGAGTGAAATTCAGTGAATACACATAGTTTACAGAGATGCTGTATGAGAAACCAACGTGATTTTGGAAAATTCCACAATATAAATCTATTCTAGTAGACCTCAACAATGGAATTATGATCAGTGGAAATGGCCATGACATGGGACCTTTTAAAATCATTAAACTTTGTATTTACTGATGAATGGTTTTAATGAAAGAAAAAAATCTGAGGTGTATAATAAGTTAGTATAGTATGCTAGTGCTCAAATGTAGACTAAAACAATGAATCTGTAGTTGCTTCCTTTCAAATGTTCAGAAACTTCTAAAATGCTGATAAACTTGGGTTAACTAAGATCACATTGTTAAGTAGATGATTGCTACCATTTGATTGATCACACAATATTCATTCAGTTTTGTTTTAGCAGTCACATATGTTAAGTCTACCCTCTATATCTATTCTTTGACTGTACCATTTCCTTCCAGATGTGCTGGTTGCAGCTGTGGCTCAGCTCCTTCGAGGCCCTCTGCTAAAACGAGGCAACACCATCACCCTGATCTGCAACATCACCGTGACGACCACAGGTCCCGCCCAGGCGCAGGTGCAGTGGCTGCGGTGGCCAATCCCTCCTCGAGTTATCAAGAGGGAGGAGAGCCCGGCCTCTGCTGTTACTGTACCGGACCCCCCTGTGGAGGAGGGGCCCAGCCTGGTAGCCGCCCTGATGTACGACGGTGTTGCAAAGATCTACGTCAACACTAGCGACGTTAGCATTGACCGCCTGTCCGCTGGTAGCTACAGACTGAGGGTCCACTCAGCTACCATGGATGATCAGGGCATGTATGCGTGTCATGCCCAGGCGTGGGGTCAGGACCCCCATGGAGGCTGGTACAATACAGGGGCCAGAGCAGAGTCCAATGCAGTGACCGTCTACATGTATTCCAGAGGTAAGAGTCTCCTGGGGGTTGGATTTGTGAAGGATTACCAACAGTTCCAGTTTATTCTTTTACGTTAGTACTAATAAAACTCACAATCATCATCTGTAATGTTGATATAACGACTGAAGTTCAGGAAATGAAATCACTCTACTGTAAGGCAGCCTTTAAAACCAGGAAACACTTCCCCTGATCCAATCTGGTGGTAGTGTAACACTGACAGTACCAAGAGACATAATTAGAACTTTTATTTATAATACTTTATCTACATTTGCTATTATTGAAGATTTAGGAGCATGGGTTTTTACTTTAAATGGAGGATTGTTATACTGTAGTATTACTACTTCTACTCAAGTTAGTGTTTGAAAACTTCCAGCTCCATTGACCTTCCGTCACAAGCTGGAGGGTGGCCTGTGTAAATGTTGAGTCAATTTCAAACATTTACTCTTAACCTTGAGAAATGTCTGTACATTTTGAGTGAGATTTATTCTTCTCTATAATTCCCTAGCAATCAGGGCATAGTTCCCCTGCACTTGCATATTCAATATTTGTATATGCACTTTATATCACTTGTTCCTGTCCCATTTAGCAGTTTTTTTATTCTGTGAGATTCTGAACGGGTGGACCAAAAGCACCTAGGGCTGCAATTAACTAGCTTGTCTTTCAAAGTCATTTGATACAAGTACTTCCTTGATGACCATTTCTTTAAAGGAACCTGGTGAAAAGTACTTGTTATGATTTTACAGAGCCCAAGCAGACGTTAACATTTTGTTGTCAAACTAACATCCAAAGATATTCAAATTAAACTAAAGCTGTGCCCTCTTACTTTTGGCGTGCGTCCTCATAACAAACAGCCAATTTTTCCTTTAAAATGTTAAAGTGGTGCCAGAAAACACATTACTGTTTCTGAAAAACGGTATAATCACTCCAAAAATCTGAAAATCATGTCAAATAGGCCGTCAGACGGCATTTTTAACGGAGTACAAATAGGGGATCGATATCCGGTCGGTCTGCCAATAGACATGTGGCAGGCAGCAGGCTAACTCTGAAACTGTGATTTCTGTATTAGATCGTTCCTTTTACTGTCCTTTTTTCTGTAGAGGAAGAAAATAGCCGTAACTCAGGATTCATTTGTTGTTTGAGGTGCAATATTTGACTCAGCAGCTTTAAGGCATTAAGAAACTATTGTTTTGCCCTTCACTCCAATGCATTTTTTTCTCCGGAAAGCGGGCGTGCCGTATTTGTGTCCGGAAGTGACGTTAGGCCCTCATGCTATATTTTTCTAGAAGAATCCCTGAATATAATGTTGTTCAGTTCAGCTTCAGATTGTTTGAGACCTATTTCAAGTCAAATTTTAAGTATCAATGTATTTGAGTATTTGTAACATATCTCTAACGGAGTGGACTCGAGTCCAAATATTTACGGTCAAAATACCCATAGTGTATTTGTATTTATATGTATTAAATATTTACAGAAGCAGAACAGAGATATGTTGAGCACAGTGATCATGTTTACACTAATCATGTGTTGGCCCTTGTAGCAGAGTTAGTTGTGTACTTTCTCTCTGTTCTGGGCGTGGGTCTAGATCCAGTTTCAGTCTCCACATTACTGAATCTCCAGCTCAAACCGTGCTTTTGGTTTTTCCATTCACTTGCTTCTTCAAAAATATTTGTGGTGCCTGAAGGTGAAAATAACATTTGATTTGGCAAAACAAAAATATTTTCCTATGTGATTATATAGGAGTACGTTTTTCCTTCTGAAATTAGGTTTTAACACTTTAACAAATGTCACTTTACATTACAACATCCTTCTCTTCTCTCTTACCCTCCCCCAGCTGAAGACCTCCTGCTCATCCCTCTGGTGGTCGGAGTCTCTTCGGCCTTGTTTGTGGGCATCCTCATCATCTCAACAGTGACCTGTTGCTTCATGAAGCGGCTGGCAAAGCAGCGCACTCCAAAATAAGTAAACCTGCTGTTTGCTGCCGATCTGAAGTCTGAATGTTCGTGAAGAGGCACAAAGAGGTGATGCCCAGAATATAGCGGGATACAAATGGCTGAGAAATAACTTTTAGACAAAAATGAAGCGAAAAAGACCCCGCTGGTTTTCTGTGTTTAGACATTACTGTTTAACAACCAATGCCAAAAGATTGTGTTTTAAATTCTCTTGTATTTTTGTATCCAAAACTCCTCTGGACATATTTTAGTCACCATACATGACCCTTACTGAGCAAAGACCTAACATTTTTATAGTCCATTTCCACGTTAGCTTAACCTACATTTTTTAATCATCCCTTTGTTCCAGTTTAACTTTCTGTCTAGAATGGAAAATGGTAAAAATACACAAGAAAAGCAAGATTTTTCCTTTTGTCTATCACATGAGATGAATCTTATAGTTACTGTAGAAATTCTCAAGGACAATCAAACAAACTGCCCTCTTAAAAGTCATGGTTTGATCATTTGAATTTGAAGGTCAGATATTTTGTATAACGCTGTTTACGTAGATCATCCCACATTTAGTAACGGTTCTATTTTCACACAAAGGATATTCTGTTTTCACAAATAGGTTATACTGTTCCAGTTGTTCCTTGCCTCGCGCTGCATGTTTTTCTTTTAATGTTGTTGTGTGTGTGCATGGTTAAGCCTCTAGCACTGCCACTAACAGTCACACAAATGCTGATGGGAGCAGTTCAGCCTCCAAAACGTAATCTAAGCAGGGACCTTCCACTGCCTTCAGCCCAGAACCACTCTGCATGTAAACACAGTCTCTGTCTGTTACTTAATAAGGCAGGCGCTGGCTGGAGGCTTTCTAATGCCAAGACCAATTGAAAATCAATTCTAAACACAAGCATTCCTCGCCTGTGACGCTTCACACTGAAGTGAGTTTTCTATGTGGTCTTGTATAGATTCGACTAAGATAAATGGACAATATATCCATTTTGCACTGAGCTAATATGTAAATGTTGTATGGAGTTTAGCAGTTTTTATTTTTCTTGATGTGAGTAAGACTATGCTGTCTTTGGCAAATTTAACATTCTGCACCAGTCTGTTCTGCTCTTTTGAAGCACTTGGACACCAATTGGACTGGGACCAAAGCCCCTCTGTCTCCTGCTTTTAATTGATATTCTTCAGGCTGAGAAGTCACTCCTTTGCTGTACTAGAGCAACTACTTTTAAAGTGCTTTTTGTCCTATTGCCCTCTGTGTCTGAGACAGAAAACAGTACTGTGAAAAAGAATCCTCTGTTAAATAACAGAAAACAATTTGTGTTGATTCACAAAGTTTGGGTTTCTTGTCCCCGAGGTGAAAACCTCCTAAGCAGCGCAGTCACATGACCTAATAGTTGAGTGAAGTTTCACTATCGTCGGCATTGCAGTCATCATGTGGTTCAGGCCACACATTTCTGCAGCCAATACGTATTATGACTATAGCCCTGCTGCTAGCCACCAGAAATCTGTAGGACAGATTTACTGTGTCTGCACACTCATAATTAGTGAAATCCATCCTCCACTTCCTGTCCGAAGTAACACTTAAGAAAAGTCTGAGTGTGCCCACATTGTGTGACCACTTAAAGCAAGATACATGTTTGTGGAAAGGAGGAAGAAAGTCAAATATGTTGTTTTCCAGCTTGTGGATCCCATTAGAAATTATTCCATGTCATTTTTTCTGCTTTTCGAAGTTTGTTTGCACTGAGCACATGGTCACAGTCTGTCTTTACTGTCTGTGTCTGTCTCTTGGTTTCAATGTGAGTCCATCTAAACTCCCTCTCCTGCCTAACCTGTGTGCTCTAAACCCCCGATTATAGATGTTGTTCACGGATATTGGGGAATAAAAATCACAGCTCTGGTTGCTTCCTGAGCCACTTTGTTCCAGATCAACTACTCAAAGCTGATTTGCTCCCCCACATAACCCACCCACCACATGATTACACACTTTTGCACACACGTACACTAAATGACTCACAGGCACACACAGCACAGGCTGGTATTTCAGATGAAAGTAGGTGAGTATCTGCATGCTCATCTCTAATCCCTGTTTATGGCTGCAGATTGAATCCTGCTGCCCTTCCCCCTCTATCTCTCAATATCTCTCTTACAGAGTGGCTCACAATCGATCTATTTCTTTCTCTTCCCTGAGAAATACAGCCTGATGTTAAAAGTGTAGCTCATAGCGTGCTAAGTGTGAAAGCTGCTGTCTACGTTTTGCTTTTGTTTAAGGATATGTTTAACCCTTTTGTGAAGGTGTTATGTTTTGTTTGGACTGTTTACTCTTTAATCCCACTGTTCCTGAATGCATCTTGCTACCATCGAAAAATACAAAAATGGCAGGTTATAACTCTTGTGTTTGTTTATGGTGCTTTGGCGAAACCTGCCAGTTGACAAACCAATAAACCACTCTGGAATGAAAACGTCACTCTGATTTCCTTTATTTTATACTGCCATGACAAATGTGTTTTTTAGTCATATAACATAAAAACGTTCATACCAGAGGCCACTGGAGACAGCGGGGGTATTGCAGAGTAGGGCATTAAGTGTGGAGGCATATAATCAAATCTGTCAATGTGCAATTTAAGCATATTTTCCATTAATACAGTATGAAACAAACCTAACATTGCTTGTGGTTGTTGCAGTTTCCAAATTAGAACCAGCCAAGCAGAGGTTTGTATTTCAGCTTCAGGAGTTAACCCTTTGGGATGCATTCATCTCAACCAGGACAAGAAAACTGGTTTAAACTGCACTGTAACTCAGATCGACAAAGAGATGGGCCTTGTAGAGTGAGAAATCCTGATGGTTGAACTTAAATGTCGATGCTGTAAAGTGGCTGCATTACATGCTCACTATCTCTATGCCAGCTTTCATTCAAAGTATTTACTGTGTAAGTGATCCATTGGCAATGTAATTTACAGCGCATTACAGCTGCAGACTCAATGAACAGTATCCCTCTTCCTTCCATCAGTATACTGAATGACCAAACATGTCCAATATATTGCTAGGTCATTTCCTTTCATTTGCAAAGCCAAATTAAAGCTGCATAATCAATATTTTCACATTAGCAATGGATCAAATTATTGGACCCGACTTCTCTCAGTTCTACAAAGCCTTTTAGAATCTATCAGCTAATTAAAAAAAAAAAAACTTTACTGTGCAATCTGACCATCTTGATCAAGCTTTTCTTTAGACGCAGCCATTTTTGTTGTTGTTGAAAAAAGCCACTTAGTGCAACCTGACAAAGTTATCCAAAATGAAGTGTTTGTCAGCTTTAAATGTAGATCATCCATTCAATAGTTGGTGAAGAACAGACCAAAGCTAAAAAGAAAGTCAAAATTGTATTGATATTAGTCAAATGGCCAGAGACACGACTCCAAATAAATAAAAAAGTTCTTAATACAATGTTCCATTTCGCTGGACAATTTTCAAAAACAGCTTTTTAATGGAGATTTATATCGTTGTAGACTCGGCAGGATATGTTTCTGCAAATGTCTTTTTTCCTCATTGTATTCATCCAGTGAAAATATCCCATAAAAAAGAAATAAAATGTGACAGCTCCCTTTCATAAGTCATAAGAAAGTTAGGCTATAAAAGAATGTCAAAAGAGAAAATGCAAGAAACAGATGATTTCATTTTCAAGCATAACATTTGATGAAATATGTCAAACGAGGACATGTAAAAGAAAAATCTTATAATGACGCTGCCACTAAACTATCCCCATCCTGATGTGCCTCTGAGCTCCCATGGTTTCATATTGTATCAGTTTACAGAGCATGACATCACTAATGCAAACACTGAGTTCATGTTAATCTTCTTCTTCCTGATGTGGCAGGCAGACAAACAGAGGCTTTGTATCACACTGATAAGACGCTGCCTGTGGTTGGTTAATGTACCTGCTCTCCCAGCCAATCCCTACCAGCTGAAAGTCCACCAAGGTGGGATCAAACACGCAACACACACAGCAGGCCAGATGCCCTGTGGCAAACCTGCAGGAAGTAGTAACTGATATATTTTGTAAAATGTCCAATTTTACTATAAATATAGCAGACATACATTGGCAATTTTAACATTGTATATCTGATTATTTTGAAAAATGAAATAATTGATACATTTACTTTCAGGGATCTTATGATACTTATATAGCTTATAAATATATATTACATATTTCCCCTGTTGACTGTGTTCAAGCTGAAGAGGTGGTTAGCTTAGCTTAGGATAAATACTGGTACAGCTATCCTGGCGGAGGTAAATAATCTGCATATCTCCAAAGCTCATCCATTCACATGTCTTATCCTGTTTGTTTAATCCATAAACACCAAATGTTTTACAAAATGACAAACTTTTTTCTAAACATTGCGATAAAGATTTTGTCAATACATTTTATTGATGTGCAACATTTTGCTTACAGTACAACAATCAACAGGCACATGATAAATATCAGCTCGTTGCAATCATTTTTAAAGAAAGTTTTACACGGCCTGAATTATTTCACAGTATTTAATACTTTCTGTATAAAAATAGGAATAATTCAGAAGTGAGACTTATGAATAGCGTCACATCTGAATAACAACTCAACAAGATAACAGTGACAGTCACATCTTGACCCAAATACATCTTAACACACACAAATACAGAAAAGAACATATATATTAACATACATTTCAAGTTCCTTGCTATTGCCAGTCTTCAATTTTTCAGACCTTTACCCTTTCATCATTTATCCCTCGGTTCTCACAGAAAGGCAGCATCATCTCTGGTAGCTGCACGACCACGATCGAGGCGTCACTATCTCCCAGAAGCTATTCTGTTGAGACAAAGTAGAAATATTGATCTAAATATGGTAACATCCTTTTATACATTTCATCTGTATGATTTAACATCCATACATCATGACTAATCTCATTTAGGTCTATTTTTAGAGAGCCGTTAACTGTGTTAAGCCATTGTGTGAGAGAATGAGGCGTGGTTGGATGCTGTAGCTGGTTGTCATAGTAGAATAAGTATGTTAAGTACATCTGGGCCCATCTGTCAGGCAAATCCCTCACATCTGTGACTTTATAAAATGCTTGGGGTTGGAAGGGGGGCTTTTTAAACGATGAATTACTTGTCCAATTTTTACAAACATACTTTTTCTTAACACATGTGGCTCTCCTCCATAGGCTTATGTTTGTAAATTGGGTAAGCTGTCTCTTTGAGAACACATTTCTACAATTGATATTGGAGGAGGAGGCTTGTGGTGTAGTGGGCTGTGCATTGGTGTTCGGATCAGGGGGTCACAGGTTCAAAAGGTTGTGTCCCTGGGTAAGACACTTCACCCCAAATTGCTCCTGTGGGGATTGTCCACAGTATTGAGTATGTAAGTTGCTTTGGATAAAAGCGTCTAACAAGTAACATGTAATGTAATGATATGCGTGTCCACACTATGCACGTAGTCTGTGTAGTAACAGACGCTCAGGAATGACTAGAGATAAAAGGAGACTACAAAGCCAGGATTATAAAACAGTGAAAGCAGTTTCATCTGGTTTCTGCCGCCATGTGATGTTTAAGTCTATTTATTTGTCTTTCAAGTTTATTCTCCTTCTGAACTATTTTTCCTTTAAAGTACGTCAAACATTGGGGTCAAAGTGACTTTGTTGTATTGCAACAAGTCACATTTTATCTGTCTATGTATTTTTAGCTTTCTTTATTTAAAGGATTTAGATGTTGTTCAATCATGATCTCTGAGCTTTAACACAGTCCATGTTTATTTGAACCTTCAAACACCATAATCAATAACTAAGAAGAATCTCACAGTATACTATAGTAACAAGTGTTGGCTGGTGTTTTAACCTTGTGATTCTGTGTATGACCCAGTCTGTGTGTCATCATAACGTAACGTGTTTTGAAATATTTTCCAAGTGTTTATATGTCTGTGTCTCTGTAAACATATTTTGAGTGATCCTTATAAGATATAGTGATGTTGTTCCTGTCAAACTTGATAAAAAGTAAAGCTACCCTTAAATAGAATCAACATAATCACCCATAAATAAATGAAACCAGTCGGATCATCTGAGCATAGCTTCCTAGAGCCTTTTCTAGAACTAGCATGCACATGTATGTGGAGCACGTACCTCTGTCCGAGGGCAGTGTATCTGAGCGTACCACTCCTGTGAGTACAGACACACCTGGACGCCCTGTCCCAGGAAGAGAGACGCCCACATGACCACGTTGAACACGGGGCTCTGTCGCTTGTCATTCATGGCAAAGTTGAACACCACTGAGAGAGGACAAAGTAAGTCAATGTTTTTGTTGATTTTGTGTCAAGGTTATCTGAAGTTAAACAGAAACAGTGTATTTGTGTTAAGGATGAGATGTTTGCTAGTAAGGGGGCATACAGTAAGAGCATGAGACAAAATGACTTCTTATTGAGCTCAGAGGAAAAGGACACAATGCACAATATGAGAGTTGTCTGGCATGTATTTAATCGGATGCTTTCCTCCAGCAGCAAGGTCCGTGCACCGATAATGTCCAGTTCTTTTGAATTTGAAGATTGTTCCTCAAATACTTAGTTTAACCCTCACCTCCAAAGATGGCGAAGAGAAAGAACATAACGGGATAGAAGAAGCCGAAGCCCATGGCCAGGGCGTACTCATGGACGACAGCAGAGACGATGAAGACGGAGAGCATAGCAGCTGTTCGGAATTTCCTTTTGGACAGCTGCAGGGATCAGAGAAAGGCAGGGTTTGGGTTAGAGGTCAGGAGGGCTCAGCTGGGAATTTGTGTCTCTAGAATTACAGGACGAGTGTTACACTACTATAATGACTTAACCATGTGACATGCTGTTTAGGAAATACAGACAAAACCAATTGGGACATCACATTATAGTTTTGGACTATTGGCCCTTGGTGGACCCCCCACACACATAGCCTGGAATACCCCTGATCTGAAATAACACTGTCTGTAATATAAAACTGTGTGCAATATACATGCAAGCGCAATACAGTATACCCTCCTGCAATTTCATTTATTTTTAATTAGTTAATGTATTTCTCTCAGTTGATTTACAATTGGCTGCAGTACCAGCTAGCACTTTAATTAAATATGGTCACTTTTCTTAAAAACAAATATCCTGCTACTTTTTTACATATCTTCTACTTTGTTTTAGTTTACTACTTATATAGTTGTTAATAACGTGTGCATACTTAGCCATTTCCCCCGCCCCCCTCACTTTATCTGTACTATCTGCTGTTGTAATCATGTACATTTCCCTGTTGCGGAAGAAATAAAGGATTTCTGATCCATTTGTAGGTTGCTGTATTGACAATGGGCTCACCCAGAGGAAGTCTCTGTATCCGTATTGGTAGAGCCAGTCATGAACGACCACATTCCAGGTACGGTAATAGTTGGCGAAGGACGTCGAGTTCCACCAGTCCTAGAACATCAATGCAGAGTAGTAAAAAATAAAAACACAGTAAAGAAGGCTTCCTTCACTTCTGGCATCGAGACAACTGAAAACACATAGGCTACTGATTTTCATGAAGATAAACTGGTGAGAGCCAAACCTGTGTGATGTTCTTAAATGAAATACAGTATGTTTTTAAACATACCCAGAGTATAAGAGTGTGTAGCTCTGATGGCATACAATGCTTCCAGCTGCTGTTGAAGTTTGCACTTAAATGAAGCGTTAACACTGGAACAATTACAGGGAAGTTAATCTATGTGCATTGCAAAAGGTTTAATACAATTAAATTAAGTTGTTTTATATTTTGGTCAACTCAAATCAGCATCACAAACAAGTATGGTGTCAGTTGCGTCTTATTTTCAGTTTTCTAGGCACAACACAAATTGGATAAATCTTTCGCAATCATAACATTGGACATGCAGGGACACATCCGCCAAAGCACATGAGTACAACACTATGTCACAGCTTGTCCAAGAGCAAACTTTAGCCTAGATTATGAGGACGGAGAAGTTTTTGGGACCGTCAGGCCTCCTTCTGCTGTAATTTCACTCGTCATTAATCCCAATTTCCCCACATGAAAGAACAAGCACATCTCCAAATAAAGTGCTCACAGGAGGGATGATGCCAACCAAAATCAGCCATGACACACACCTTGTAAAACATTCTGTCAGCGAAACGCAGGAGCTCCCCGAAGAGGTTGAGCCAGCAGTGCAGGAAGGCGAAGAAACACAGCAGGAGGAGCATTATACCTGAGACAGGGACAGACAGACAGAGGGAGTTTGTGAGCTACACTTTCATTCTGGGCATTGCTCCCAGCTTTCTCAGAAGAATAGTATCTTGACGCTGCTCTTAAATCAGCCTATACAAAAAGCCATTCTCTAAAAGAGAGCAATAAATATTCCAGGCTTCAATACCTGCATTTGATTGCATAACCTCATATAATCTTATCACTTTAAAACACTAGAGACTTGTTTCCTCTATTTCCATAAGGGAAACATTAACCAGCGTTGACTCATGCAGACACGAGATGATAGAAATTGTAAGCACAAGTGTGGTTAAGAATGAGGATGGACTTTAAATAATATTTTATTCTTCTCATATTGCCTGACAAAACAAGAAGCTGCAGTAAAGTAGAAAGTAGGAAGTACCTGGTAATATTGAGTGGAACACAGCCAGGACCATAGTTCGTTTACTGAAAGGCTGTTTGGTCTCAGGTCTGAAGACGGGCACACAAAGGCGGACCAGGATGAAGTAGGCATAAAAGAGGCATCCAAAAATCTGCAAATTAAGCATTATAAGTTAAAAGCAATTCCAATCTAGAGCTCACTTCAGAATAAGCACAACAGGAGATAGTGATGTGACTTCTGAGATTAAAGCTGTAGTTTATGATTGCTCTACGTTATCCAACAATACACAAGTGCTACGAGCTACTTATAGGTCATTAACCTCACTACACCTACTTCGTTTTTCTGTCACAATCTACACAATGAAGTTTAACTTACCATTCCAGTTGTGATGCCAACATACTTCCATCTTATATGGGTATTCCTGCAAAGAAAGAGACAAGATATGACTACAAAGTAAATCATGAGGGATCAGCAAAAGGTTCAAAAGGACAATGTGTCTTACCGAGGATATGATTCCCTGTAGATGAGAGTCGGACAGAAGAGGAAGTACAGATAGCTGGAAAGTGATGGGAATCTGGGGCTTTCTCCTGAGAAACAAAAACAATTCAGTCTGTATGACCATCAAAGTCAGGGGTCCAGTTTTGAGTCCTACATTCTAACAGTAAACAGAATGACTTTTAAAAATGGGTTTGGTTAGAAATAGCTTATTTAAGGTCATTTAATTTGCCTCGTTTCATTATGTGGCACAGTACCAGCCATTAACAGCTCCATTTGTGAACGCTTTAGCTTTATGGCACCTGAGTACAGGGACCTGCTAAGAAATGGCTCCCTTTAAAATGAAGCTAGTGAGTTCATCACAAAATCATTAAGCCATTAAACAAAGTTGTCCACATAGAAAAACCTCTTATCTCTTTTGCTGAATTCAAGATGTAGTTCAGTCAAGCTCCAAACCTGCTGCTCTTTCATTTAACATAGCTATTAAAATATGTGTTAACATTTTTTTATTTTCAACTCTTTCCAAAACAAATATATTTTAGTGAAACTTTTATAAAGTTGTTTCTGCCAGTCTTTACTTTTTTATTCAGGAGTTTTAAACTGGAGGCATTTTACTGTAATAACTATTTATGTCTTCTGCTATGCAGTCAGAGAGAGACACATTCCTCACCACTAACACACTTTTAAGACAGGATCTCATGGGACTGCACATATTCAATTTTATTTATTGCATGTGTGTTTCAGTCTGTGTTGTGTATTCATGGTAACCCGCTGAGTTCTCTGGGAGTCATTTCTCTCGTGTCTGAGAGTGTCATCGTGAGTAATGATTCAGGCTGAGGGGTAAATACACCTGACATCAATACAATGCAGTTCAGTACCTTCCTTTGGTGTGTTCCTCATGATAACAGGACCGGTTTCTCTTATGAATGAGTAGCTTTTCATCAGGAATCGAATCTGCGGAAAATAGATAGGTATTATGTGAAACAGCTTCTCCGTCCGTCTTTATTGCACGAATTGACAAGGTGTCTGCAGTGAACAACTACATCCTTGGGGCCTAAATCTCATGCTCTGCATTTGAACGTGTTGACCTAATGATTCATTATCTAGCTCACTTCTGTAATTAACCGTGAGAACAAAGACTAAAAGGGAACTATAGCACAACAGGCGCCATTTAAATAAAAGGGTTAATCATTTTTAGACAGCCAACTGTGATTCAGACATGATGCGTCATTAATCTGCAGACAACAGGGAACCAATTACTTTTTTGCACAATTAAGTTAAGTAAACACATTCAATGATGCATCAAAAACCAATATCAAACTGTTGATAAGTGGTATGGAGAGCATCAGAATTACGAATAGACTTATTGGTTCCAGGTCAGATGAGGATAAGGACCGGGTTTCCCAAAAGCATATAAGCACTGGGATTATCTCACTCCATCCAATGAAGATAAAATGATCGCAGGACTAAGACGGTTTTGGAGCCCAGGGCCAGTGTGACGATCGTGACTTGGAACTCTAGACAACCTTTGGTTGTTTACCCGCACTTTCTCGGAGCAGCTAGAGCTGTAAACACTGACCTGCTGCTGCTGCGAAATCACACATGAAGTGCTCATGTTAGCCGTTTGTTGTCAATTGTTGTTTAATTCAAATTCACAATAATTGACTTATTCATGAATTATGTTTTAGCTTCAAGTCATCTAGCAACATCCAATCCAACATTAATAAATGTGTGCTAATTACTGGTACAATCTGCTGCTCTCACTTGTTCTCTGTTGACTCCCTCCAACACCCATCCCTCCTCCTCGTGTGATTTAAGCTTGGCATCGCTGCCTTGCTAAGCTCTAATGATCACGTGTGTTATCTCTGATTCAGTACTATTACTGCATGTGTCAAAGGGAGATTAATTCCTCGATGCTGCTTAGATACTTTGAGAATTTCTTCAAGCGTCTTTTCCTCCAACATTACTTTGACCTATACATACTGTAGTTAATGTGTTTGGAGCAGATCATATGTAAGATTGTTTAGGGCTATGCTAATATGTCAACATCTGACTAAACAATATACATAAATGGGCCAATACTCACTCAGTACAGAAAGTTTGAGAACCTCTTGAATTCAGAAATGAAGATATGTCTTTAGCAGGACCTTTCATCGCAGTTTGATGGACACATTTGATCATGGTTAATAATTTAAAAAAATGTATCCTTTCTGTACTGCATTTATTTGTACCTTTTTTTCCTTCTTTTTATACGAATAAGCCAATTCTAATACATGTATGATACATGCTGATGTATCCTGAAGGCTTATGGGCAGTTCAAAAGTGTTGCACCCTGTCCTCAATAGATAAAAAAGCTGTTATTCCTCAAACAGACACTCACCTGCTCCAGAATCACAATAAACCGCGAGGCTGGTGGCAGCTGGTACTGTACGACCACAAAGATGGGGAAGAGTCCCAGGACGTAGGTCTGCACTGCAGACAGGATCAGCCCCGTGCCGAGGGACAGACCCAGCTTAGAGGGGCAGGTGTGGTACAAAGACCCCCAAATCACCAGCGTGAGGTAGGGGACCAGCAGTGTGTAGAAAAACATTACAGCCCAGGCCCAGATCACCGTCCCCAGCTTTCCGAAGGCGAAGAACAGCAGGTCGAACTCCAAAACTATCCTGGGATGGCATAAAATAAAAAGTACAATCATTAAGTGAAGGGTATGAAAAAGTTATTACAAAGAAGAAAATAAGTTGAAGATTAGAAGTGATGCGCTCTACTTGCCACAATGTCTTGTTTTAGCTTCAAACAGGGTTTTAAATACAAATGTTAATGATATCAAAGCTTGACTGTTTTGAATAAATGTCAAGCATAGTTAAATGCTTTTGCATTATTTGCTCTGAAAGACCCCTCTGGTGATAGCAATTGATTTTCAAATTGATTTAAAATACCCACTGTCTTGCTGCAGCAAGCATGCCAAAGGGATGGTGCCATTCATCACGTCCAGTTGTATATTATAATTTTATTTCATTCTCCAGATATTAAAATCAATGTTAAATGTGTGTCGACGTATCAAATTATTTGTACAGTCGAGTTTCCCGATGGAGGAGCACAAGAATTAAACTTCTTGCGTCTGCAAGCGAATCATTACTGAGCTGCCCAGAGCAACACAGAAATACTCAGACGGATTGATTGCTCTATCGTACTGCTGCCAAACGGCAGAGAGGCAGGGAGAGGAGGAAGGAGGAAGGGACACAGTGAAAAAGAAGATATGAACGTTTTGAAATGCTTTGGGGTTTATTGAGGTTCTATTAGATTTAGTTCAGGGTCATGGAGTTTGAGCACACACACACACACACACACACACACACACACACACACACACACACACACACACACACACACACACACACACACACACACACACACACCTGCCCTGGTCGATGTAGTCCACAGCCAGTGTGCTCAGGCAGAACATGAGGAGTACAGCGACGAACATGTGGTAGATGGTCCTGATGTGGTTGATCTCAAAGAGTTCACTGAGGAAGAGGAGGAGAACTGGTTGAGTAAATTGTATGAATGTCAATATCTGCCATTCCGCATACATGTGCCAGGTTTATTTTTTAACTCATATCTCTGTAGACTCGGATTGTCTGTCATAACAAGTTGCATAACTCCTCGCCCACACATCATGCATATATATAGCTGTGGGTATGGTATATGAGAAATAACTTTTATCCAACAGAAAATGAATCTACTTTGACAATACATTTACATTTTACAGCATCACACAAAACGTCCTATGTGATCATCAAGTGGATATTTAAAGTGGTTTTGTACGGTGGGCGACAGGTGCAAACACGCTACAACGGCCCAATACACTTCCATCAGGAGAAACACACTGCAGCGTCAGAAACGATGCAAATATAAAAACACAAATGTGCCAAGATTTTATGTTTTTTGTTTTGAGCTTCTTACAGCGTTATATATTTGCAACGTTTGGTTTATGCAGCGCTTTTAGTAAACTATGTTTCATCGGTTGGTCAATGTTTTCTAAAAGTGGCGCATGTATTGTCAAGTCGGTGGAGATGTTTCTTCTTTTGCATGTGTTTCAGCATAGTTCAACACCTTACATATAATTTCTGACTTACTCCAACAGTGACGGCCTGGCCACAAACACTTTCCCGTCATCCGTTCTCTGAGATCTAAAACAAACGACAAGAAAAATTGGAGAGACACACATTTTATTAGAGTTCTTTAGATGATAAACATATATCTCCAAAATGAATAAGGAATAATATGTGTGCGAGTGAAAGTTGCCCCTCTTCCTCACCTGGGTGCAGATTTGTTTGTTGTCTTTCCATTGAATGTTGGCTGTGTTTGGGTGAAAGACTCAACGGTTTCAGTCAGAGCTTGGTCCAGTAAATCACTGAGCTGAACCTGGACCTGCTCCAGGACCTTCTCCTTCACCCTCTACAGGACGACACACAGGAGGAAATTAATATTTGGATTTCTAAATGGAAAGCCAACTCTCATGAATCACCGAAGTACTATGCAAGTTGCAGCCCACATTTTGCACACTTAAAATATGATTTCAAGCTGTGTCCCTACAGTTTTAGTTTCTATATTTGATTTCCCCAGATGAGTAAGACAGAGGAGTGAGAGCATGATCAAGGTACCCCAATTTAATATACTGGCTGGAATTTAAATGATGTGTTACCTGCAGTGACGGGAAGTAAGTAATAACATATAACGATGTCACGTAATTTAAATAAATTGAATTGTAATCAGTTACGGGTACTGAGGAAAATAATGCAATTCAATTAAAGTTACTAGCTGTAATCAAAAATGTAGTCATATTGAAAAACATTTGATAACTTTTCACAGAGTTTGACATTAATCACTGTTGAGTGCTTCTATAAGTTTACCCTGACCTGTTCAATATTTGTTAGAAAGTAATTACAATCCAAATGTAATAAGTTGCATTACATTAAAGAAGCAAAAATACCAACAACATTATAAAAGAAGCTGTTTACCTGCATATGTTTCTGCCACTGTCTTAGATCTTCATCTGACACATTATTACGGTTTCCAGCTGCTGAGAGAGGAATGAAAATTGCATAAATTGAAACAGTAAAATATTCTGGACATATTGCACCTGGATTAATATTCAGTGAAAAACTAGAAAAGCTGTAGAAATATATTTTTGACCATACCAGGACCGGAGATCTCCTCTGACTGAGGGGTCTTTATGTTTCGGTGCACCACTCCGTTAGGTGTCTCTGGAGTAGTCATGGTTACCACCGGATGACGCCACAGCACCAAGCACTATGTACTGGAACTTAAGAGGACAACCCTGTAGATATAATATAGAATAAAAAGGTAAATATAGAGGTGCAGCTCAATTGCAAAATAAATGATAACAACAGTTCATTGGGTAACACATTGTGCAATGTGATTGAGTAATGCTGCCTGGCTCACATTTGCCAAATCTAGCCTTTCTCTTGTTGGTCCAATCAGGAGGGGGAAAATGACAGCCAAAACTGACCCTGTTAACTGTACCCATGCCAGTTTAGTTCCAAACATAGTTGTTATCTCTGATAAATCTGCTGGAACAGCGAGACACAGTGCAGTGCCCTCCACGGACTGACTCACCACAATAAATGATTTCAAAATCAGTTGTTTTCTCTGCCTGAATAGCGATGACACAACAGGACAGAGGTACAACTTTTTCAACACTCACAACGGAGGGCGGTGCAGCAAAAGTTTTCCACCCAAGAGTATATGATTTATTAGGAATTTACCCTTGTTGAAGCTTGTCGAGTTGAGAATCTCCAGCTATAAATTAAGAGATTAAATAAGGTCACAGGCCCATTGCTGGCAGGTTGCCTCATGTCCAATAAGATTAATATTCTGGATGAGCCTCAGTCTGGAGGAACTTTTTAATGTGAATCTCAAACTGGAAAAGTGCATGAACTTTATGCATACACAGGGTGAGGGGTTTTGAACTTTAGTTACCTGAATTGTTTTTCCATTACAAGAGTGTTATCACCATAGATTAAGCTAAACAATGTAAACACATGATAAAGTGGTGTACCAGTTCCCAGAGTAAGTTCACACTTTATAGATAAGGAGCACAGAAAACAGGCAAAGAGGTGAAAGACACAGTGACCTCATTTTCTAATCCTTGCTGTCTGATCATCTCTCACAAGAAATGTCAACACAGCAGATAAGATTTGCACAGATGATACAGTATGTGCCTTCAGATGATGAGGCTGCAAAGACAGAGATGAAGACAAACATGTGTTTAAGCAGTTCAACCCTGGGATCAAATTTAGAAATCAGATGTATTGTCTGTCCTCTTTTTCTTCTTGCCCACTTGCAGCCTGTCTTACTTGAATCCACAGATTTTAAGAATGCCAAGGAATAATGTCATACTCCATAACTCCAATGTGTTTGTCAATGTCTTCATTTCATATGAAAAACATAATATGGCTGTAATTTCATCACCCACAGGAGATTGGATTTGGGTGTATGGCTCACCTCCACGTCCTTTGGAAGTTAAAAATCTTTTGAAAATGAAATATGAACATTGAGCTTGGATCAGTACAACAACCTCATAGTACATGTTCTTTCATTAGTGCCTCCATTAACACAGCTTCTTAAGCGCAATATAATGTTGATAATGATTAATATTACTGTTTCAGATGGATAGCCGGAGAGATGAAAGCTACCATGAGACAAATTAAGACAGTGACATGATCAAAGATGGGACAATTTAATCACATCGTGATATCAGAGGTCACAGCTGCATTGATTGAATAGTTACAATTATTAGTGACAATGAGCTTTATCAGTCATCTTGAGCTACAGTAAACTGAGGATGGACTGAGAAACACTCAAAGATTGATGTGTGGAGGAATATAACCACAGTTTGAAGTCTCATTTAAAAAACAAAGCGTTTACAGTCGGGTGGTTAATGATCTATCAGAGGAACTCCTTTAAAGTCAATATTTTGTATTCACATCAATTGAAAATACTTTTAAAGTGATTAGAAAATCTGAAAACTAAAAACCAATTATATTTTTTCTAAGTATGCAACTTTAATGTAATCCCTTCCTGTTTGCAGTGTCTATATATTACAACCACACTAAACTACTAATAGTTTTCAACAGTAATAGAATTCACATTTTTCATTTTTTAAACTTACATTTGTACAGCAGAAACTGTGAAATCTACAATAATCATAAAAGTGACAGATGTGTGATATATCCACGATCAACATGTGTTATTGTGTCAGGTTTATACTCACAGTCGTCCAGCATGTGGCTCAGGCAGTGTTAGAATCAATGTTTCCTGCTGGAGGGAGTTGCCGGAGTGTTTTTAAGGAGGTCTGTGTTACAGTTCTTGTGATCTCTGTTCTGTCCTTTCCTCAAATTAATGTTGCACTTTGCCCGTTTGGCTCCTGGCCCTGGGCAGGTCCCCCCTTCTCCTCCTCTGGATGTATGAGGTCATGAAGCAACAGTGGAGTTTGTCCTATTGTCTCATATATTCACAAATAACTGTCATTGCAACATTTATTCATAGCATGAATTGTATTATTGATTTCCATGCCCTTTCTACTTGGCATAGCTTGAGTGTGGAAAGGTTCCCAGACATCCATGTCAAAGGTTTTCTACTATACGGAGTGAAAGACAAAAACATCAATTCTAGCTGCTTTGATTTAAAATCTCAAAATGTATGTCACTAGGTGGTTTAACCTTCCTTCACTGTGAAGATACATGTGATGCAGAGCTTGACACCAGAGGACTTCTGCAGAAGGATAGATGTGTGTGTGCTCAATTTAAATCTCATCTTAAAACGAGGACAAACGTGCAAGATGACCGTATTGAAACATCATTGTGTTTTTTGAGGGAGGAGCAAAAAAAGACATGAGAAAGGATAAACTCAAAATGTTATTCAAAGCACATTATTTCTTCACTTTTGTGTATTTTAAAGCTGCAAAGGTGATGCATGAAGATGAACTTTCAGTGAAAAATACACATGTTCGTAAACACGCCTCACTGTGGAAATATGTTTAAAAAATGTAGCTGTAAAGTATATTAAATTCAAACAAAGCAAGACCAGTCATGCATGGTTAATTGAGGCCAGACAGGCCAGACACACCGTTTGAATCATTTGGACACTGTATTCTGCGAGACGTGAAAAAAACGTGTTTGTTTTTAGGAAATTCGCCCAAACAAACTGGTTGTACAATCAGCATGTTGTGTGTCCTAGTCTACAAAGAGTTTACCTTGGAGAGTAATTTGAACAGACGCGGACCTGTGCTATAGCTTGAATTGTTTAGGTTGACGTCACAGTCTCACTGATGCCTCATGTTTTTTCTCCTTCCCACAGTAAATCAAATCCTACAATTTATTATAATTGAAAAACATAGATATAGAACATTTCTATCATATAAATATCTTTTTTATTCAAAATGTTTAGCTTAAAATCAATGCTAACAAAACTCTAACTATTTTGTTCATCCATCAACATGCAAGTATATCTCTATTTAAAATAGGGGTACAAATTCACACTATTTTTTTGTCTCCATTGCAATTTCAATATATTTATAATTGGTGAAAGCAGTGAAAAATCAAACATGATTAAAGTGAGTGAAAACAAGACAGTGAAATAATGATATGTACACAGGATCTTCTTTATTGAAAGGAGTTTCATGAGATAACAGTTCTGTTTCTCAGCAGCTACAGAAAAGAATACTGCATGCACTAAATCACACGCCTTAAACAAGCCAACCAGCACACACACATGTACAAACAAACACATTTTGCACCAGTTTTCTTTTTTTTAACCACCCCACCATCTTTGTCAGAGTTATATTTCTGCATATTTAGGCTACAGTATCACGTCTTTTTTAACTTGCCAGATTTTTTTTCAGTTTGGGTACAATTACTTTCAGACAAACATAACAATAAGACTGCAAATAAATTCTACAATCATCCAAACATTTACAGAACAGTAGACCACCATTGGGCATGTCAGGATTAGTTGTATCCGTAGTGGTTTTCATTGATTAACAGCAAAAGGACATTCACATTCAACGCATGGTTTCTATAGGTTATGCAAACACACTCTACTTCAGAGATAGAATAACACTTCTCAAGTTCAAAGTCCTTTTTTTACCCTTCCCCCTTGTGAAGAGGTACAAAGAGAAAAATGATAAATAAAATATTGTGATAAAGTGCTTCATGCATTTATAAGTCTCAATATAATGAAAATAGAGGGATTGCTGGTAACGCTTCAGATTACAGCCCACAATTTATTTAGCGTAATAATTTAGTTTGTACAGAGCATTGTAAAATGCTAATTGGGTAACTATATAAAACAAATCTGGGGAAGAACAGATAAAAACAAGAGGTATAGGAGTATAATAACATATATGAACATAAGGGGAAAAAAGGTCAATACTGCAATGACAATGTCAGAATAGTTCAAATACAGAGCATTTATTCAGATGGGGGAAAATATGTCGCTAGGAAACCAAAAACAAGGCTTTACAGCCTCTGCAGTCATAGCTATAACAAAAAATAAATTATATATATATATAAATATATGTATGTGTACAGTATATTATGAAAAATAATGATTAAGTATGGAAACCATCAGACAATTTAAAACTGTGTTGGAAAATAAACTAGAAACAGTAGTGGAGCTAAAATGCCTAAATGTTTCCTTATAATACAATTATTATAGTTATACTTTGATAAAGTGCCAGACAAGGCTTAGCTCTTTTTTATAACATGGCAAAAGATACACCAAGTCTGCTGGTCCCCTGTCTGTAACAATTCATTAAAACATACTTTATGTGTAATTTATTTCTAGATCCCCTCTAAACATAAACCCTCTTACCTCGTCCCCTGTGCCTATACCCAGTGAGTGCACCATCCAAATTATGTGCACTATATCGGCAGGCTGTAATATAAAGCGTTACGGGTCTGTTCTGTTAAAAACAAGGGCCGAAAGTCAAAGAGTGAGAGAGTCTGCTTAGAAGATACACCTCCTTTTTCTCTCCCAACACATATAGCATGCAGACACACACACTCAAACACGCACACACTCTGTCATCCTGAACGGTTGACCTGGAATTTTATGAGTTTGAAGCTATATACAGTCTATGGTTTGAAGGCCATTATAAGTGTGTAAACTGTCATCAACTTATCTGCTCAGATAACTTAGACTGCACCCAATAGAACAGGATATGCAATACATCTATATTTTGGGGTCAAAGGTCAATCACCTATTGGCTGATGATGCCCTTTAGCTGTGAGTGCGCACGTGTGTGTGTGTGTGTGTGTGTGTGTGTGTGTGTGTGTGTGTGTGTGTGTGTGTGTGTGTGTGTGTGTGTGTGTGTGTGTGTGTGTGTCTGTGAAGAGAGGGATAACATGGGGCTGTAACAGAAGATAACCTAGAGTAACCCTTACTTTATGTTTCATAGACCGCCTCTTTAACTGACTCACTTCAGTCAGCATTTTGGTTTCAATCTGAGGAGGTTCGTAAAGAACGATAGTCCTCTGTTAGACAAATTCATATTGGAATGACATTTTCATTCCATGATAACACATTGGAAATCTGAGATCCAAACCATTTAAAGCACACATCAAAGCATACAGTATGCAAACATTTCACATTCAACAACTGCTGTAAATTAAGAATATATAGCATATCATTTACATTTAAAATAGAGCAAATTATAAATAACATATATTTTTCTTTTAAACTAGGATTAGCGGTATAAAAATAGTTGCTACACAATTCTTTTTTTCCCACTCTTCCATGATTTTGACTGACATATTAAGACTGAATATCTCACAGACAATCTCTGACAGGCCATTTTTTGTATGATTTACAGTGTAAAAGTCTCTCTACTTTGACAGTCAGTTGTCTAAAATCAGGAAAAATACGTTTTAAAATTAACTTTTTTATTTAAAGGTGGGGTAGGTAATTTTGGAGAAACCAGCTCGAGAATTTGAAAATACACAGCCGGAAAAAATCTGACACTTCCTTATAGAGTCCCTCCTCCAACACACACGAACGCGCTCATGACCAATGAGGGCACGAGATAAGTGTGTGCACAGATGGAAGGCTGACAGGCAGGTAGGCCATCCAGTTATTTTAGCCGGGCCGGCTAAAATGATTGGTCGTGCTTTTTACAGCACTACGGCTTCCACTGATGACATTTTTTAATGGATTTTTTGTCAAAGCACTTAAGATATTCATTGCTATCGGGATGTTAAGAGCATTCCATGGAATATAACAAAAAGTGTATCTCGAGCCGGTCTCTCAAACTTACCTACCCCACCTTTAAGTTGCTTTTCCGGTAAAACAGTGTAGTGTACCAACAGTCCAAGATGCGGTGATGACTTACGTTAACCACTGAAAACGTGAACATTTTTATATTAGACAATCTCAGTACCTTATTGACCATACTCTCGGTGAGATAGCACTACAACCAGAGCCATCAAGCCTTACGTTGATAAGTGCTTACAAAAAGTTTGATTTATTTGCTACTTTATTGAGATACACACTTTTTTGGCTGACAGTTGTTTCTTTATTGAACTAGAGGAAAACACAGTGTAATATGGAATGTAATTATCTGAAATATATCCTCAAAGGGTACCAAAATACAAAACTATAGAGTCTTGAAGAGTCTTGAGGAGATAAAGACTGTATATCCAGCATACACTTAATTTTCCTTTGTTTACTTGAGTACAAAAGGACTAATGTGGGAAATTGTCTACTGTCTAAATTAAGGCCTCGCCAAGTTTAAACTGTGGCAGGTGTTCATATGCTTAGTTAAGTGTGTGTTGGTCTACCTATGTCATAAAGTATTATATATTGCTCCTATAACTACTGTTTTCAAAAAGTACAGTATAGTAACCAGCCTGGTGAAATTATTATTTTGTATTTCTCCCAAATGTCCAACATTTTTATTCTAAATGATAAGTGCGGTGATATTCCATATTTTCTAATTGTCAACAAATATACCAAAAGACAAAAAACAGCAATAAGTATAGAAATGAGTGATTAGTAGAAACAGGAATCTACTGTTAAGCCTGATATACAGTAGCTGCTTCCTCTTTGCAAAGGACTTCCTTTGTTTCAAAACACACCAATGAGAAACACAGCTGCATTGGATAACATATTTCCTCATTACCATGTAAAGGGCACTTTTACACCAATGAATCCCACATACACCATCCTGCTGCTGTAAAAACTCACACAACACTATATTATTCTACGGCTGCTAGTAGTCCCTACAAATGCGCTGTTTATTTCTATTTTAGGAGTGTTTCCTAAATAATACAGTAGCTAGTAGTTTTAAGAAAATAATTAAGCCTTTTACTACGAATGCAACAATATTTGCTGGGCCTATTTTTAAAGGATTTACGTATTCTTCAGTAGGCTTAAGACTGAAAGCCACAGACAGGCTCGGCAGGTAATAAAATACTCAGACAGAATTAACAACTGTTGCTTTTTGGTGTATTTACGAGGTTTGTTGACAATATATATTTTTTATTATATCACCCTTATATATTAAACAAAATACATTTAAGAATGCCCATTTTAACTTGACTTACTGACTAAATTTAGACATTTCATGGTAATATGTACCCTCACTGCTCTCTTCCATTGCATGTAATTCCCAAGAAAAGCCAAAGACCAACATCAAAAAACAACATGCAGTCAAAAAGTGTAAATATTAGTAACGTGAGCTTGAGGTTCACTGTTTTCATGTTGTACATCATGGAGTTTTCAACTCCATATGCATGTTTTAGAATGGTAATAATGACAAAGTCAAACATTAGCTTACAGTTGTCCTGGTTTTATGTCCACCGTAATACCGTCACTAAGACAAACAGCACACACTAGTGGTTACCTACAGCACTGCACCTTCTCTTCTCTGTGGCCCCTTTTCATGAGGGAGCGTGTGCAGCAATATTTATTATTGTAAGCTGCCAAGTCGGGCATTTGAGACGCAGTGCCACGGATCTTACTGATACCCACATACACCCCACATCATTGTACAAGAAGGAAAAGGATGAGCAAGCAGGGAAAGGACAGGGGACAGAGGAGAGATAAAGGTCTGTTTACAGCAGGTGAGGAGAAGAGGGGAAGGAGAGGAGGGGCCGACAGTGATCAGCTGCATGCAGATTTACAGAGGAGGCCTCAGAAAAAGCATCTGCCTGGAGAGAAAGAGAGACAAACAGAGAAACAAAAAGTAAGAGCAACTGTCAGATACGTTTGAGAGAAACAGGGAACGAGAGACAGCAGCCGGTGAGTCATGCCAAAATAGCCAGAAGGAACATGTCTCAAATCATCTTATTTTGGGTGTCTTCACTGAGAGCTTGTTGTATTTGGAAACGGCATGGAACACTCCGGGTCCAAACTTAGACTTCATAGGATGTAAAACCAACACTGTGAAACACTTGCCCTGACATTTCGACATAAAGCGCTTGGAAAGCAGTCTGCAGGTTGAGTGTTATATAAAGTGTCACCACATTGAGCAGTTCTACCTAAAGTAGAAATATAATTAAGGTTTGAATAAAGTAAAGCATTATTCCTGCAAATTGAGTCTCCAAATAAATGAACTGTTGTCCCTGGGTCAGGTGATGTTTAATAGGATTAACTGGAACCACTGAATAAAGTAGTAGGATGAAGTAAAAACCCAAAGACGGTATTAATTGGACTCCCTATTGTCATATGCGCCTTTCCAAGGGAATTTCTTTTGAATAATCTTTCAACCTCAGCTGGGATTTATGAAGTAATTGCAAAAAAATAAAAAACAAAGAGTGCTGATCCGAGACAGACTCTATTGTTTGGTATGTTTGTGCCTCTAGTACTTCACAGTGCAGTCCGGGCCAGAGTTGTTATTTTTAGCATGGGAAACCTCAAACAACACCCGTCCCTTCACACTGGCAGATGGCAGCTTTTCTGCAAAGCACCTGAGGGGCCGAAACCCAATAACCTAAAAAACAGTGATGTTTTTATTCTCTAACACAGGCTCTGCTCCCAACCCAATACATTCCTGCTTATACGGCTTTAATATTTGATGAAAAAATGATGACGGTAGCTAAGTAAAGACCTTGTAGAACTCAAAGTATGAATCAATCTGCATTTATTCAAGTAATAATTGATGAGCAGGGTTGTTAAATGTAAAGTCCAGGGGGTCCGTTTTAACATTAAATGCAAATACTTTAATAATCACAGCGAATGTATACCCATGCAA
The DNA here is from genome assembly GCF_000735185.1 of Notothenia coriiceps. Taxonomy (NCBI): domain Eukaryota; kingdom Metazoa; phylum Chordata; class Actinopteri; order Perciformes; family Nototheniidae; genus Notothenia; species Notothenia coriiceps. The sequence continues at coordinate 2,564,514 of NW_011369951.1, forward strand.
GAGCAGAAATATGAGATTTGTACGTTTTTTCTGAACCATTAATGTGATAAATTAAAGAGTTGCTGTGTTTTCCGTTCTCTTACCTGCTCAGGACTATTAGCTGGTCGCGGCCTCGGAATGCAGGCCGTAGAGTTTGGCTGGATCCTGATTGTCGCAGGCGTCCGTTCTGGGCACAGAATTCACATTCAGACACATGCTATCCAACACATCAGAATCACAGGCGGCCCCGGCACCAGATTCATGAGCGGCAGCAGGAGGATGATGAGGAGGAGGAGGAGCAGCGGTGACAGCATCCACAGGGAAGCAATGAAGCAGAGAGACATCGTGAGCGAAGCAAATCAGTGATGTCATAGTTATTAGTCATAAAACACAAAGGGGAACAGTGCATGCAGGAGTGTGTCAGTGCCATACTTTATAATGATCTATGCCTATCACTGACTGTTATCATCATGCTCGATGCAAGCTATCTCCCATTTGAAGTAAATATTGCAGGACATTCATGTAATGCTGCAATAAGGCCATTAAAAGGCCTGACATTACTCTAAAATAAATCAGTTTCCAGAGAATCATACACAAGTTACATTTCAGAGGTTTCTGTCGACTGAGAAAATGGAAGCTTGCAGTAAGACAACAACAGGTAGCAATGTGTGTTATGCAGTAATCAATGAGGGTGCAGCAGTCTTACCTGTTGTCATTTATATCTGTGGTGTTTCCTGTGGACAGAGAGAGGTGCATAAGGAGGCAGGCAGGTGCACAGTGAGAGTGTTAGTGGTGTGCAAATTAGGGAAGAAGTGGCTTTTTCTCAAATAAACATATGAGTTTAATTGAAACAGCCCAAAGCCCTTGGAGATATGGCTTTGAAAAAGCAGCTGCATTATGTGTTGGTTCTCAAACAAAAGAATCCCCATGCACACATGACTGAAGACAGTGTTGGCAGTCATTTTCAAACAACCCATAATGTGCATTTCCCTGATAATAAACCCAACAAGCTAGAAGAAAACACAACAGTAGCACATTTTCGAAATTCAGGCAGCAGAAACTGGTTAACATGAGGGACAGTTTGTGGTCACGGTCATTAAATCATTGTTAACGTCTTTGTAGTGTTTGTAACTATCCAGCAGCCCATCCACCTGAACAGTCACTTATCAGTGGTATAAAAACATTTGCTACTAAATATAAACATGGTCATTTCACGCTGTTTTTTTAAATGACCGATGCTGTTGTTATCCTGAAGAGGTTTATTATTAGCACTGTTGCCAGAGATTCCATGTCAGGAAAATATAAACATGAGTAATGTTAAACTGTTTAAGCAAACAACCAGCCAATAGACTTACTCAATTACATTACCGCTAATAATAACAATAACAAAGTACTACAAATCAAAATTGTAAAATAAAAATAAAATATGTATACTGTATATTCCTCCTATTCAAAGCTCTGTTGCATAAAACATATGCCCAAGCCCAACCCAATAACAGATGTCATACAGGTAGACCAACAGCGGCACAGAATTGCACTTACATTAATAAAAGCACACCATTATGGCTCACTTTGTAGTCCCTGCATCATAGTTGCATTCTTTTAATTATTTTTCATGCATTTTATAGGCGGTTTAATGGCTAGTGCTATGCCAAATGTCCTTCTATAGCAGCTACTGGAAAAACCAATCTTTAAAAGGGTCTGTGTTTTCCCTGAGCTACCCTGAGAGGGATTCATCTCTCAAAATATTCACTTGACTTTTTATGTGAAAAATATTGCCATCCAGATGAAGGTGTTTCAGCTGTTTTTCGAGTGCCACACATTAAGAAGTCTATGTGCACTGATTAATTTATATTCATGGCAGAGCGTTTACTAAATGTGTGTGCTTTAAACTTGATGAGTTGGCTGCTATCAGGGAGCCTCCCGCCTGACTGGATTATAAGGCTGCTCAATTTAATCTATTTATAAAAAAAAACTAAATTGGTAGTTCATAAAAATCTAATCCTTACAGGAACTGTCAGGGCTACACCTCAATAGACTCAAAATACTGAAAAAGTAAGTCATTTGAGGTACAGCCTTGCAAAGCTACCTTCCTATAAGCTCTTTTTGAAATGCATGACACTCAGTAGAATTATATCTCAGAGTGAACATTACTGGTGAGGGACCAGAAAGAAATGTACCTCTGAATTTGACTGGCATTACAGAGCAAGAGCGCTTTCATTCAAAAATGCCATACACTGAATGACCATTTTGGGGAAAAATACTAGATAAAGTGTTAAAAACGAAATTAAACTGAGTTAATCTAAAATGACTGATATTGTATCCTTGATTATAAAAATCTTCACAAATCTCTTGAGATGAATCATAGCTTCTAAGCAGCTGTCGGTAAAGAGTATGTTTATGCCAAGAGGAGAGAAATATCAATGTTTTCTCCGTATGTTGTTGTTGGCACTGGTGAAAACCATCTGAACCACCATCATGGGAAGCGACAAAATAAGAGCAGCCTGTTTAAATGAGTAAAGTGTTCACTGGATAGCATCACTGATATTAGTGTTTTAATAAAAGAAAGGTACATGTCGCAGCAAAGTGAAATGTTGGCTGTGACCCAGTTTGTGACTTTTATTGACACTCCTGGGGAATTGAGGAGGTGGGGTGTTGTTACACAACTCTACAACTGTCATGGCTAGGTCAGGGGCTGAGGTGGGCTCTCAGGCTGCAGACAGACTATCTGTCGGCTGAGTAATGAGTGTGAGGATAATCTATCTCCCCCAGAGTCGCCTGCTGATGAGAGCAGACACAAATATGAGGGTGCAGAAAAGTCTCAAGAAGCAGCAGCAATGTCCTCAAAACAACAAAGAGAATTTCCTCCGTGAATGTTAAAAAACAAGGCTTTATTCCATAAATAAATGCTATCCCGAGGCCATTAACCTATCCTGAGCCTGTTACAAGAAGATGAAAGCAAAATGACAACGTAACAGCGGGGTGGATTGATAGCAGCAGGCAATCATTGTAAACTGCTTTAACAACCACCACTCTGTAAGGGTATATAAATCATCATTCAAACATAATGGCTGGTATGAAAGCATTACAGCCATTATAGAAAGCACTAAAAATAAAGAGGTCCTAATAAGAAGGGAATTCAACCCCACTGATCTTAATCATAATATTTCACATTACAATAAAAAGGCACATGTGAACAAGGCTCACCGTTTTCTGAATCGAGCATCTCTGCCGTGTTCTTGTCTGCTCGACTCTGAGGTTCAGCAGGAAGCCTTCAAACGAGACAAAGATGTTTATGTACATTTTGCTTCTGGGATATTAGTTTCAAAATCACGGGATCAATAGGGTCTTTGAGTTAAATGAGAACTTGAAAATAAAAGTGTACCCAAGTGCTCACTCGGCCACTAAATAATACATCAATGTCAAAACGGATTCACTGACTGTAAGAAAGAAAGGGCAACATTGATGCAATACTCGATAGAAGAGAAGTATACTGGATATTTAATTAGCAAACTTTGTCCCCGAGAGGATTGTAAAATGAGAAGGTGACCTACTTGCTGCATGGTAAACTCAATATACAAGTAGTGCATATGATTACAACACTTTAAATGACTTATGAAAGCTGCAAGGCCAACGTTTTCTTTAATCAGAGATGCAAGCTCTGTATTTATTCTTTTAAATAGATTTAATTATGTGATTCTGACGTTTTTTTTTTATTCTGTAAAAAACATTATGTGGCAGATTGTCACATGAGACACTCCCACATGAGAACAATTATCCCACACCTGTGAACAGAGTGGGTAGAGCAGGATCTATTTAAAAACAGCGGTGCGACAAATGTGTTAAACTGTCTCGACGAAGGTTGAGAGTGACTAAAAGGTTAGTCATTGGTTAATATTGGTTCTTATTTTTGAAGAATCACTGGTCTGCATTTCAACGCATTTAGATGTGCAAATGTGCCTTAATAAAACAGATAAAACACAATGCTTTTGTCTACTAACACGCTAAAGTGTAAAAAGCTGGGCTGCTTAAGCTTTGTACTAAGAACACAGATATATCTAGATACAGTATACTTTGTATAAGAACATCATTATTTGCCTTGAGCATGATCTATTATTTCTGACTTTTGAAAATAATTCATAGTTTTCAATGGTTGGCAAAATAGTCCTGACTAAAGATCGCCCTTTAGCAGTTTCCAGAGCTTTTCTCAAGCATTCAACTGCATTGTCTTCACTATCAGCAGATAGTCATGATAACTGCACTGCCAATACAACATCTCTGTAAATAACTAGTAAGATGTCCAAACCATTATGTTCAAGGATGTGTATAATCACCTGCAGGATATTACTCCATGATGTTAAATTATCAATTCTACACATGCAGCTGGATTTGCTCACATGTCTGTCCTGTCCTGAGGTCCGTTGTCGTGTGAGTCGCTGTCTTGAGCTCCGTTGTCATGTGAGTCGCTGTCTTGAGCTTCGTTGTCGTGTGAGTCGCTGTCCTGAGCTTCGTTGTCATGTGAGTCGCTGTCCTGAGCTTTGTTTTCGTGTGAGTCGCTGTCCTGAGCTTCGTTGTTGTGTGAGTCGTCGACCTGGGGGTGGGGGTGTTTGGTGGGGCTGCTCTGTTTGGAGTTGGCCTCAGGTAACCTGGGCTCACTCTCTGGTGTAGCAGGAGCAGCTTCTTGTTTCATGTTGCTGTTGTGGAAGTCAGCTTTATAGAAGGCAACGGGGTGATCGCTGTAGCCTCGGATGTAGAAGGGGTTGGTGGGAGAGCACGAGTGGCCGGCACGCACAGGCTTGGCTAGAGATAAAACAGAATGATTTATTGATTTATCCATTCAACCATAAAAGACAAAAAACATCATATTTGTGCTGCCAGAAGGGGTATTGCTAACCTGTCGTCTCTAGGACAGAGTAATACATTTAATGTGACTTGAATACTGAGGATATATTAAAGTCCAAGTGAAACTGGCTGCCGCTGAATATAGATAACCTTTTTTTAATTAGGGAAACCAAATGACTGCAATGCTCTCTTTCACAAAGGTGCCCTGCGGATAAGTTATAATAAGGGCTTAAATCAAACACAAATTACAATATACAAAACAAAAAAGTGCATATCTGCTCTATAAATCACTTCTCAAAGATCTCCTTAGAGATAAAAAGAGAAACCATTATACTTCCAGGTCTTTAACATTTCAGAAAAGAGTAAAAGATTTTTAAGTACAAGGTGATGCCTTTAAATGTCTGGTTTTGTCAGTCCAAATCTGTCCAAGTTTAATATGATAAGCAGCACATCTTCATATTTGAGAGGCTGGAAACAGCATTTACTGCAATTTTAGCAGTAAGTAGAAACAGTAATTTAACCATCAATTGATTATCAAATAGTTGGCTTATATTTGTATTTTAATCGACCGATCTATTGTTGCAGCTTTAGATGGAAACCTTGTTTTTATGTAGCCCATCAAATTTAGCATAAAGCAGTAAAATCAACATTTTATCATTCTGTTTTCCAACACAGGAAACACACATTAGCTATCCAGCTGAAGTCTTTTTGATCCAACTTCAAAACATCCAAGCATGAACACACTTATTGCAAGATCTTTTTTTCCCTTTATAACTTTAATATACACCAACACATCACAGTTATTCTGAGGCGCATTAGTATAATCCCCATGGAAAATCATTGTTCTAAAGACTCTCAAATCAATAGCTAATTTTTCTCACAGCAGCATACTGTAGGCATCTCATTTATTTCACAGAATTCAAACGCATAAGTCCAATTACCTTCAATAGACACAGTGATGAAGCAAGTGTTGGTGATTAAAATGGATTACAATGTTTTTCTAATCATTGCATTTCTCTCGAAAGAGCTCTTTGTTTAAATCCTTCGAAAACAAATTCAGCCCTCCATCACATCTATCTGTTTGGTATTATAATTATTGTAACAATTATTGGCAACTAATATATGTTGTTGAATTTAGTTTAAAAACGTTCTCAGGACCTTGCTCATGCATGATGAGGTGGAGTATGAGAATGGAGGAAGAATATACTGTAGGTACTGGAAATTTCACGAAAGGAATTCTTGCACCATGATAAAATATTTGTATTGCAGTACATTCCAAGTGCAAATTGAATATCAGAAGCAGATGAAAAGGTGCGGACAGATGGAGAAGGGTGTTAGTATATGTAACCTTAGCAGCGGATGTGGAGAGAATTAGCATTTTACATATTAATGATTTGCATAAATCTAAACAGAATATTGAGACATTTGTCTTTATAATTGACTTTAATTTGAAATTACTGTTGAAATTAGATGCATACTGTAAAGAATACGAATAGTTAAAACCAGGGATACCGCATGAGTTTTAATGGACATTGTTTAATTGGCTGAAAGAGAAATTATCCTTCAAATTTTCCATAAAATAAAATGATATAAAATAATTTCAGTGGACTCATGCTGACACGTTTGCTTGAACATACAAATCCTTTGTTTTGAAAGCATAGAGATGCACTGGCAGAATAATTCACCTCAAGCAAGATGGAGTCATTTGAAGTTGTGGTGCTGCACAGTTTAAATGACTTATTTCTTTGAGAAGTAATAAAAGCCATACTTAAGCAATTGAGAAAAACTGTAATATGCCTCTAAATAACCTTAATGTCATGAAAACAGCTGTGTGTGATTTGATCGTGGACTGAATTACATAAGATTCAGATATACTGTATTTTCATTGCATATTGTACAAGTACTGAGGCAATGAAATGCACCAGTTTAGCCCTAAGCCTGTTTTTCAGGTCTCAGGCTCGAAAATGACATTCCCACAAATGACCATATCTTCCCTTCTAAAAGGGTTAAATTAATAATCTTTTTTTTCAAAGTAATGATAAACCTGAGAGTTGGATGTAGAAAAGTCAGAATCAATATAGATGTTTTATATTTTAAAGAAAATTCAGATTGAACATAGTAAAAAACTGTAAATTATAGTGTCCGTCCAAAAATTATTTTTTACTTATAGTGAAAACTACCTTTGGATGATGGTAAGGTAGACTAAATACTTTAGGAATCCAAAGTACAACATATAATAAGTACCCTGTATCAAGATTGATGCAAAACAAGGGACATTTGACTTTTTTAGAGAGGTTTAGCAAAAGAAACTCCACCTCTGAGGTGATTTGGGTGGAAATGGGGGTTTTACCGTTTCTCTGGAACCCATTGGTCGATTTTGGTGATTAACATCTCTTTCTGACCGTTAGAGCCAATAGAATCGAAGGGGAATCTCCCCACACACACGGTAAAACAAAAAGGTGGGGGCTTCGTGCACGCAGTTTTGCTCCAGAGTGAAGCTGTCTGTAGCTCTGACATCTGGAAACCGAAAAGCAGGTCTATTGCTCATGGATTATCAGAAATCATTTCAAAGGGACACAGACACATTGGAATAACCTATGGATTAACTTCAGCACTGTTTTTATCGTTTTAATGCCATTGAAGACCACTTTTGACCAGACTAAGAGCAGCCAGGTGAGCCATGTTAGCGTTTTTAGCTACCTAAGGCGCCATATGTTTTGATGTCTCGTTCTTGTTATATCTCTGAAGAGTTCGTATAATTGCAGTGATAATGAAGGGTACCGGCCTCCGATTCTGTTGTCTCTTCACAATGTGAAACGCATGGGTTGAGAATGCTGGCAGCAAGATAAATAACATAAGGTTTTGTGAGCTGAAGTTACTGTACTGTTACTTTGTGAGTGAATTTCCGAGTGAGTGAAGCTACCTGTTTCCTAGGTGCTGCGGGCAGTAGGGCCTGGCTCATGCTTCGTGGCATCTACAGGCAAGTGGCAAGTACTGTCCGGCATCCTGCCACAGAGGCCGGGCTACTCCCGTGGTATCTGTGGCCAAGTAATATGCCACAGATCTGTGGTATCTGTGGCAAGTATACCTGCCACAGCCAACAACTTGGCCGTGGCAATAAATTCCACAAACCCATGCCAAAACTTGCCGTGGCTAAGCTATGATGCCACAACTTAATATATGCCACAACTTGCCGTGACCAAGTATATGCCCAGAACTTTGCCGGGTGGCAAGTAAGATGCCACCAAAGTTAAGAGTTACAGAGAGAGGTTTCTACGGTAGCTGCCACAACCCGCCTTTCCGTGGCAAAATGCTGATTCTATTTAGAACCGTTATTTAGTCGCGTAAAATGGTCGCCTGTTTTGGCATGACTTTATCGGACTTGATCCTGTAACACAAGACGTGATGAGTCTGTTACTGATGGTCCGATCATATTTTTCAAAAAGATTATATGTTCAGATTTATTACGTTTGGAGAACGTGTTTGTTAAAATAAATAAACGTTCGCTACTTTTTTATGATAATCACTCAAGATATATTCATTAGTGAAGTTGACATAAAGATCTACAATTGTTTGACCAGAGTGGGAAAATAAGGCTAAACCTGTATACTCAAGTTCTTGTACTTGGTGATTTAGAAATACCCTAGTCTGGTGTATGTTAGTTGAGTAGTAAAGGTGGGTATGTTACGTAAGTAGGGCTACTTACCCGACAATGACATTCAGAGTACAAGTTTGTGTAATTGTAAGCACTCCCTACATTTATTGTTAATACGCCACCTTTAGTTACTTACTACAGAATTTCTGAATCTAATGGATGGAACATATAATCAGCTCTTACATCAGACTTTATAGTTTTACTCCTGGAGGTAAATTCACAAGATACCCCTGACTACAGTATCACAAAGTCATTAAAACTAGCTGAAAACCTTTACAGCTTTGAGAAACCTTTCATGATCAATCAAATTATAATGAAAACATGTTAATATACATTCTTAAGTATATTGTTAATGCTAACCATATTTGCGCTTTTAGCTTGAGTAACATTTTTAATGCTGCTTTAAAGCTTGTAACAGAGTATTCCAACATTTAAGGTTTGGCTACTTCTACTTTTTAACTCACACGTGGAACCGGCCCAGGGGTCGCTGTATAGCCAATAACCTAAAACCCAAAACCGCAACGTGTCAAATGAAACGAATGCAGTGATTTTTCAAAGGGTACAATGTTATTTTATTTATCATACTAGAACACAAATGAGTGTCTTGCCACTACACCGGTGCGCCGTGGCAGTCGTGGCCTTTGGCAATTTTGTGGCGATCTCCCACGAGGCGCCACTAACGTCAGTGGCATCTGTGGCAAGTATAGCAGCAGATGCCACACA
>NW_011369951.1:2573752-2592152 GCF_000735185.1 Notothenia coriiceps
ATATTTTCATGGGGCCCAACATCCCTGGTGGCGCCCCTGCTCAGAGCTAACGCTGTACTGGAGAGAGTATGTGTAAAGAAGCCGGATATGAAAGGAACTCACCTTGTGGTAAACCTGCAAGAGAGAAAGCGTTTGAGCTCCATACTGTTTCAGAAATAATGCTTGATGTGGTTTGGAACCTAATATGGCGTTTCATCACGGCAGCGTTTAGCTGAGTTTCTGCTGGCAGACAGCCTTCTCTTCACAGAGCTCACTGCTTGCATGGGGACGCTCCAAAGGGGCGTGGCCAGCAGCAGGTCCAAAGGGGTGTGGACAGCAGCAGCTCGGTTACATTTAAAGGGCCAGACCCAGAATCAGCACTTTAGTAACAGGGCTGAAATAGAGGGGTATGAGGCATGATACAATGGGTGATCTGTTCGAGCAAAACACAGAGACATGTGAGCTAGAGCAGGTGATGGAGCTGATGGTGTCACTCCTGCTTCACCCCCCTCTCCGTCTCTCTATCTTTCCTGTTGTTCCTCTGTTACCTCCTATCTATTTCAAAGCAAAACAAAATGCCTTCAGTGGTCAGATCTCTCTGATACAATCTTTTGTTTTCCTCGCTGTCTTTAATGTAAACAGGTTCCCGATCAGCCGAGATGAATCCAATCAAAAGGGAGGCGCAATGATCCAGGGCGCTCTCCCAATGACTGCAGCAGGCCAGGAGATTAGAGGACAGAGGGGAGGGGGGGGGAGACAGAGAGGTAGAGGGAATTTCTGCCATGAAGAAGAAGCCTTTCATTCAGCGGTGCAACACTAAATCGCACATGCATTCATCACCTTCACCTCAATTTGACCCCAACCCCCACATCCACAACTGCTCTTAGATATGAAAATGCAAATGTCCCACCCTCCCTATTCACGTCTTTTTCAAAATGATGTCTGGCATAAGGACAGCAGCAGGGAGAGGAAGGGGCGCGGCGTTTCTTCAAATCAGCTCCTCTACTGGTTGATTTATCCCCTTACTTTTCTCCCTCTGCCTCCTTCCGTTCATCCCTCCGCTGCTGACGGCTCTCCTTCCTCTCTTCTCTCTTATTTCCAAAGCTTAACTTCATTGTCTCAAGCTCCATTCTGCTTTCATCTTAAGACAAAGATTTATGTAAATCTTTGGGCCAGGCGCCGTGTGAGAAATAGCATCCCTAAATCGTGGCATTGTTGTTGGAAATGACAAGGCAGGCCCGTTAATCCTACAATGCGATCATCCAAATGTGTCGTAATGCAGTATGTAGGCAGGGGAATCTGAATATCAAAAAGACACCACGCACCTCTTATACGCCGCTTTCAGTAGTTCCAGCGCTAAGGCACCACTTCCTCTATCTCCCTCTTTCTTTCCCGTCTCTTTTAAAGGACTCACCCTGCTTGTCGCATTAAAAAGAAGGGGATGAAACACATAAGTTGCTCTTAAGTTTGTGGCAGAGCACAATTCACTGTTGCATTCAACTTTCCCTTTATTGTTTCGCTTGTTTTCTCCTACATATAAAGGCTTTGATTCACTCAGATGATAACGCACTACATGTGTTATTGTTTAAGGGGCAGTGATTCTGGGAGGAACTAAATTGATGGCTTCTGCTTTGTCTCCGAGAAGTATTTATTTCAGAAACAGCAATATGAGGCTTTCTGGTGGAACAATATGCAGATTCAAAGGGAAACAAAGGGTTTAGTCAAGTCACTGTATGTATGGAGCATTTAACTGACAATTGTACTCCTTTATTTAGGTACTCAAGAGGAGGCAGTGCCGGTCCTACCTCTCATGTATGTGCAGCGCTGCATTCTGGGATCAAATCGAGCAGAGTAAGAGTCTGATGAGGATTCATTTGCTGGGGGAAATTGACAGTGAGACCGAAAGCTTGATATCTGCTTTTTTGGGAAGAGCCATGAAACAGGCTTGTCAATCAATTGGACAGGGACAGGGCTGTTGAATGATAATGGTAATAATTACAAGCCACGCAGGGACTCTCCTGATTGGCCGTGAAACCTCTGCATTAATGAAACGCAATAACCTCTCTACAAGCTGCTCTTCCTGACATTGTGACACCTCCTCGTCTGACCCCATCTCTCTTTCTCCTCCAAACCCTCCCTCCTTCATTCCTCTGCAATCCAGTCGGGGAGGATCCCTGCAGGGGGATTTTGTTAGGCAGAATAGCAGCGTTGATCTTGAAGGCTTAAGACCTACTGTACCTGTCAACAGTGTGGCTTTGGTGCTGACGACCAGCGGCTTAAGTCATTTGAAGTCGCTCCTTTTTTTAATGAGGAGGGGAGGAGGCGCAGCGAGGCTGACAGCCAGTCAGGGTCTTGAAATAATTCCATACCTCTGAATAACCAGAGGTGTCTGTCTGACTTAATCCCCCCAACACACACACACACACACACACACGCACACATACACACACACACACACAAACCTTCAAGGTAGTGGAAATAAAAGCAGGTTGCCGGGCTAATAATGAGGAAGTCGTGGGGGGGGTGACATTGTTAATTACAACTAAAACATTATTGCAACTCAGTCAGTGTCAGCGGATCCAAACGGACATACACTAGATACGGGTTGTGTTCATGACCTATGACCAAATCAATCAAGGATGTATTTATCAAGTGGTTAAAAAAGTGGATGTTTTCAAATGTCTTCTTTTGCCCCACCAACAGTCTGCAACTCAATTTTTTCTTTATTTGATTATTGTAGAAGAAAAATACGGGAAAAAAATCGCATTTCGAACCAGAATAAATCCATATCCAGTTGTTTTTGGTAAATAAAATGACTTTCTGAGGCTGTTTCTGCCTACGCTCTCTGAACGCCAAAAGCTCAGTTAAGTATTTTTGTGGTTTCTTTTTCAGCTTATCAATAATCCATCATCACTGCTTCATTATAAATGTAAACACTCTGAGAATTGCTACACAAATATGTTCCTATTTTAGCGAATATTGAAAAATGACTAGTGATTTTGAAATATTTGTTTCTGAGGCTTCACTCAATACTTTCCCAAGTTCTGCGTCTCGTGTTGGGTCTCATTACTTGGCTCTATTTCTGTTGCCCCCCCCCCCGTTGGGGACTTCAAAGTGCAGGCCAGCCGGGGAGAGGCCTTAATTATCCGCTCGCCTTGAAACTCACGCCAAATCACAAGTTCTGCTCACTCCTGCCTCCCTCACACTAATTGTGGTGCTGGAAGTTTTTGCTCCTCCTCTGCAGAAAAAGAAGATACAATTAAGACCAAGTAGGTGAGAATACTCTGAAATGTTAAAGTGGACCTATCATGCTATATTTGAGTAATATAGTGTAGGACCATACCTACAGTATATAAGGCATATTTATACCTTTTATTTTTCAAAATACCAAACAGATCATGCATTTTAGCCATTCCTCATTTCGCTCAATTTAACACTGTCTTTGCATGGGCTGATTCTGTGAGAACAGCACCATCTACAGGCCTGGCATATGTACTACAGCATATCCAGCGCTTCCGAACGGCAATGTCCGTGGCTATCTCCTCCTGATTGGTGGAGTTGGCCCAATAGCCGTAGCGCCACTGACGTCATAGAAGTGTTCAAATCTGGATCAGTCTGTATCAGATCCGTTGCAGCCCCTTTTTAAGAGATTTGGGTATGGAGGAAAATAGAGAGGGTTGTGTTTTCTGACACTTGGTGAGTTCCCTGGAACACCGGGGACACATATTCATGTATAAAAGACATACAAAAGTGCATTTTGCTTGATAGGTCACCTTTAACCTACTAAGCCCGAGCCTGTTTTTCAGGTCTCAGGCTCGAAAATGACATTACCAGAACAAATGACTATATCTTCACTTCTAAAAGGGGTAAATTAAAAAAACTTTGTCTCAAAGTAATGAGAAACCTGTGAGTTGGATGTAGAAGAGTCAGAATCAATATAGGATTTTTTTTTTTTAAAGTAAATTCAGATTGAACATATTACAAAAATGTAAATTATAGTGTCCGTCCAAAAAAAACACATTATTTATAGTGAAAACCACCCTTGAATGATGGGTTAGTAGACTAAAAGCTTTAGGAATCCAAAATACAATAAGTACCCTGTATCAAGATTGATGCAAAACAAGTGACATTTGACCTTTTTAGAGAGATTTAGAAAAAGAAAACACTTCTGGGGTCATTTGGGTGATTTTCAATATCTCTGGAACCCATTGGTCGATTTTGATGATTGACACCTCTTTTTAACCGTTAGAGCCAATAGAATCGAGGGGAAGTTCCTCAAATCCATCTACACAACACAACACCCATTGGTGAATAGAGTGATGCACAGCCAGAATGCTCAAAGCCGGAAGCTGTCATACACTCTCGTAGCTATCATAATAGCTATATATGAAAACTCAGTTTTTGCCATATATATGACGATGGATTATCAGAAATCATTTCAAAGTGACACAGACAGATTGGATTAACCTTCAGCAGCGTTTTTATCGTTTTAATGCCATTGAACATAACTTTTGATCAGAACAACAGCTAAGGTAAGACGATGTCTCGCGAATGCTCCGTAAAGCTCTGTGTTGTGATGTCTGTGTTTGCTTCCCCTGTCGCGAGTTCTGATTGCTCAGTGATGATACTTATACCCCTAGAATCTGTGGAATCTCAGCTTGCTAATCGATTTAGATGCTTCTTGTGAGACTTTTGTTTCGGTAAAAATGGTTCATATCGTCAGTTAGCTGAGTTTCTTCCCGTTAATCGGGTATGACACATTAATAGGTTTTTAAATGTTAAGAAGCCCTGAGACACAGACGCGGGCGGGGGCCTCCGGGTTGAAAAGGTTAAATTATGACAAAGTAACTGTCTTTATTTTAGGGAACTGATTGCTATTTCTAAATCTTTCATGTCACAAGAAATGCATACAGACACAAAAAGCATTCAATGAGCCAATTAAAAAAAAGATCATTAACTCCTTTCTCCCTAAAAAATCAACCCTTAAATGCTGTGTTCATCTGTTCTTTATGTGCTCGTTTTCATGCTTTCATAATATATAACACAAAATGATTGTAGATTTGTACAATAACATTTTGATTTGTCTAAATCAAAGAGAAATTACATTGTCATTGAGAGAAAGCCAGAGGTTTCTGACTCGTGTGAAGACGTGGCTCTAATTCTCATTCCACTTTCCCCTGGCTTTAAGCCTCTGTTGTCAGGGACACAGACTTCTGTCCCATTAATGTATTCTGAATGTTTGAGTACTGATAGTGATCCTTGAAGCAATATCTCTGAAACCATTAAGACCTGTAGCCAGTCTATAAGAAAGGTCAGGCAGCTTAATTTATACATTTCAGCAATAAAGCCTAGCTTATTGAACTCAAACGTTGACCTGTAATGCACACAGAGTATTACCGTGAAGAACACATAAAAACATAGACAGAAAATATTAACAAGGTTTTTAAAAATGTGTTTTACTAGTTTGAAAGTGGCCGATAGCTGCTACGCTGTATCTTTGTATTGAAACAGGTACTGATGTTAAAAATATTAAATACCTTAGGATAGTATATATTTCTGCATCTACAGCAGCTCAAAAAACTAAATAAATAATTGATAGATAGTTTTGAATAAACCGATCATTTAAACATTTAGAAACAGCTGATTTATCTTAATGTGTAATGAGGCAAAATGCTCCGAAGCATAAACATTACAGAAGTACTGAACATTGTACTGTTATTCCACGTCATCGCCTCTTTAGCTGTATGTGTGTATTTATTTTACACGTGTTGAACTGAAGACCCTGGTAGTATTTCATGTCGCTAATAGAGTGTGTTCTGCAGCTGCAACACTAAGCATGTTTCCATTATGTAAGGTTAAGATGACTCGTGAATCTTTTAGATAGTATAAAAAAATAAAAACCCCAAAATGTAGTGATAAACAATGGTAAGAAATCATAAAAAAGTAAGTTTTAAAAGTAAATATAAGACTTGTGCGTTTGCTGGTTTTGAAAAAGATAGAGACAACGTTATTGTGTTTAAATGTTGGGTTAGGTTTTAGTGATCAACAAATATTAGGCCGAGTGTATTCTGTTAAGCCCTGAGCCTGTTTTTCAGGTCTCAGGCTCGAAAATGACATGCCAAGAACAAATGACTATATCTTCACTTCTAGAAGGCTTAAAGTAATAATCTTTTTTCTCAAAGCAACCTGTGAGTTGGATGTAGAAAAGTCAGAATCAATATAGATGTATTTATTTTAAATTAAATTCAGATTGAACATAGTAAATAAATGTAAATGATAGTTTCCGTCCAAAAGACTTCTATATATTCTTCTTTCTGTGTCTTTGTATGCACCACATATAAACAGCAAATTCCTACCTACGTAATAAAACCGATGCTGATTCTGATTTCAAGAGGGGCTGATCCAGTAGCATTCAGGGGTTTATCAAAGCATGACCATTCTCTATTGGTTCGAACAAATACATTAAAGTAATGTACTGTCAGCTTGTTTTCTTATTTAATATCTTGGCATGTGTTGGATTTGAATGTGTTCATATGATTATGTGTGTTGTGATCATTGTGAGAAGCAGTAAATGTTTTGCAGGGACTTCATCAGATGCCGGAGAAGAATTGAAGAGTTTGTGAGTAATATTTCAGGTGCATGTCTGTCAATGTTTCCATGGTCCCTGTCTGTCGGACCAGCTCAAAGAAAAGGAGACAACAAGGAGAGGATGAATAATTGTAACAGCTTGTATTTGTGCTCTGTTCTCAATGCGAGGAATATCAATGGGTTAGGCATGTGCCGGAAAACACACATGAAGGTCACAAAGTTCAAACAGAATAACACCCCGCCACCCCCCCTTCAGAAACAGGAAGTCACCGCCAGTGCCAGTTAAAGATCACAAACAAAAAAAAGTAAAACAGCGTCATAGAAAACTATGTACAAATAATGGAGCGGTAAACTGAACATTGGCTGCGTTCGTGTTACTTTGAGGCTGTCTAACAGCCTTGTGATCGCTTACTGTACAATGTGATTCAGTACGATTCATTACAAGTACAAATTCATCAGATACCTATACTGCCAAAGAGAGAGACAGCTGGTGGCAGCCTGTGAGTTTTATCTTTTCATTGGCAGGAAGTCACGCTCCCCTGCACCAGATATAAGAGCAGACATGACGAGGTACTGTGTTCACAACAGGATGCACATAGCCTTCAAGTAAAAAAAAGAAGCTCCTTAGGAAAGACAGCAAGTGCCTACAATTGTATTTCAAACCATCCATGAAGAATACTCCATTCAAGAAGAAGAGCACTAGATACAAGTCAGTATTCTCAGTGTGTTTCTTCTGGAAAGCAGAACAAATGTTCTGAAGTTCCAAGGTAGAAACCCCGTCCACCCACCAAACCCCAACAGCCAGCCCACCACCAAATCCAAGTCATTTTTAAATGTGTTTATTTTTATTTCATTACACCCAAGGCAGAATAAAAGTTACTAAAACTTAAGACTTTTACAATTACAGTGACAAAAACAGTTTAAGAGACCCACAATTTAAATTGGACTGCAAAAAAAAACAAAAAAAACAACCTTTTTTCTATTTTTGTAAAATGCCCAGGCATTCTCCAATATTACAAATACTGGTATACTTTTACAGTAAACAAGAAAAATGTAATATATATTCATATGTTTTTATATATATATATACTAAAACCCCGTCACCAAAAAAGACCCGGAAAAAATATAAAACAATATCGCCACTACGGCATTCAGAGAAACTTCATAAGCAAAACTGAAAAAAAAATACTTGTTTGTTCAAAACACACATACACACAAATATTATTTTACCCTTGTACTTGTTTTAATACTGTAAACTTATTTTAAGACAGAGTGCACTAAATTCGTTTTTTTTAGTTTCTGCATTTCCTGATTTTTGTTGAGTCTCTTCCTTGACTTTTTGTGTGGCTTTTTGTTGTTGGACCGACTATTGTCCTAATGAGTGAGGAATTTGACATATATCTATATATAGGTTTGTGCCTTTATATGTACATATGCATACATATATACACACACACAGACACACTGATATTGTGCTGGGTACTCCTAGCCTGAACTCAGCATTATTTAATTTATATTTCCGTGGAAATGTCAAACTACAAGTTAAAGTTCACATTTTTTGTTGTTCAATTTGATGCTTCATAAAAGTGTTGCATTTGTCTGAGACAATAAATAGGAAGATCCTTATTCAAGGCACACTCATGTCAAATTGAATGGCAGTACAAAAACTGTCCCAAATAAATTATATTTCCTTTTTTTTTATAGTGCCAGCATTGGAAAAGCCTTGCCTAACAACCCTGGGCACTTCAGCATCAGCAGACCCCAAAGCTCTCCACCCTTCAGTACCTTTCTGTCCAGCTCTCTCTGTGTCGGACGGGGAAATTATAAAGTGCGGATCTGTTGCTAAGAACTCTAGATTTATGAATTGACAGCAGCTATGAAGGTGGATGGGGTTATGATGTTTAAAAAAACAAAGGGGCATGGAGCAAACTGATGTCTTACCATTAGTCTTACTACTTCCGCTCACATTGACTTATCATTTCCTCTTTTACACAAAACTGTCCTACAACTAATGGTGAAGCCTTTGAGGATTCCTATTCTCAGTGGATTCCTTAACCACATGGTGACTTCAGTCATCAGATTATACATGTATAGATCACTATGAAGATACAAGTTAACATTTACTCTACCACTTTTCCAAAAATTTCATGAGAGACATTTGAGCACAAAATGCATAGGGTTGTTGGTTTTTATAAATCTTAACAATAAAATCAATCAAATTCAATTTTCTGCAGGAAACTAAGAGTAGTCTGCCATGTATTCACACACATGTATCTCTCTCTAAACTAATTAATTACAAGCTGTGACTTCAAATATAAATCAGTCTAACCACTTTATATTGAGGACAAAGCCTGGGCATTAGCCTAGGGGACGGGGGGACGGGGGGGGTGTTGTACTGTCGCTAATTCCAACATATGATGAAATGGAAATGCAGAAAATATTAGGTTAATCACAAAAGTAGTAAAGCTCACCCTGAGATGTCCCTGTGCTGTTGTCTGAGTCTTCTATCCATCTCTATGCATACTCGTATTGCATGGCTTCATGCTCAGTTTAGTCCATATCAATAAAGGCCTAGATCATATGGCTTGGTGCAAACTATAATGAATGGATGTTTGAATGTAAGTAAGATGGAGGGGCTGGAAAGCAGAAGATGGTTGTCGTAGCGTTGTCGGGGCTTGGGACCACGTCGTACCAGTCAGCAGCTGCCTTATCCAGATGTGTTTCCTCTGGTAGTTCTGTTCTCAGCAGGAACCTTGGGATCCTCTTTGATTTTAGATTTACTGTCAAATATGACGCTCAGTGCTACATATCCAATTATATTGACATGTTTTAGACTCAGTTCATGCTACAAGGATTGTTGTCCGCGTATCATCACACAAAATAGACTAATTCTAGCATTCTCAGTTAACGCCACTTTCAAATTGAAGATTGAATTCAGCCTCTCTTCAAGAAATCACACGTTTAGCTTAATATACAATTTACTACAAGCAGCGGCCAAAAAAAACAAAATTGACCTTTGTCTTCTGAAAAGACTCTCAGGATAACATGGGGTTTTAAAAAACAGAGAAATGCTAAATCAAGTAAAACAAATATACAAAAAAAAAGCCTAAATAATAATGTACCTGCACATGCCAAAATACAAAATTGAATAAATACAGAAATTATTGCACAGTTAAAGGCTCCACATATAGTATAACTCAACTGACTGATTGTTTAAAAAGGAACCCCAAATGAGGCAGTTTAGACAGCCTTAAGTGGTGTTAAAATATCTGTTTTCTCATTTGGCAGTTTCTTAAAAACACAAAATTGACCCAAAATGAACATTGCAGAAAAAGAGTATCCAGCTTCCCCATTTTGTTAGTTTTTTTTTGTCAAAGTGTGGCGCAAAGTCTGGAAAGAGAGACCCCAATTTATGTTCTCTCGGCTTCTTCAATTTTGACTTCATTTGTCATCAAATGTTCTCCATGCCACTTTTTCATATGTTTTTCCAAGGTGCTGTACACGCTGAAGGGCATTTGGCAAATGTCACAGCGGTAGACATCCTTCCCATGCTGGCCGTGTGTCTTCATGTGGCGTGTGAGCTTGGAGCTCTGGGCACAGGCATAGTTGCACAGGTCACACTTGTAGGGCCTCTCACCTGTGTGGCTGCGCCGGTGCACCGTCAGGTTGCTACAGTTCTTGAACACCTTGCCGCAGTATTCGCAGGTGTCGCACCTCCTGCTATCCTTGGAGCCAGGCCTGCCTGGACCTCCACCCAGGTGAGGCGTGCTGCCTCCACTGGCGGTGCCGCTGCGTCCTGAAAGACCTCCATCCAGCAGGTCACCCGGAGGCGTTGAAAACCGCAAGCTGCCGTTCTCGGACGAGTGCTCAGAGGAGGTGGCGAAGGGCGATTGTCTGGAGTCAGTGAAGCCGAGGAAAGGGTCTTTGATGAAGTGGCGTGAGGCAGCATAGCCCACCAACCACTGGGAGTACACGTTCTCGGAGGGAATATGGGGTGCTGGGGGAATGTCCAAGTCCTTCTCAATCTTGATCCTCTTATTTGAGGAGATGGACAGGCTGGGGCTGGTGATAGGGGTGGGCTTACGTGGAAACAGGCCTGAGAAAGAGTCAACGGAGCCACAGTTCCGGCCATTAATGGTGGTCCTCTCTTCCTGCTGGTGGTGGTGGTTTATCTCCCCAGCCACTGAGTCCTCATCCCCTGTATCCCTCAGGCCATCGGAACCCCTCTTGGTGAAGGGCATCCTTTTACGATTGTCAACTATTAAATTATTGTACTGCTGAATAGAGTTTAGACCCCCACCTTCCACCATTTTCTCAAGGGCGAGTGATGGCTTGTCCTCTGAGGGCAGTTTAGAGCCGTTCTCCCTGTTCCTGAAGAACTCACACTCCATGCTGAAGTTGGACTCTGGTCGACTCTCATTCTCAAGTTCCTCTTCTTCTTCCTCCTCTTCTTCGTCCTCGTTGCCTTCCCCCTGGAAGTCCCCATCACGATTCTTCATGCCTTCACCTGTGACATCACTGGTGCCAGGCTCTGGGGAGCTTGTGGTGGACAGTCCATCATCTGAGCGCCCTGTCAGGGATCCAGCCTTGTGCATGTGGGTCTTCATGTGGCGCTTCAGCTTGCTTGCCTGAGAGCAAGCGTGGTCACACAGCTGGCACTTGTATGGTTTTTCTCCAGTATGGCTGCGCCGATGCACCACCAAGTTGCTCTGGAACTTGAAGGTCTTACCGCAGAACTCACAGGACTTGACTTTGTTCTGTGTCTGGGGAGGGGTGGTGCTGTTTAGGGGCATCGGCGGTAAGGGAGGGGTGCTCAGAAAAGGTGATTTTGGCCCAGGCTGGAAGGGATTGGGGTTTAGCAGTCGGTGCATAGGGTTGGACCTGCTGGGGGACAAAGGTGGAGTGGTGTTGTTGTTGTTCCCTGCCAACTCACGTAACCGCCTGGAGAAGTCCATGGACTGGGACTCCATGGCCATGGGCGTTAGCCGCATCACCCTCTCAAAGGCACTGGGGTGCTGTGATATGAGGCCCATTTCCTCTGCGCTAAGGCGTTCCAGTCGATGGGGGTCCAGGTGGTGGCGGGGAGGCGGGCTGATGAATGGAGGCGTGTTGGGAAGTCGGTTCTCCATAAAGCCTAGGGGAGGCTCCCGGAGCAGGGGTCCCGCCATCCTCAATAGGTGAAACGGGTTGTTGTCCCCGAGAAAGTTGGTGAGGGGGGACTGCGGGATGGAGTCGTTGCCCATGGGTGGAGGCATAGCGAGGCGTGGGGTGAGGGCAGTGCTTGAGGGGTTGGACTCCAGGTATATCCGAATGCCGTGGCTATTCTGGGCATGCTGCAGCAGGAACCAGGCGCTGGGGAAGGGCTGCTTACATGTGGTACATATATAGCTGGAAGGCTCATCCCTGCCACCTGCAACATGAAGAGAAAGAAACACATCAAATACTGCAGCTGACAACACCATCACGTATACTGCACTCTCACAACTTCAGGCAGAAATGAAGAAGCATATCTGATATGAAGAGTGAAAAATGAAACAAATGATTGGGTAAAGGTAAAATCTACCTTATTCATTAATCAATATCTCATTACCGTTTTTGGAATTTACAACAACATTGCAGTGATAGAAAAGGGAAATAGGCTGAAAAGCAGTGAAATAAGTGTGTATGGTCCTAGTAATGCATTGGCTCATCATGTTGTCACATAAACGCTACGTACTTATCACACATGTGCATTTTCACACTGGACTGGCCCAAAGGTACTTAATCCTAGTACTGAATCTTGAATATCCAGTGGCGAGGGCCTAGGTATAAAAGTCACGGCTCGCCACTGTGAATATCGCTTACAAGCACCCACTTCTGAAGGGTTGAGAATGGCAAATTAGTTTTCAGCCAGCATACAATTATTTAGTAGGCTTCTTTGCTTTTTGCCTTTACTGATATTGTCTAAAGATTAGGAAAGGGGGAAAAGAGGGGATGACTTTGAATGTGACTCCAGGGCAGCTGCTGCTGTTGATGCTGCTGCTGCTGCTGGGGTATAGGAGTGGCCCTAAATGGTGAGCTACTATCATTCTGTGCACATTATATTTTATTTTGTTCATACACACATGGAGTCTTAGAAACAAAATCTGAACAAAATCAGATATAATCAAAAACAATGTGTGTAATAAAATTATAACGGGTCAGTAATGTTTCATACATTTTTAATACCAATAAAGAATAAACAATTGGTAATTAAAATATTACATCATCTCTGAGAATGTGCGTGTGTGTGTGTGTGTGTGTGTGTGTGTGTGTGTGTGTGTGTGTGTGTGTGTGTGTGTGTGTGTCTGTGTGTGTGTGTGTGTTTGTGTGTGTGTGTGTTTGTTAAGGAGGAAAGTCAAAATGCACAACAGCTGTTCATCTCCACAGTTCTTTTGAGTCTATTGACTTAATTATAGTGGACAGCACATTCACACACACACACACACACACACACACACACACACCACGCTGTTGTACTGCTCGATCTTAAGACCTTAAGACCTTGTACACTACAAACAGAAACACTCCCCCCTCTCTCCCTCTGTTCGCTCGACCAATTGATCGATGATTAATACTGGAGAGAGAGATGATTTACAGCTGTATGTATCATTTTTCTTTCCTCTTGTTTTTTGTTTGTCTGTTTTATCTCCTTATTGGCAAAACAGATGTATTGATTTAAAATCTAAATGGACATATACAGTATTTGATTTGAAAGGACTTGAGCTGAAATTACTCCTGGTTATTGAGTGGGGGGCAGTTCATGTTCTTCTCTGCCCAACAATTAGAGCAAATGGTGTGTGTTATAGTGTGTGAAAGAAACAGCGACACAGTGTGTGTTTCTGCACCGAAGAGCCATTTCTCTTCGGCTGCAGTAAAGGAGCAGATCGTGTTTTTTCTTTGGGGGAAGTGTGTGTGTGTGTGTGTGTGTGTGTGTGTGTGTGTGTGTGTGTGTGTGTGTGCGTGCGTGCGTGCGTGCGTGCGCGCGTGCGTGCGTGCGTGCGCGCCCTCCCGGGGGAAGGGAGTCCAACGCAGATGGCAAATAAAGTATGTAGCCCGAGGCGAGAGCACATTATGCTAATTATAATGTCAGCTGTACTTTAATATACGACTCTATTTAATCAACCCATTATTTCCTATTTCCATATGAAACACCAGAGAGAGAGAGAGCTGCTCATCACTTGATTTGGAAGAATGAAGAAACCCATGTTTTATGGAGTGCTGTGTGTGTGTGTGTGTGTGTGTGTGTGTGTGTGTGTGTGTGTGTGTGTGTGTGTGTGTGTGTGTGTGTGTGTGTGTGTGTGTGTGTGTGTGTGTGTGCGTGCGTGCGTGCGTGCGTGCGTGTTTGTGCGTGTGTGCTTGAATACGAAAACAAACTCCTCCCTCCTCATCAGCATACTCTCTTGGTGTCTCTCCTGTGTGTGTTTCTGAACACAGACAGGAGAAGACACACTCAAGCAATCAGACACACATTTTAAATGTATAATTATAAAGGTTTTTCTAAGCATTATTAAACACTTGCTGTGACTCTATCAGCATGTTATATTGTTTACAAAATAAGACAAGATTAAAAAAAACTCTAAGACATTTTAAAAGTGTTTAGCAAATTGTAGATTTTGAAGTTTATGTGAAATCATCTCAGTTGAAACTTAAGTACAATTAAGAAAAAAGGGATTATCAGATTTTTGGAATCAGAACGTAAATAGATTGAAACCCTTCTGTATAGTTTAGCCTTAAAACATTGTTGAAACATAGTTGGTATAAACAGAGCAAATGTTTCCGTAGCAGTGCAGTGAAAGTGTATCTTACTGCCTGCCTCCAGTAGAGGGATCCCAATACACCACCAGTCCTGAGGTTAGGCTGTGGCTTCACAAATGGAAGCTACTGAAGCCTCTACAAACAGCTGCCATCATTATTCTATATATTATGCATTACATATTCCTCTTTGCTAATTTATGCATAATTCGTTATTTGTTTCCTTTTACTACAGATATGCTAAATCTTTGGGAGCATCTTGTTAATACTGGAAATACAACATTCATTACGTTTCAAAATGGGTGAAAATTGCGTATACATCTTATTGAGATGACTGCTCCAACTCTTTTAGAAAAACGATTGATCATGTATCAGCGTGTGTAATGTGTAGGAGGAGAGAACCCCCCCACCCCAGCCTTCAGCAGCACTTCTACGTTCTCTATCCTCTCCTTCCTGCTTCAGTCACACAATATAAAACTCTCATTACTGACTGATTCCAGTTTCCACTATGATTCAATTTGCCATAATTACTGCGTCTGAGGCGCATATAAAAGGAAGAGAGAGAGAGCGGCTTGCAATCGGTGCGAAGGTCAACTGGCAGTTAGCGGCATTCATTCTCATCTCAGTGTATTCATCTGGGGCAGCTAATGGCCCAATTCACCCCCCCGCTCCACTCCTCAATAAATATTGCTTGAATTACGGGTTAAATAGCTAAATTAAATCACAGCTATTACAGATGAGGGTGGCGGGGGGGGATTAGAGAGGGATTCAAATCTGTGCAATTAGGAGGAAGTGCAGATCAGCACGGAGTGTGCGATTAGTGTAGCGAGTGTCAAATGGTTATTATACATCATGTTTCTCAGTGGCCAGTGGTCAGAGGGAAGACGCACAGAGAGTAACGCTCTCATCTGTATCTCACCTCCTCTACGATACTTTTTATTCAATCATACCATTTACACTTTCACTCTTCTTTTCTTCTCGCCCATTCACTCGACTCAGATTGAACCTTTATTAACTGGTGCTGTTCTGGCAACAGTTATTCTAAACTCTATTGTTTGCAGGCCAAAGTGTAATGTGTTTTTTATCACAAGGAAATAGTTAAAGTGTGTGCAATCGAAGAAATGAGAACTGTTAACTGACTGAGCTGACAATTTGCAGATATTGCCCACATGGCTGAATTGAAGGCTATTCAATCAAACAATCTCTTATTTATAGATTTTTTTTCTAGAAACTCGATCAAAGTCAGACCATGTGCTCTCATTAAATATTTTACTTTATCTTGATTTGGTCAATCAGTGATGGATGGTGATATAGTTGAAGTCATTAATAATGATGTGTCCAGGGGTTTGAGGTAATGTGTGAAGTATTTTTATTTTAGCAAAACTGCACACAATGCACAAAGTGGAGAGAAAATGAGAGTTAATGGAGGCCCCAGGTTTGACCGGAACCCTAACCTCTTCATGTGTAAAATAATGACTTAAGTATTTTTGTATTACAACTGGCTTAATATTGTCAATTGAGACTGCAGAACTGTATACAACAATAAAGCATTCTGTGTATTATTATATCATATCAAGCTTATATCAGGATAATATGATTTAGCTGGAGGCCAATAGATGATAACATTGGATTATTAACATCAGGTCAGCATTGAGACATTCACACATTCACACAAGGGTCCAGCTGCTGCGGTAACCTTGACTCTTGATGTTTCCTCAGTGTTCAAACACAATGAGTTCTGATCCTCTACTCTCATTCATCCCTCTGGTTAGTGTAGTACAGTCCTCTCTCCTTCACCCTGAGCTCTCAATCAAGGAGGCTTACGACCCTCGTGCTGTACAGTAGCCCCCGCTCCCCCGTCCAATCAAAAGTGGATCAGAAACCTGAGCTGGTTAGCATACAGGATGTGCAGCAGAGCAATGTCAGGGGGAGGCATTTACATACAAAACAACGCTGACATGAGCCAAGGGTACAAGCTGTGTGTGTGTGTGTGTGTGTGTGTGTGTGTGTGTGTGTGTGTGTGTGTGTGTGTGTGTGTGTGTGTGTGTGTGTGTGGGTAGGTGTGGGTGTGTTGTTCCCCTCTTGGCCTTTTGTCGCATATGTAAAACGTTTCTTGTCACTTAGTTTTTTTTTTTGCATTATTAATTCTTAAGTGTCATTAAAATGTTTGTGGTCAGTAGGTAACCCCCCCCCCTCTGCCGCCACCACCCCCGATACACAAACAAAATCCTCACCTTGCATGGCTAATGTCTTGTTTATCAGCAAAGCACAGCTACAATGACATGCAAATGAGCTGTGTGTGTGTTATCATCTCTGTAAACACGCTACACACTCTTACAGGTGTACACGCTGTACATGGCTCTATGCAACAGTTCAAACAAGATAAATACACATGTTGGTTTATAGGTTTGCTTGTGGGAAGTTAAAGAGTGTGCATGTGTTTCCTCCTATTGAGATCATTTCAAAAAGCAGACGTCCGGTCCCCAAGAAGTATGTTAGTTCTGAGTGAAGTGGTTTGAGAGTCTTCCAAAAGGCATTTTTAATTGGCTATAATAGCTCGCAACTAAAATCACTACAGGACCACACAGCAGCAGCAGCAGCAGCAGCAGCAGCAGCTTTAATGAAATGGCCAACTGTACGGAAATGAGAATCTCACATGTTTCCAGTTGATGCTTTATCTGAGTCACTGAGTCACTACAGCACCGAGCAGCTCCTTGAGCTCTGCTCGGACAGACTCAAAAGTCCTTGTGAAAAAACGGAGTCGATCATCAGCTGGGGTCCATCCAAAGAACTTACATTTTTGTGAATTGTGATATTTCTAAACTAAAAGCTGCATGGAAAAAATCTATATTTGCTTTTGAAAATGTGAAGCTTTTAATAAGGAATCTGGAAGAAGGAAAAGAGTGTGCTTCTTGAAAACAAGAGCTGATGTATACAAATGTCCCAAGTACACATTTCAGATAACACACTAAATATAAAAACAATTTGAAGTGTTCTGTGTTCCACATAAAAGCTAAGTTATTCATAAATAATAATAATAATAATAATAATAATAATAACAATGTGTGAAATAATCAAAGCACTCCCTGCTGTGTGTCTTTATTTCAGCTGATGGACGCCTGCTTAACTCCCATTTGAAGTTTTGATAAAACTGACAGTTTGCTGCAAACGGAGCCAGTGTTGGTACCACTGTGTGTGGGGGGGGGGGTGGACTGTCTCACACAACATGCCAAGAAAAAAGAAGTCTGAGTGTTGTAGTCAAAATCAGGAGTTGAGATGCAATTCCAAACAAACTGCCGCAGTGAGTGTGAGTGTGTGTGTGTGTGCCCTGTTCACAAATGTGAGGGATTACCTGAAGAGAGTGCCAGAGCGTACGGGCTAATCCCACACACTGGCCCGCACCGCTGCACCTGGGAGTGTGTGTGGATCTGTGTGTGTACTTGTTTATGTGAATGTGAGGGATGTAGTGGCAGAAAGGGCTCTATTGGGGCATTGTGTTAGTGCAGTGTGTGTCCAGTGGCTCCTCTAATCCTGGACACACTGACACACACACACACACGCACACACACACACACATACACACGTGCAGGATGCGCCTGTTACTTGTCACTGGGCATGTCTACTTTGTCCCAAGATGGGGAATGGTCCACACACACACACACACACACAGACACACAAACACACACACAAACACACACACAC
Organism: Notothenia coriiceps; assembly: GCF_000735185.1. Lineage (NCBI taxonomy): Eukaryota > Metazoa > Chordata > Actinopteri > Perciformes > Nototheniidae > Notothenia > Notothenia coriiceps. The sequence goes on from NW_011369951.1 coordinate 2,591,795, forward strand.
ACACACACACACACACACACACACACACACACACACACACACACACACACACACACACTCCTATGCTACATACAGTGATACGTGTGTTGAAGGAAGAGAGTTCCTTTGTTCCTGTTCCTTGAACATTATAATAATACTTTTCTAATTCAACGTTTTATTGGGAAGTTGGATGACTTATTTAAAGACACAGTGTTGATAAAGGTATCACAGAACACCATCTGATGTGATTCATCAGGAAGCACAACATGATGATGTCTCTGCTGCAGGTTCAGCCATAGACATGCTGTCCCACGAAGGGTTGTCTGGCTCTCTGTTGGCACAAGAGATAAACTCTGCCATGAGCCTGGTCTGACCCCCC
>NW_011369951.1:2592187-2600437 GCF_000735185.1 Notothenia coriiceps
CGCTCTCCTCTGGGAACCTGTAAGCACCGAAGAACCCATCATGCGTTGCGAGTTTTTTTTTCTTGTTTTTGAACTCTGATTTCAGGAAGTCCGGTCCCAACAATGAAGGCTCACCAGATTCCCCTTCTCTCCATGAGGTGGAATATGCGGCAGATTAGCATAACAATCTAGCATACCTTAAGCATCTATGCGCGGCACCAGCTGGCTCGCGTCTGTGGATTGCTATCGGCATCATCCAAGCATGCACCATCTCATTTTCATTTATTTCTTCTTCTTTTCTATCCCTCCTCCTCGATCTCTCACCTATAAGCACTGCACACACCCATCGTCACACTTACCTGCCCTCCAACTTCTCTTATCCCTCCAAATGATGGATATGAATCAGTTTTGTTTCATAACGACACGTATGTATGCATGAATTAATTTAAATCACACTAGTTAGGAAACTTGTTTCTGAATGACTGAATAAACAAAGCACACAACATGGCATACGAATATATTTCCAAGAATTAGTATGAAATATGGGTAATTAGTTAATATAGAGGGTATGGTAACATGTACTGGATCCTAAATTAATAAATTCTTATGAAATTCTCTGTGTTTAGTACTCCTTTGTAAAGTTATTATGGAACAGTAGCCCTACCACTTTAGTTGTAGGTCTTTTTTGTGGTGCAACATAAATTATAGAAGTCACAATCTATAATTGTGCAAGACAGCTTCCAGATGTCTGTGCAATCCCATTATTATTATTTAGATGATTTTTGGGAGCATATGGTTCCAATTTTAGGGACGTGACGCAAAATTAAATAGAGGTGAAGGTAGAAAGAATCTAAAATTGCCAACAAGTGATAATCAAACTGTTATCGACACTGCTCATCTATTAGCCATGGTGTCAACTAAATTCATGCTGACAGTACAAATTTTGCAGGTCAAAAATACAAGACTGGAAACATACCAGAAAACTAAGATTAAATCACTTTGTTTCTTATCCGAAAGGGAACCAGAGCAAGTAACCAAGACCACGGGGCATAAGAACTAAGCATAAATTCAAGTCCCAATTACAACTTTGGGTTCCCAAAAAGACACAGAGATAGACATCAGCCGTATCAACAGATGATCAGGCTGGTCAAAATAAAGACATGCAAAGATAGCTATGACCCATAAAAAAAAGTGATAGACCCAATGAAAGTGAATTTGTTAGAGAGCGAAACTTAATTGAGATGTTCAAGTATGTTGGTATCAAGGTTAAATCAGGGTATATGTCACCCATACCAGCTAAAATAACAGGATCAATGCTGATCCCTGTCCTTTACTGTGCTGTGTTTTATAGTCCATCACAAATGCAGGTTGGCATACACTGACACACTACCGGCAGCCTACAGTTAGAACACATTTAGGCATCAGTAATAAATGTTAAATTCCATTGATTGACTAATGGCAGTATAACTAAAATGTGATTCTGTAAACACACTGTACGCAGTTATGAGTGACAAGTGTCCTTTTGTTCAACAACTTACTCCTCCATCGTTAATAGTTTGTCTGTTATTCATGTGCAAATTCATATTGTCATATAAGGTGAAATAAGTATTGGATTTGAATAGATGTATATATCCAGGATAAAAAAGAGGACTGTACTGCTGCAACTGAGAATGACCTTTTAAAAAAGAAAGAATTGGAATCAAACACAAAAAATTTAATGCCATAAATAAAGCGATTATACCGAGTACACTCATATCGGTAGGATCCACACGTGAATTAGATATCTTGAAACACAGCCTAAAACACTACCAAACCAGACGATTCCGGAGAGCCTAAAAAAGCGAAAATAATTAAATACAAAGTAATATAAAATAAGCTCTTTTCTAACTTTTGCTGATGATGAGATAAGAGATCCCATAACAGTGTCAGCTATGGAACTAAGCCATGGTCAAATGAGCTTAGCTTAGAAAGCAAAAGACCGAGAGGTTCTCGTCTTTAAAGGTAAATGACTTCACAGATCTCTCATCGAATCAGTGATTTCATGTCATTGGTCGCGAACATAAACATAAATGATCGTGGTGAAAGATTGATGGATTAAATTAGGATTAAAAATCGAGACCGGGCTGCATTTCTCCGTTCGTTTTTTTCGATAAAAAATTTATTTTGTTAATAACACATGGTGATTTTTGATAAATTATTACATGTCTCTTATTTTAGCAAAGTAGTATGATATCCGTGATATATGGATTAACAAGTTCTGCTGTACATCCAGCTAACTGTATCTCACTTTATTTCATGAGCTCAGTGTGGAGACCCCACTGCACCCCTGGTGGATCAATGATCCATTGCAGCTGCCTTCATTATAGATAATTTATCTAATACGGGGCGGTCTAGTCCAAACTGGGGTTTTTCCCTTGAGCGAGGGCAGATCACGTACCAATCACGGCCTCGCGTTTCAAACTGTCTTGAAAATGAATCGCTACATCTGTATGTAGGAAGAACTCAACTAACTGATCATTTAAAGTAACATTTTTCTCCAAAAAAAAACACAAAGCTAACCGACCTATGAATTAGCCACAGAGCGGAATGCTAACGGCGTTTTGCCACAGAAACTTAACTCACTCATAACCCTTATTTACATTTCGTAGCTGCCACGCCCAACCCATCGATCTGATCGTGACATGAAACAGTATCGATCGGTACATACATCATAGTCCAGATAAAGAAACTTGCGAACATATTCAGAACAGACATCAAAACATGTGGCGCTCGGTAAAAGACATTGTCCGTTGTCTGGTCAAAAGTGGGTCTTACAATGGCATTAAAACTGATAAAAACGCTGCTGAAGTTAATCCATTTCTATGTCCCATTTGGAAATGATTTCTGATAATCATAAGCAATAAACCTGCTTTTCCGTTCCAGATGTCAGAGATAAGTTCACTCTGATGCAAACCTGCATGCGCAAAGCCCAACCTTCTTTTTTTTGCCATGTGTGTGTATGTGGGAAATTCCCCTTCGAATTCTAATGGCTCTTAACCGGTCAAGAAAGAGATGTCATCACCAAAATCCGACTTGACAGGTGGTTCCAGAGAACGGTAACAACGCCATTTCCACCAAATCACCTCAGAGGTGGAGTTTCTTTGCTAAACCATCTCTAAAAAGGTAAATGTCACTTGTTTTGCATCAATTGATACAGGGTACTATTATATGTTGTACTTATTACTTATTATATGTTGTACCTTACCATCATCCAAGGGTAGTTTTCACTGTAAGTAAAAAATTATCTTTGGACGGACACTATAATTTAGTTTTTTACTATGTTCAATCTGAATTTTCTTTAAAATATAAAACATCTATATTGATTCTGACTTTTCTACATCCCCCTCACAGGTTTATCATTACTTTGAGAAAAAAGGTTATTAATTTAACCCTTTTAGAAGGGAAGATATGGTCATTTGTTCTGGGAATGTCATTTTCGAGCCTGAGACCTGAAAAACAGGCTCAGGGCTTAACAGGTTAAAGTATGCAGAATCTGTATGGGGTCAAAGTGGGGTGTTTTTTAGCTCTGTTCAAATGGATTTCTCATTCACTCCTAATGGTCAAATTATCGCCGTTTTCTGCAATTTCTTTATAAAAGACATAGCAACCCGATCCCGGTCATTCCACACGTTTTTATGTGTTTTTTGTGTGTTTCATGTCAACGCTGCCGGACGAGTAGCATGACAAAGTTTGGGGCGGAAGAAGGAGAATAAGATGAGATAAGTATGTCGAATACTATACTACTGTGTGTGGCTTCGGCAGTCACACAGAATTACTTTCATCAAGGACGGTGGGCTATTCACCTATTTTTGATTTTGAATAGAGTTTGTTGACCTGTAGGAATCTAGAGGTTTTGAAACTGCTGTTTGTGTTCTTTAACCATCCTGAGATTAAAAGTAATTCACTGAGTGTAAATTGTCCTGATATTGTCACGGAAAAGCCTCGATGTGGGTCATACTTTGAAGAAAATTCGCTTGTAATGTTGAATTTTAGTCTTACAGTATATCCTGTAGTTTCATGTTTATTCTCTTTCAATTTAATTCAATTCAAAAGGGCTCTATTGGCATGAACGTTTCAAGAAACAATGCTGCCGAAGCATCAAAATAAGAAAGAACACAACAATATTCATATTGATATTAACATGACATTAAATTGTCATGTATACATTATATCTTCCTCAGTCCCTCCCAAGAATTCTTCTCTTCGCGGTTCTATTCAGGATTGCAAATACATTTTTCACTTTCCCGAGATGCCTTCTCTCTGCTGATGGATTTGTGTAGTTTTCTCTCTCCTTATTTTCGTTTTTTTGTTGCAATTTTTAAAGACTCCAGTCACATCCGCAATCCCGCGGCCCTATAAGGAGCTTTCACGCTTTTTGGTTTGCTTTAGATGTTTAATACCCCCTCTCTTTTGTGTCAGGGATCCGGAGAGGCGTTAAGAAGCGCTGATAAACCCCACTTAGATCCCTTCCTGGCCCGTCACCCCGGCCTGCCGGGCCGCTTTAGCAGGGAACTGATCTGTGACGGCCTGCCACTCAAACTGAGCACTTCTGAAGGCTGACACAATGGAGTGAGCAGCACACCAGAGGGCCCGTGGGTGGGTAGGGAGGGGTGGATGGAGGGAGTGTGAGGCAGCAGAGGCCAAGAGGTGCCCTAAAAGAAGGCTGGAGGCGGGGCCAAAGTGTATCTCCCTCTTATCTTTCTCTTTCAATGCAATTTTTCCCTCCCTACCCTCACTACTGTAGAGCTCACACATTTTTCTTACGTGCCTCTGTGTAGTTTTCACCGTTCATCTTCTAATCTGCAGTAACACACCCACAACCCCACTCCTCCGTCTTTTTTCTCTCTGTAGTCCGGGCTATCAGCTTGGCAGTTAGAGATGAGAGATTGAATGAGAGTATATGAGTGGACGGGAGGGGGGGTCCAGATAGGGATCAGCAGTGCATCAGTGTCTGGGTGCTGGTTGGTCATGTGGTGCGTTCACTGCTGCGTGGCATCGTGGGTCCAACCAGAGCCAGGCTGGGGCTGACAGACCCCCAGGAGGCACAGCTTTGTGATTGACAGGCAGAGGGAGGCGGTGAGGTGGGGGGGGTTGAGGGGGCATGTGGCCACTGCCGCTGCCATGGCCATCACTTTCCCAGGGGGCCGTGGGTGGGTAGCGAAGCCCAAAATGTCAGCCCTGGTATCTGTGCAGCTCGGCTCGTATCACACTGCTGCAGCTGCCTGCCATCCACCGCATCCACTCATTCATACAGAGACATGGGAGTACTATGTAGTATGTACACACACACACACACACACACACACACACACACACACACACACACACACACACACACACACACACACACACACACACACACACACACACACACAGAGTATATTCTTCATATGGAGAGCAAACACACACTTGTATTCTCTCCATCCTACTGTCTTTCTTCTCCTCCACACACTCACATTGTGCCTCTGTCAGTTGTACCTCAGCCAATCCATCATGCAAGTGCTCCACAGCTCTTTTCTTCCTCACTGCTAGAAAACATTTTCTATAGACCTATCTTGTGTTTTTTTTAAAACTGATCTCTACGGTGGCTGACAGGTGCAAGCATTTAGAAAACATTCACAACTTGACGGAGCATGCGCAGAGTTTTCTAAAAAGACTGAATAAACGAAACGCTGCAATTAAAAAGAACCCTGCAAGAGGAAAATGGGGAAAATTCAAAGTGATGCACACAGCTGGGACTGGAGTGCTTCTTGAAGTTGTAACTGTTTTTTCAGTATATTGGAAATGACTAGGTTAACTACGTTAGCTAGCTAGCTAGCTTATAGCAGATCTGCAATAATATCGGAAGGAATCATGCGGTCACATTGTTAAAATAAGCCAAAAACACGTACATTTTAGCTAAGTTTCCAGTGGGCCAATTTTATAATCCTCGAACTTCAACAAGCGCGGCATTCCCATGTTGTGTTTGCAGAATTTCATTTATGCAGAGCTTTAATAAACCCTGCACATGTTTCATCAAGTTGGTAAATGTTTTCTGGTAAATGTTTTCTGGTGAAGATGCTTCCTCATTTGCATGTGTTTTGGCACGTTTGTGTTTTTTTATTTGCATTGTTTTTAAAACAGCATCGCAGTGCTTTTATTTTGAAGGGAGATATGTCTGCTTTCTTTACATTTGAAGTTGCATGTGTATGGCAGTCATTGAAAGAAGTTCTGTTTGCAAAATTTGCTATTTGCCAAGTGATTGCATTTTTCACTGTACTATGTGTACTGTGTGGTTTTATCTGTACTTTTAATCTATGTGTGTGTGTGTGTGTATGCGTGTGATGCCTATTTGTCACAGCTGGATGATGAATGCGCTGACAGTTGAGGGGTCAGTGTCACAGACAGTGTGGTCAATTGCCCCCCATCCCCTGAGTCTTACCTTGAGCTACACTCCTTAAAGAGTCTCAATCTGCCAAATTAAGACACACACACACACACACACCACCACAGCACACACACACACCACACACACACACACACACACACCACACACACACACAACACACCACACACACACACACACACACACACACACAACACACACACCAATGAGTGTGTGCATTAGTAGCTGGCCAGGGTCGTGGTTTGACCTGAGAGCGATTAGCCTCCTATCATGTGTATTGATCACCGTGTCTCCTGGCTGCTCCTCCAGAGGAGGGGCGGAGGGTTGTACAAGGTAGTTGGGGCATACACACTTAAACAATACACACTATCATCCTCTTGTTATCTACAAATGTCTTTGTTTGATATATATAATATGTTAGTTTTAAGTGTATAGATTATATTTATATCATTGAAACTTCATTATATAATGTTCCCCAAAATATTGGCAGGGCAGAAGCCAATCTGCATTCTTATTCCCTCTGAAATACACTTCCATATATTGAATGAGTTGTTTTATTTGTAGAAGGCTTGAGTGCCCCATTGTTATTGAAACACAATGGTGCATACGCGCTTCTTAACTATTTTGGAAAGACATTTTCTTTTGGCTGTCTCGCGGTCCTTGCTGCGATTCCAAACTTTTTGAAAGTAGTATTTAAATTAAAGCCTAATTAATTAAGTCACAATACCGATGTTATCTTAGTAAAAAAAGTAATGGTTCCTCTTTTAATAAGGCATCACATGAAACGTGTAAACTAACAACATTTTACACTGAGGCCCATTTTATTCTTAAATGAATCCTGATCAGCCTAATGTGGAATCGTACACGTACACATCCACTTCCTGTCCGAGGTATTCAGTGTTTAATATCACACCATGGATCGTCTATTAGCTTGTACAACCCCCTTCCACCCTGCCCACCCGTCTTCCTTGGGTAGTTTAGACCAGCCTCTTGTTAATTGAGTCTAATTGAAGAACATGAAGGGGAATAAAGCAAGGCAGGGTTTTTAGGACATAAAAGACCGCAGCCGCCTCTCATAGTTTTATATTTCAACCTCTTCCACTCTGATTTAGTGTAAGAGGCGAATAGTGGCCTGACACTTGATATGTGTGGTGTTTGTGGTGTGTTCTGTGATCTGTTGTTTGATTTAGTGCGCCCACCTTCTCAAGGAACCAGCCTCTTATCAGATCAAAGCTGCAGGCCAGCCGCTATGAAAGCATATGTGTGTGCTGTGGAGGACAGCAGTGCAGTGAGGGAGGTGGGGGCGGGGCTGTTTTCGTTGCTTTTAACCAGGACAATGGCGACTTCAAAGGGGAGAGCGAGCGAGTTTCCTCTTTGAACTAATGAAGAGGAACCTTTTTACTCTCCTCCGATGAAGGTACCCAACTCTTCCTGTGCTATGGATTTTCCCTCTCTTTTTAAGTAGAGGAAAACAGAAGAAACAGCCTGTTTTTTTAGTGCTTCTCAGCTGGTTTGGGCTTTCTCCTTAGACAAAACCCAGACAAGGCCCTTTAAAATAAGACTTCAGAAATGCGTTTTAGATTGCTTAGACTTGCTAGTACATGAGCATCGAATTGAAAAGGTGACACTAAAGGCGGCCCTATTCTGCTCATTTCTGCCCGTTCAAATTGCGATTCTGTGCCGTCTTCTGTGACATGTCTTCATGCTTTTAATGTTCACAAAAGTCTTTTATTTTCTCATACTGCCTGCTGCTGCAGCCACCTCTTTTTCACCCTCTGTCTGCAAACCAGACCCCGTCTGCTCTGATGGTTAGCTGGCCGGGCTCTGTTGTGATGGTCAACTGCTTT
>NW_011369951.1:2600482-2609531 GCF_000735185.1 Notothenia coriiceps
TCATTTAAACCTGTTATTACCAATTTTCACAATTCCTTCATGTAAACTTAAGAGCAAAAGCTGTAGTTAAGTGTCAAAGGCTTTGCTTGGTTCATCTTACTGGGGGCCAGCTACATGGAGTCGGTGCAGTCCACAATAATTTTGCGTTGAAGGCAGAATGATATTTTTATTGACTGCAGAATGAAGCACAAGCTTCTGTCATAGCAATGACATTGACTGTTATTTGTAGATTGTGTAAAAATATGAATATCGGTCGATTTAGTCATAGCAGGTTACCTTTGTGGCAGGAACAGAGAATGGTGATGGGTGGAGCTGGGAATAGGTAGATGAAGATATAGGAAGGAAACGAGATCACTTTATTATCGTATATTTAAAAATTCAATTTCAAAACAAGATTGCCCACTGCTCCTAACAGAGTTTTTCTTAGTATGTAAATGTAGATTTTCCACATGACCCAATGCAGATATTTATCGTGTTTACTCAATAGCATCGTGTAGTCTCTGGGGGGTTGACATTGTGGCCTTGATGTATAATTTATATGATATCATATACGCATGCTTAACCAAATATCTGATTACGTACAGTGGACAATCAGCACACCGCCGTTTTGTCTTCAGAGCCAGAGATCAGTTCAGGTGTGTCATGTTTCCTTCAGGTCTTTTTTTCAGCAGTTTACGCAGGTGAGGTAAAGAAACATAAAAGAGAAAAAGGTCCAGTAGCTAGCAACACTCTTTAAAGTAACAAGCTACTTGAATAGACATTTATCTTCTTTTAATTAATTTTCTCTTCGATTAATTCTCTACTTCACGTACTGTCTTTTCCAAAAAAAGCAGAATTGAGCTCACTCTCATCTATCATCCCAGCAATGAAACGTCCAGAAGAATGTCTATGCAATTCAGCTGGCCTGCTTTCTTCGGTTACTCTTGCGCATTCTCTCCCCTGAACTAGTCTGATGCTTTTAATGTTCAATGTTAACCATGTTGTGGCAGATAGGCAGTTGAGAGAGTAGGAGAAGATATGCTAATGTGGCGTGGTAGCCTAGCTCCTCCACGCGCCCCCTTCAGCACGCTGGTGGAGGGGGCGATAGGCTATCTTCAAATGTTCACCAAAATACCTTACCATCATGACTAGCTCTTAGCTGTTTAACATTTTTGGTTTACTTTTTCATGTTACAGGCTAATAACAAATGACAAGGCTAAGTAATGTAATGTAATGCTAACTAACATGCTCGCTAGCTGAGCCTAGGGTAGCTAACTTCGACTATGTTCCATGGCAAAACATGTATATTACCTGATATGTTTGGTCCCAACGACTCCTGGTCTTCATAAATGCAGGAAGCGATAGAACGAGCAGTGGTATGATCCCTTTTGGTGATTACAACCGTGGTACATATTAAGCGAGCACGGGGACTTGTAAATTTAGTGATTTATTGGAGCATCTCTTATAATTTTTATATTGGAGGGTTGAATTCAATCTAGTCTTCTTGCCTTCCTCTTTGCTTTGCTGAGTCGCTAACCAGTCTTGTGAGTGCTATTATCTGGGCCTAGTGACGATTCACACTTCTTAATTTTTGTTTTTTTTTTTTTTATCCTTACGCGACCAGAATGCTTTGGGATTTGTAGTCTTTCTAGTGGCGTATTTTTCATAGTCTTATATTTCAACAGTTTTAGCGACAACTGTGACTTTTTTTTACATGGAATGAGTGTTTTAAGATTGACAAAACATGAAATATGTGTGCATTCGTGGCAGCAATTCCAACACGGGAATGCAAAAGATTAGCAGCGTTGTTTTTTTTTGTTTTTTTTTTTTTTTTTGTTTGTTTTTTTTTTTTTTTTTTACACTTTTCTCTCCATTGACTTGAAATGTATAATTTTTCCGCTTCCGGGGTCGCCATCGGAGGCTCCGCGGAAGGGGAGGGACTTCGCTCTCTACTTAGTCACTGTAGGCTGTATCATATTTTTCGAATCAATAATTTTTCAAAATATTATTTTTGTTTTTTTTGTTAATAACAGTTTTTCCTCCTCGGTGCTGCTTGCGCCGCCCCCGACTGTCATGGGGCCTCTGTTCGCCCCTTGGGGGGATGGGGGGGGCGCCGCCCCCTCACTTTGAGAACCACTGATTTAACTCATTCTGAAATTAAATAGTTATGATTGAAACATTTGTTATATTCTGTAGCTAAAGCTTTAAGCCTAGTCTTTAAGGCATTACATTCGATGAAAAAGATGTTGTAGCTGGTTTGAGTTAAAAATCACTTTGTGGCAAAATAATACCCTTCCTCTCTGTTTTTAAATTGGAGCACAAGAAGGTCAGCAAATGCCATCAAACTGCATTGAACTCATTCAATAGATTCCTAAGAAATTAAATTAGTCTGATCAATGAAATACATATTATATTCTGTACCTACAACTTTAAGTCTAGTGTTTAAGGAGAAACAATCCATGACACTGATTTGTGTAAAACTGGTATTCCTATCATTAATAATGTGTTTTTATTTTAAAAGAAAAGGCTTGACACACATCCTTTCTCTGAAGAACTGCAAATATAAAAAGAAAACTTGATACATTCTCAACAATATGTATTCTTGGATGTATAAATTGTATAGTTGTCATTGATTCTATCTTTCCTACTACTCACTATCACTACTGTATACAGCAAATGTGTCAGTGTTGCCACAGCATATTAAAACTCATTCAAGTAATACTACATTTTAGGCAGGAAGAACATGTGTTGCAATATGCATGCTTTGTACTCACAGCTTTTTGTCGGTGTAAATTTGAAACGCCCATTAAGAATGAAATCAGTATTTAGATGAAAATAACGTTTCTCAGTATTGCTGTCATGACATACATTTTACGTTGCCATGGCTACTGAGGCTATGAGAAGGAGACCTTGCACTTATTATCCAGAACTGAAATGCTCCTGTCAACATACTGTATACTACTGGCCCAAGCAGGCCAGGAAGTGTTAAAATAGGTTTGACGTGAAACCACTGCTGCTCTGGAATAAGAAATGATGACATTTTGTTTGCCAGGTTTCAGGCTTCAGTCTGCAATGCAAAGGTTAGATATTGATAATGGAAGAAAAGCAGAATATCACGTTTTCCAGGAGATAATTTATATTTTTTGAACTTTGTTTTTCTGCTTAGAAAATATGTTTTCATCACTTATTTTCTCATAAAGCTTTGGTTTTGACAAAGTTAACCAACTAGTGCGACGCTGTGATATAGTCCAAATGGTTTAACTAAGGTCAGCCATGTTATTACTCATGACCAAACAAAGGATAACAACGTTCTGTTATTATTTGATGTGTATTTCATGTTGTGCGCAGATTCAGTCAAGAGGAATACAACCAACTAATTGTAGAAAACAGATTAAGAATACAATGTCCATGTCATACTAATGCATAAATACCAGTTGCCATGCATTAAGTTTCATGTGCTGATTCCACGTCATTATTTTTAAAGGCCTATAAGATTTCCTCACAGGTTTGTTGTATCTGCATGGCCATTCCAGTTAAATTGAATCATATGCAAAAACATTGTAGATAAGCATTTGTTTACAGTAAAAATCTTGGATCTCAAACACCCTCCCACAATGCACATTAAATATGTATTTAACGTTTGGAAAACATAACATAGTGTTAAAATATATGGCTAAAATACAAACTTAAATAAAATATAAAATAAAGCAACATACATGTGTGGTAGACATGCTTGTGTTAATGGGAAGATATTAAATGTATTTGCGTATGAAGCATATAATGTAAAGTTGCAGTATAAAGAGTATACAGTTTAAGTTAAGCATTCAATTAGCACTTGTGTGTTCCTTGATAGGAAGCATCCTATCCAGCTCTTTGATTTCATCACAATTGTTTATAATAGTATTTATTTCGGATTACTTCCTGTTCTTATTTCAAATTCTCAACTCCTAACTAAGCTATAGTTAGGGCATTTTTTACTTAAACGTTTTCTTTAATGTCTGTAAATATGCAGCTATCGTTTTTTTAAATACGCGAGTGAGGCCTCTTATCACAACACAATCTTTGATCCCTTTCTATTAGGTTACGTCTTGCGTCATGACGTCAGAGTTTGGACCACGGTGGAGCGGACGGACGGGACTCGGAGGAGGGGAGCCGCTCGCTAACGTCTGTGTGTCGGCTCCAACAGTTTGCTATCACCCGAGTAAGTGTGAAATATTTTCAAGTTAGTTTTTTCCTGCTAGTTTAACCATCAGTTTGTGCTTGTGGGTGATGTGCGCTGTGCGATGAAAAGCTGTTATGAGTGTCGATGTAGATGTTTCATCGTACGAGCAGCTCTGTAGAATGACACACTCAACTGTCAAGTCCGTTAACACACTGCTGCTGCTCAAAACTCTACTTGTATTTATTTTAGAGCAATACACAATGCTTTACGTTATTTCACAACATACACGAAGGCTCGTCAATTAAAACTTAAATTACATAGAGCACGTTACTGTTACTGTAACTGTTACTCAACTTATCTTTCGTAACCATCTTTTAACGCTGTATTTCATCTCCTATGTTGTCATCATAGCATTCAAATGCTGGCGTTTTGCTGCAGTACTTAAATAAAAAATGTTTTAAAATGTAGAATGTAAAACAGGTTTGTGTCATTGCTTATAGAGCAATAATTAAACTGCAAAAACATAAAAGTAACATTATATGTGTAACATTTAATCTAGCCTGACTCAGTTAAAACTGGTTTTTAGCAGGTTCCTATTCTGCAGCAATTAAGAGATTGCATTACCATATCAGATGAAAACGGAATGTACAACTGGCTTGTGTCATTGCTTATAAGGTAATCATTTACAGCAACAACATAATTCATCATGTGTTTTAAGAGTTTGCTAGTTTCTAATGGACACTGTTGCAAAATCAGAGGATCAGTAGCTATGGAGTATATTTCCAGTTAATCAATTACACTTTGTTTCTATTTACTATGATGCTGTCACCATGTATCTCTATTTGTTATATTTATGTTATTAATACATACAGATGAAAAGATTAAAATTAACCTAGCTTGACTCAGTTAAAAGCTGATTTATAGCTGGTTTCTATTCTGCAGCACAGACAATACAGAATTGTATTACCATATCAGATGAAAACAGAATCAATCAACAGAACACAAACTGCTACACATTACTTGAAAATACTTAAAAAGAATGAGCAAAATTGTATGTTAGCCATGGTCCTTCCACTTTCAACATATACGACACAAGTTTTCATAAACCCTCAGCAATATTTATTTTGGTCTCAGCTCGCTAATCAAATGATGGGTTAAAGACAATTGATGGCACAGTAAGGATGGACATGTTCAGCCTCATTACTTCTGAAGCCTAGTATTCTTCACAGAGGATAATTTTTCCCGCAACCTATTATTATCAGTGTCTGGCAGACAGACACACTCTCACACACAGGCATAAAGCAGGCAGGCGCAGGGAGTACAATGTGCCAAGAAAGCATTTAGAGGATTAGTTTCCATCTCACTTTTGCTTTTCTTTTGTTGTTGAAGAACCATGGGCCTGATGTAGCAGGTTGTCCTCTCCTCTACAGTGAAGGAAATCCTCTCCAGCATCGTGAACATGGACTGAAGGTTAGTTTTCTTCCACATACTCTTCACATTCATTCTGATAACTGCGATTCCTGTTTACATCTCTAACCATTTGTATTACCTGCTGGTTTTGATGCACTGCGTGTACAGTTTACACAAACGTAGAGGGTTTGAAGTGTACGGTAGGACATGATGTATCCCTATCTGTTCAGCATACTCTGCTAAGTGGCTGAGAGCTTGGCTGCCCCTTCAGGGCTCTGCAAACGCAGCCATTCATGTCTCACTCCGACAGTCAGACCACCATGATGACGCTCTCCTCCTCCTCCTCCTCCTCCTCCTCCTCCTCCTCCTCCTCCTCTCCTGCTGCACTCACGTTGTGCCTTCCCTGTTTAGAGCTCAGCTTTGAATTGAGTGTTTTTGTATATGGATGGGTGTTTGTGGGCACAATGCTGACAAAATAGAACTCAGTGGCCTTTAAAGATGGAGTTTCCTCTTCCTCTGACTTGTGTTCAGCCTCTTGTAACACTTCAGCATCTTATGTGGTGAGGATGAGCTAATACTAGATTAGATCACAAGATTAACACAGCTTGCTATTTGCTTACCTGACTGTCACAGGGGCTGATTGATTGGCTGTGTGTACGGGAAGATGGCTTTTCTCACTCTGAAACCTAACCTTAACAGTCAATTGGAAATATGACATGAATTAGATTCAAGATCAATGTCATGTGTTGACCATATTGGTAGTGTTGGAATGGCAAGAGATACCGTACATGGCTGTACATGTATATCTTTGAATTACTACTGGTATGGACCACAGAACAAGGACCCAATTATACGTGAAATTGGGATGAAAAGCTGCTAATGGAGCATGAATGAGATCAAATCATGTTAAAGTCTGAAATCTGAAACCTTTGTTGACACCATAAAATAACAAACAACCACACCATGATGCTAGATATGATCTTTTTTTTCTCGTGAAGTTGTGATTTTACTCTAAGGTTGTGTTTTGCAGTTTGAATTTTGTTTTCCTTTTTTCTCCCAAACAAATGATAATGATACATGTTCAGTAAGAAATTCAAAATGAGTCGGATGCTCATGCATTTTTTAAAATCCAATGTCAGCATCCTTCAGGCAGGGATGTTGGTTGTGTTATTGCAACCAAAGGTCAGCAGTGGCTAAAGAGGAAGTCTCTGAGAGAGGAAACACACTTTTTCCTTTTTGCCAATGCCATCGAGAAATAGTTACTGTACAATGTTTGGCTGTAACTATGAACACACTGGGTTTATTCTCTCGAGTAGGACAGACTCCCACACTACCCAGAATGAAGGTGAAATTCCTTTATAAAAGCTGTGGTTACCAGTGGCAACAAGCTGCCTGCTTCCCTCCTGTTTGAAGACAGCAGAAATGATGCATGGGTCACACAGCTTCACAAGAGTTTACACTTAAAAGAAGTGAAGTCCATGATTTAGTAAAGGATAGGTTGTCATGGGACACATCGTACTGTATGTATTCCTTAAGAAGATATCCGCTTTATTCGTCTGACTTGCTGAACCCCCTTATTAGCCTCAGAAAAACGTTTGAATACATTTGCACACAGAGACAACTGTAGATTTTGGCCAATATGAACGTATTTAGACATTGCCTTTTTCCTCAGAACTCCATGTGTTTAATCACCCTTTTGTTTCTGTGTGTTTACATCTTCTTATCTTTAATAAGTGGGGTTAAGATAAATGGATATTAGGTTTGCAGGTCAGGAGGAATACCATCTTTTGAATACAGACTTGACATCGTTGACCCACAGCCTACGTGTTGAGCCCAATATCACAAACATGGTAAGAGCTTAAAGACCAGAGCTTGGACGTGCTGATCCCCACACCCAACTCTGCGCTTTAGAGGTGTCTGGTTACCTGAGCATTGAGAACTGACTGAAGAGTTATTTAAATAAGTGATGATTAGGTGATTTATATCTGACTGCGTAAAGTTGTTCTCACCTGAAGGCACCACACAGAGCTTTGGCCTGATAACCCGGCAGGATCCTGTCTTCAGTCGCACAAAGTGTCTGTTGACCCTGACATGGATAGCTGGTGCTATTCCTTATGTCTGTGTGCCTTTAACACAATCTCTGGTATGAGATTTCAGCCGCTGTGTACAGTGTAGGTGGTTTCCAGCCTGTTGACAGGTGCCGTGCCAGAGCTGGTGGAATATGAGCTATGTTGGTCAGGTCAGCCTGGCCGCTGGTAAACACCTAGCAGGTTAGTGAAGGCCACTTTGCAGGCTTGAAATGTATAATACATTCTACTAATGTATCCTTTTGTCTGTTGAAACCCCCCTTTGTAATCATCTGCCTTACCAACAAACAGCAAGAGAATGAGATCCTCAATTCCAACATCTCCATCAGCTCGGACACATCGGGTATGTGCTGAGTGTTGTTGTGGTGAACATGGACCAGTGTCAGTTCCAAACACATGGTGAATGATTCATTAGGACACATGCTGTGGTGTTGAGCACAGATGCAGAGGTGTTCCTTAAACAAGCCTTCACCTGTTAACATATAGCCACGCAAAACCTAATGTTCAACATGCAGCCTGATGACCTGCAGCCAGCCTTCAATTATTTAGATTATTTTCACTGTACCCCTCTGTTAATCCTATACCTCAGAGATATGTGTTATACGTAAAGCTCTTACAATCAAAATAGATCACCATAACGGTGCCTGAGTGGAGCTGCAATTAAAATAAGCAGAACGTATCTGTGCAGCTTCCCACCTCACAGACTGCTGCTACTCTTTGGTGTCAGTTTGGTGTGTAAGGACCTTTATTAGATGACTCAGACTATATACCACCTGTTGTTCCCTTTGTGTTAAGTATATCCCTGTATGTTGATTTTTTAATATTTTTTCAACAACTTATATACGTTTTTGCCGCAATATGAGGGAATATGTTCACAAAATATGTAGTTACACATGGCAGTGGGACCTGTTGACTAAGATATACATGAAATCTGATATATTAGGTAACGTCCACATCCACACTCTTTTCCATAATTTAAGATAGCGATCTATATATGTTGAATTAAAAAGATATTTTGAAAAGTTAATTCAATTTGACGTCAACAGAGTGACCAAATCAGTAGAATCAGGAAAACACAAGTTGTGTCGCTGTGCCTTTTTGAATGTTTGCATTTGTAGACGTAAATGATTGTGTGTCTTCTGGTTTGTCTTGTTCCTGGAAAGCTGAGCACAACTCTGGCAGCGGGGCCTCCCTGTGGGTTTCATCTTGCACAATAGGGCGTTGTGCCTACTTCTTTCAGGGAACTACCTGCCATTCACCTCCTCATTCTGACACACTCTGAACTCAGTGCCCAAGCTGAACCCGACACTGCCAGGCGAAACACGCCGTGGACGGGATGCCTTTGATCCAGTTTTGCCTCTTTCATACCCTTTGTAACCCTCTCTCTCTCTCTCTCTCTCTCTCTCTCTCT